>NC_073253.2:101207500-101530833 GCF_029289425.2 Pan paniscus
AGCTGATGGCTAGACCTACTACTATGTTTGGCTGTTTTAACTTGTAAATAATTAGCCATTTTGCCGGTATACAGAGAAATTGTTCTCTAGTGAAAAAAGTGGCAGTCATAATATCACCAACCGCAACATCTGTAGTAGCAACTGCAGAGGGAACACCAGCAGCTACAAAAGCATCTACCAAGGTTTAAACAACATAGAACACCAAATATCATGCTCTGCATTTCTAATTTACATTGCTTACCTCTTCTAAAAGGTATTTCTATTTCCCCATTTTGCACATGCAAGAAAGGGATCAAGATGAGTGTCTTAAGCATGAAGTCACTTAGTTGCACAAGGTCTTAGAATGAATAAGGACAAATCATCTTTTAACTATGTCTTTTCTTGGTACAATTCTATTCCCCCAAATATCTTTCTGTCTTCTTACATGAATAAAAATTTAATTTGTACATTATGTCAATATAGTATTGCTGTTGAAGTTGAATTTTTCATCTTCACGTGTGTATTTTCATTAATCTGAACCATTTGGTTAACACTTAAGTTGTGACATACCTCTCAGAAGAGCTAAATATCTAATGACATAGCCTTCCTATTCCCAAAGGGTGGATATGATTAACATTTCATAAGACAAGCATTTGAGCACTTGCTCATATGTTTTTGCATCTTTTTAATTGTACATAATTTGATTTACTTTTATTGTTTGATTATCCACTAATCTATCTGAGTAGGGCACATTTCCTACATTGAGTGAATATTAGTCATTGGTTCTGATGTTTTTAAATAATCCCCCGTGCAGAGAACTATTTAAGGTTTGATTTAAAGAGACAGATTTGTTATAATAACTTTTGTAAAAAAAAAAAAAAAGCATTAATGTCTGTTTAGACCCACTTACATTATAGCTTTGAGATACTGCTTTTAATAAATTCATGCTCTGATAGTCATAACCAGTCTATATAAAGTATACAGTTACCTAGGAACTACTGTTTAAGTTGTAGGATGTTTGTGGAGGGAGATGGTAATTAAATCAAAAAATTATTTGATATACTGGAAAGTTATAGCAGCCAAACATCAGTGGAGTAATTAAAAACTCAAGTGTTCAGTGTCATCCAAATAGAACATAGCTTGCCTATTAAAATTATGTCAAAGGATATGGTAAAAAATCAGGACTTTATAACTTTGGAATGAAATTTAATTTCCTTATATACAAAGAAAGTGTTGATGCCCTAATTGCAGTATTTCTCAAGATTACAGATAGGAATATTTATTGCAGTATTGGCAGGAGGACATGCTGGTAAAGAAAACTACTCAATGCCTTGAGAAAAAATATTGCCTGATAGAACCTTTTTACTCAACCTAAAATAAGAAATTAGCAACAAAGAAGTGAACACTGCTATTTTTTTCCTCCAGTGTGTGAGGAGGTTTAAAAAGAAGTAAAATAAATTAACAAATGGAAAAAATAGTCCTATTTAGCATGTGGTAAAAGATAAGCTGCGACAACTAGAAAACCTAAAGTCCTAGCAAAAAAGTTAAAAAGAGGTGTTCCTTCAGTGTTCCCCACACACATTCTTATCTCTTATGATATCAATTTCCATCTTTAACAAAGGAATACTTAAAAGCAATTTTATTAGTCAAAATTGCAGATCCTTTCATATTTATATCACAAAGCAAAATTCTGTAGGGAATCATTCATTTTTGTCTTTTTCAATTCGATTCAAAAAATTAAGTCAATACTCTAAAGTATTTTAATCTATGATTGTTTCTTTTCCATAAAATGTTTTCCTCTTGAGACTTCAGAGGTGGGGAGAAAGGCAGCCTCTAGGTTGACCATGAAAGATATAAAATTTTCAATTAGGAAAATCTTTTAAAAGCAAAGTCCATCAAAGTGGTATTTTCCTATTTTGAAACTCTACAAAAATATGAAAAAAAATCAATTTTCACTGTAAGCTTTTCCTGAATAGTATAGAAATATTTTAAGTTCTTAAATTCTCTTAATATATGGGCTTCAGTCATAGAATCTTAGAGGAACTCAAATATTCTGCATTTAATTTTATATATTATTAGTGAGCATATGAGAGGTGACTGAGTTATAAAAGTAAGATTTTCAAAAATACTGTCCATCAACTTAAACTTACCTAATACAGAAAATCAAAAATAAAGAAAGCCACTATATTTTTATTTCACTCCTTCACCATAAATTTTATTTAACAATCTCTCTTTCCAAGGAATCATGCTAAGCAATGTGGATACAACAGTGAACATCTTTTTGTGATTCTGGGATTTTTCAGATGAATGAGATTTTGGAAGAAATAAAACTTTGAATTTGGCTAGACAGTTAATGTGTTATATTTATCTTGCTATACTTCACTTGTGCTCTTAACTCTATAGAAAAAAATATGCAAAATTCCTCCCTATCAATCAATATTGATATTAGTGATCACCCTAAATCAATGTTTTATGCATTTTGATTTAACTTTCCATTCTCATAATATAAGCCAAATGCTAACAATACCATCACTATCATATCTCCTAATAAATTGAATTTTCATATTCTCTACCTGGCTGTTAACTTATTGTAAGGCAATATTTAAAGAACAGAATTCCAGTAGAATAACATAATTGGCAAGAATAAGAATAGGGTTTGATTTTTATATTGTTTATAAAGCAAATGTTTCAAAGTAGAACTCAGTGTGTTTGTATAGAACTCTAAACTTAGAGTACAAACATGTAATTCTAATATACAGCTTCAAGTTCCACAGTTCAAAGATGTAAAAATAATAATACACCTTTATTTGTTCCTAAATTACTTAAAATGTCACTTTACTCACAGTGTTAGCAACTGGAATTTGGATCTATGCACTGTTCTTTCTGCCTGTCTACATGTGAAGTAGAACAGTTTTGTAACAAAAATTTGGAGACATCTAGAGAATCCCAGAAGACTTTAGCAATATTAGTCAGAACAAGGAATACCTACCTGCTTACCCCTTTCTTCCTTGCGTCCCGGCAAGTAAGTATTAAGTCATGCTTCTCTTTGTTTTAAAAAAAAATTATATACCGAGTTTATATACTTTAAATTTCCTCCTTGTTTTATGACTTTTTTTGTTATGAAATGTAATGATATTTTCTTTCAAATGGATCATGCCGAAAGACATGCATGATGCTTTACTCATATTTTTCTACCTATCCTTTATACTTTAATAACTCCTATGTGTCTATTTTTCTCCTTCTGCTTTTCTGATGCAAAGAACAGTGAGTGCAGCCCAATCTGTAGCCATACTTTCAAAGAGGTTACTTTTAAATACTATTTTGCGATGTCATCTATTCTCCTCTGCATAGATCTCCTTTAAAAGGTGGCTGATTTCAGCCAGGTTCGGTGGCTCACGTCTGTAATCCCAGCACTTTGGGAGGCCGAGGCGGGCGGATCACAAGGTCAGGAGATCGAGACCATCCTAGCTAACGCGGTGAAACCCGGTCTCTACTAAAAAAAATAGACGGGCGCCTGTAATTCCAGCTACTCAGGAAGCTGAGCCAGGAGAATGGCATGAACCCGGGAGGCGGAGCTTGCAGTGAGCCGAGATCGCGCCACTGCACTCCAGCCTGGGCTACAGAGCCAGACTCCATCTTAAAAAAAAAAAAAAAAAAAGGTGGCTGATTTCCTGGACTTAATAGACTGATTTTTATTCTACACACACACACACACACACACACACACACACGTCTCTCTCACACACCTATCTCTATCTAAATAATAAAAGTATAAAGATAACAGATGCTCAGTGGGTGATGTCTGATATAGGTTGATCCTCTCAGTTTAGCTCATTTTTTTCTTTCTTAACCATCCACACCAATGTACTCATAAACACTTTCATTCCAGGATGATGTATGCAATTAAAAGAATTTAAATCGCCCTTCCCTAATCTTCTATCATATCCTCATTTACTCTCTTTAACAAAACTTTAGAATTAAATAACTGCAAGACATTTTTATGTAGTCCCAGTGTTAAGTAATTCTTGTTGCTGAGTCCCCATTGTTGCAATTTATAGCCATTTCACTTCATCCAATATTCCTACAGCAATCATTCAAATTGTTAGAATTACTGCCATCTTCCTTTATGACTAGCTACTACAGATCATATATTCACGTATTTCCCTGCTTTATAATTACATTATGCATCTTGGCAATTTACAGGGAAGCCAAGCCAAAAAGACCCCACTGCATGTTACATGGCATTAAATGATTCCCCTTTAAATCTGTCCACTTCTCTGTAAAGTCACATAGCATACACTGATAAACCTATATGACGCATGACATACTTCATAACTACCATATGACAATTGTTAGCTTTACCCATCTCTAGAAACAATAACAAATATCCTTTATATCCTAATAAATTTAGTGTGAGATCACTGAGTATTTAATGAGTAATTATGAGTTAGGCAACATGATAAGAACTTCACTCACATTTACTTAACAATCCTCAAATTGATTTTATAAGGCATTTTATATTATTTGCTCCATTTCCACATGAGATAAACAACCTTCATGGAGGTTAAACAATATGTTTAAATTCACCCAGGCCTAGGCAAAGCCAGATAGGTGTAAACTCAAAGCCTGTCTGAAATAGAAGCATACACTGTTAACTGCTTTAAAATCTTAAGGTTATTGCATTTTTCTACTTGTATACCCCATCCAAGGGTACACTCATCTCAGAGCACCATTGTTTTTGTTTGTTTGTTTTGTTTTGTTTTTTATAACAATTAGGGACTGAGATCAAGTTCTTTTGCCTCTGTTTATTGCTACATTAATACTGCATATTATATATTTCTTTTAAAAAGTTTTCATATTTAACCAGCTGTAACAGAACAGATAAACCACAACAGCAAAAAGCAAATGACACTTTTACCACACTGTTTTTAATTTAATCTGACATCTTTGTTCCTTTATATATGAGATTGTATTTTTCACACAACTGTCTTCAATGGAAACAATTTTTGCAACATTTTCACATGCTATTTTATATGCCTTTCTTTTTAAATACATGATCTACATATTTATCATTTAATAACAAAAATATTTATTGTACTACATGTTATAAATCATGTACTATTCCCCAATTGTTAGCCATATTTACTTTTAATCTTGTTTTTGCAATAAACATGCAGTAAATAATTTTTTAATATGAATTTTTTATTTTGAAGTTTATATCGGCCTTAAGACTTGCAGAATTAGAGATAGAAATAAAATTTTATGTTTTTATTACTTCTCATTTTATAAATAAGGAAATGGAGAATCTGAAAACTTTATGGCCCTATGTCATAGAAATGTAAATGGCACCAACAAATCTAAGATTAGGACCCCATGTATCTAGCCTAGTATTCTTTCTCTGACATAATAAACTGTAAATTGACATTATAAACATACTAGCTTAAGGCTAATTATAGAAATACCATGTTAACTTTAAAGGATACCTCAAATATCTATTAACACACAGCTTCATAAATATTGAAATGCTTGTTTTCTCTTTATTTCTAGTTTAATAGCTACAGATAACACAACAAAATGTATAATTTACTGCATCATTCATGTTTATTTGTTTTGCAGTAATCTCAAGGTTTATTTAAAGCCAAAATAAAACTTTTCAAAGGAAACTTAAAACTTTTGTTTTTTGGAGTAACTGTTGAGCAACTGTGTTGTTGTCAAGACCTATAACATTAACACAATTTATAAGATATACTAAACGTTAGCTACTAAAATCTGCTAATGCAGCATTTAAACAGAAAAGAGAGGTCAGGAAATTCAAAGTGATGACTATGTACTATTGTTCATGCAAAACTGTATTTCAAGTGACCAGGTCACCATAGAAACTAAATATATATGTATACATAATACATATTCTTCTTGATTTTATGCATTGAAACTACCAAATTATATTAAGTTTGTTTATATGCAGTCTTATTTATATTGTAAGCATAGATCAAATTGTATTCAAAGAAAGTTTAGAATATATGAGGCATACTTGGATAACCAAATACAGGGAAAACAGTCTGCGTCTTTTTGGGGGTCATTAAATTTTTTCAAAATCTCATTTATTTTTACTTAAATTAACATTCTTTTACATTCTGTTGGGTTGGCAATGTGTTGGCACAATTTTATTTAGGCTTTAAAACATATAGGCCATTGTAATTCTACTTTTAGAATAAATGGAACAACTTATAATTCACTTAATAAAATAGGTCTTTGGAAATTGTAGTAAATATGTACTTTTACTTTTAATATATTTTTGTTTACTGTCACTTGCTTCTTCTGAAAGGGAAATATTTCCCTCAATACATTTTTATGACATATAATCACTGATTAAAATATTAGTCCCTTGAATAGTCTTATACTCAAATACATATTACAGTGGTAGTATGTGAGTAAGAAGAAAATGGTGTTCTATTTATTTTTAAATGACCTATTTTCCATGGACAAAGATGTCAAATGGACAAATTTGACAGACTCTCTGTTTCCCTCCCATCTTTCTCAGAGCTTTGGAGTCCACATTAGTACTTTGCAGCTCTCTTTCCTACCAGCATATGCTACCAAGCTCTTCATTCATTCATTAAGCATTCTCTACTGTCTATTTTGTACCGAGAATTACACTTTGTGATTGAAGTAGGGTATGTTTTCTATGTGTTCCACATACTCAGTGTTTCCAGACACATCTGGACACATAATGATAATACAGCATAAAAATATTAAAATGGCTGCATATGAAGAGTTGTAGAACTACACAGGAAACAATTAGGTGGCTATTGATAAATTACTGGATAAATAAAGTAGAGGAGCTTCAAGCAGGAAAATAACAACTTGTACAAAGGTACAAAAGTATGAAGATCAAGACAAGTCAACAAGCAATAGTGCTGGAATCACAAATTGGTGCAAATGTGTTAATCATGACGATCTAAGGATGGAATTACAGGCATCCTGGTAGCATTTAGCAATTGAAAAGGAGAAAGGAAAATGACAGAAAGGAAATAAAATACATGGGCCCCTAGGTGCAAATGAAAGTATCAAATTAACTGCTTAAAACCAGATATTTGGCCAGGTGCTGTGGCTCACTTCTGCACAGTAATCCCAATGCTTTGTGAGGCCGAGGAGAGCAGATCACCTGAGGTCAGGAGTTTGAGACCAGCCTGGCCAACATGGTGAAACCCCATCTCTACTGAAAGTACGAAAATTAGTTGGGCATGATGGCAGGCGCCTGTATATAGGCCATTGTAATTCTTGGGAGGTTGAAGCAGGAGAATTGCTTGAACCTGGGAGGTGGAGGTTGCAATGAGCCGAGATTGAGCCACTGCACTGCAGCCAGGGCAACACAGCAAGACTCCTTCTTAAAAAAAAAAAAAAAAAAAACTAGATATATTTAACTTTAAACATATATCATTATGAAATAATTTTTAAACCCTTTAGCAGAATACTAATAAAAACACTCTTTTAAGATATTTAAATAATGCTATTTCATTTGTTAATTTTTAAAACTATGGCATGCACAGCAATGGAGAGAGGGATGTTTTCCAAAACAATACACTTTATTGGGTGGGAACAGTAAAAAATGTTTCTGATTTCCCAGTACTACTGCCCTTTGCCCTCTATCTTCTACTTATTGCTTGAGAAAATTTTGGCAGTCTATAATCCATGGTTTTGTCATTTCATATTTCTGAGATGAGGGAGATGACACGTGACATAAAAATGTTCTGCTTTCAAAAACCTCCAAAGCCAGATCCTAATTTTTCAAATTCCTTTGCCCCAGCAAGAATAATTTTCAAGCACAAAAGATAATTGGATAAATATATATTAATATTTTTATTTGATATCTTGCTGAGTATACTACAGAGGAACTTACACTTCATCATTTAATCTTTAATCCATCTGGTTCAAAAATAAGAAGTAGGCTGCATTACCATATATGGCATGCAATGTTTTTCTTCTGTGTAGAATTTCCAGGGAAGTCTCTGTAGAAAACTGATCCTAATTGTGAGGTCTTCATATTTAAGCATAGTAATGGAAGTCTTCCAACTCAGAAAGGAAGAAGGTAAAGTCTCAGTAACTTAAGTATATTTATTTTACGATTAAAAGTTCAACTCTCCCCAATTTTTATCCATGAGCATATCGTATATTTTAGTGCAGAGTGTTCATCAAAATATGACACTTCCTTTAGTCAGACATGAGTTTTGCTTTAACCTAAAAAAAATGGCTATTTTGGTGAACACTTTACATACATAAGTAAAATTTCAAACATTTGCATGGTAATTACTTATACCTGTATTTTCACAGCTGCAAGACACTGAAAATGTATAGGAACATTTGGTACGTTACAGCATTTATCTTTCTCACACACATAGTTTCTCTCTCACTCTATTATTTTTCCCTTCTGTTACTAGATCTATTTAATTTCATTAAGTTATATGAGAGAACCACTGGAGTAAAATTTAAATTATTCTAACATTGGCAATTTTTGCTGTGGAAAGTAAAACTTATATATGAAAAATGAATGCACTAAGAGTAGTGTTCTTTTTTTTAATGGAGACAGGGTCTCACTCCGTTACCCAAGTAAAGTGCAGTGGCTCCAACATAGATTACTGCAACCTCAAACTCCTGGGTTCAAGAGATTCTCCTACTTCAGCCTCCAAATTATCTGGGACTACAGGAGCGTGCCACCACGCCCAGCTAATTTTTAAAAGCATTTTTGTAGAGACTGTATCTCACTGTGTTGCCCAGTCTGGCCTCTAACTCCTGGCCTCAAGAAATCTTCCTGCCTCAGCTTCCCAAAGTGCTGGGATTACAGGCATAAGCCACTGTGCCCAACCCTGGTAATGTTGTTATAATAACATAGACCTTGATCTCAAAATAACTGCCTCAATATCATGTCAATAGTAGGAAGCAGAGCAGGGACTTCAGTGAGAAACACAGTGGGAACTTCCACACAGGTCTGATAGGAAAAACATTTTTCTATGTTTCTTTTCTTATTCACATTCACTTTCTACTTGGTAATAACAAGAAAGTCTTTTTATAGTGTATTAATTCATTTTGAAAATTTTTTACATAAACTGCAGTTTCTCAGAGGAAAATCAGGAGTTGGCAGAGAATACAATGGTATAAACTTGTGCACATTTAATTATTTGTATTTAGTAAAAATGACAACAAAGATATCCAAATACCTGTATGTTTATATTAATGCCTATGTGTATGTGTATGTGTATGTATATGCATATGTATGTACAAGCAAATGTACATCTATACTTGTGCCTATGTAGTCTCTAAGCACAACCCAAATATTAATCTACTAGATTTTTGAACAGTGAGGATATATTTCAGTGTGTTGGAATTATTTAGAAATCACATGGTTTCTCAATCAATGCATCTACGGTTCATTACTATATGTAATATATTTTTTGGATGATTTCTAGGGTTTTTTTGAGGAGAGTTGTACATACCTTCCATTTGTGCATGCTGGGTTGATCTAGAACCAGACTCCCTGGAAAGATGATATAGGGCTATAGAAGAAAAAGACTGGGGCTTGGAATCAAACACAACTGGATCAAATCTTGTCTACTCTCCTATTAAGTTTGCAAACGCAGCCAAGACACTTGCATTCCATGGATTTCAACGTCTAGATGAGTAAAAAGAAGCAAGTGGGGAAAAAAAAACTCTCGAAAGAACGAAAGAAAGGAAAGAAAGAAAGAGAAAGAAAGAAAGAAAGGAAAGAAAAGAAAAGAAAAGAAAAGAAAGAGAAGGAAAGAATTGTCATGGAATTGTAAAGTGGCATGGCTAAGTCTGTATTTCAAGCATGAAACCTCACACACTTCAGGGGCCTAGAACATAGGCAAAATGTTTTAATGTTTTTGTTTATAGTATCCTCTAAAAATGATTATTTGGAAAAAATAAAAAAGGCTTGTTTGCCTAATTATATGGCCTCATATAATGACACCTAATTTCTTAAATACATTATCTCCAATGTAAAACCATTGGTTGAAATGTAAACAATATATATCTTCAGTGGTTTAATAAATGACCAGAAATGAAAGTCAACATATGCTTTATTTTATCTAAGAGAATTAATTCAGGCATTTTTGAGTTGGAGACTTAGGAAATGCATTAGGTATGTGTGTTAATTCACTAAAGTAAAGCTTGTAGAACAGCTATTTAGTTATCAAAACATATATGTACTTACCAAAAGAATGTCTTATTATATTAATTTGTCTCTCTAATGAAATGTGCATGGTTTCTATATAAGGGCCTTCTGAATTATTTGCTTGTTTATGTATCACTCAGATTGTCTATATCAGACCAAACTAGGAAATAGGCCTGTTAATCTTTACTTATCATTACTAAATTAGTGAACTTAAAAAATAAATTTCTGTATTTGTTAATGTAGAAAAGATAGACTTCTCTCCTAAATGAAATATCTTTGCCTTCCCCTTAAATATCATTTTCCCACAAAGTTCTGTCTTTTGAGATCTCACATTTTCAAACTGAGATTTTCTTCATTGTCATGACTTTATTAGTTCCTATATGTGAATGACTTCTACATCAGTAGCACAGATCTTGCTCCTTCACTTCAGACTTATGTACGTAATGACCTACCAGGCACGGCTAACTGGTGTTCCATGGGTATAATAAACCACAATGTCCAAAACTAGAAGCATTAATTTTCCTCCAAAACACATTACTCTTTAATTACATCATCACCAATGAAGCTGCATAATCATAAAATCTAGAATTTGTCTTCAAATATTTTATTCCTCTTAGTCTGTATATAAATTTCTGATCCAGTCCTATTATCTTTTACCTTCTTAACAACTTTTTATATCTACCTTGTCTGTTTTAGCTCCACTGGTACTACCTTATTTCAGGCAATTATCTCTTAAGTATGCCATCATTATAGTCTCTTAACTAGTCTAGTTGATTCATCTTCCAAAATTTGGCAGACAAAACTTTCTAAAACTAATAACAATTTAAAAAAAAATGAAAATGTGATCTCCATTTGGTTCCAACTTCAAGCTTTTCAGTTCCTCCTGTTGCCAGCTTGATAAAGTGAAAAATCCATAGCATAGTGAGAAGAGGTCACCACAATCTGGTCCCTGCCTAGCTCTCTAGAGTTATTGACTTCATGTTTTGCTCCCATCCATCTGAGATATTGGTCAAAAGAAACTACTTGCTCATTTCAAACTACATGTATTTTGCAACTATTCCTAGAATACAAAATTTCTATGTCAAGACATACCAAGTCTGGGAAGCTGTCCTGCATCTTTCCAGACCAAACAAAATTAGCCACCCAGTTCTTTGTGAACCAACTTAACCTCATAAAAAAAGTTTCACTTTTCATGATGAAAATTATTGCATTTATATATTCTCTAAGCCCTCTGTGGTCATTAGACTATATGGTAAATTTACGGAGTCAGAATAATACCCCATTGCATATTGAGTTTTCTCAACTCCTGTGCTTAGAACAGTACCTGACACAAAGTCGGTATCTATTAATGTTCACAGAATGAATCAATTTCAAATAAATATTTACTAATCCAGTTACCCAGCAAATTAAACCAATCTTCTTGGTGCTCTGCCCAGGAGAAGGAGAAATTATATTTGAAATTCTGACAATAAATGTAATAATAATATTATTATAATGATACTGGTGAAGTTTAAGAAATTTCAATATTCTGAAACAAAATAACTCTGCGGGATGGGGGAGAGGGTCAGGAGAGGAAGTTAAAGCTCACACCTGTAATCCCAGCACTTTTGGAGGCCGAGGGGGGCAGATCACAAAGTCAAGAGATTGAGCTCATCCTGGCCAATATGGTGAAACCTTGTCTCTACTAAAAATACAAAAATTAGCAGGGTGTGGTGGTGCGTGCCTGTAATCCCAGCTACTCGGGAGGCTGAGGCAGGAGAATCACTTGAACCCGGGAGTCAGAGGTTGCAGTGAGCCAAGATCACACCACTGTAATCCATCCTGGCAACAGTGTAAGACTCCGTCTCAAAAAAAAAAAAAAAAAAAAAAAAAAAAAACAATTATAATACAAGCCAAGAAATACATTTTCAATCATGTATTGTGGAACTTATAAATGAGACTTGTGTATATCTGACCCAAGTACTACTAATCTCTAGATTAGAGAGTTATAGTGTCTTTCATTTTATATTTTGACCAAGAGTAATGCCATCAGTTTATTCTTAAATTGACTCTAAACATCAATGAATGTACCTCATTTACTTTGTATTACTGAGGAATGACATTGTTCCTTATATTAATGAAATATTAAGATAACTGAAAGTATCTTTTAAAATTAAGTATTTAGAGTTCACTTCTAGAATGGCAGCATGAGGAACTCTGCAGAAGCTCTCCATAAAGAAATGAACAAAACTGTTGAACACAAAAAAATTAAATAAACTCTCTGGAAATTGTGCTAAGGGCATATACAACAAGTGGAAATATTTACTTAAAAAAATCTTCCAAAATTCTGTAAGAATAGCAAGAGTCTTTGACTTTTGAACCACAGCCTTTTGCCTACCTCCCTCTCGCCACTCAGCTCAGCTTAAAGGAGACTACGTGTAGTTGGGTGTGGCCAAGGAAACAGAACTTCTTCTCTCCTTATCTTCCTGTAAAAGGTTACCATATGTCACTGGGAGGGTCAGGGCACCAACATTTCTTCTTAAGGCAGAAGTCCCTCCTGGAAGAGGCAATCCAAGAGGATCAGAGGCTACTATCACATACAGCACATAGAGTAGTGGCCCAGAGAATTTTCAGAGAGAGAGAGAGGAAGTTCACAAAAACAAAAAGATCCAAAACTCTCTTTATGGAACTGACATTATTTGAAATAGAGCGTGAAGAAGTTCATTCTTAAGGGATCTCTTGAAATAAATAGCTTTTCTCAATTAAGAGTGTGAAAGGAAAATAAATCTTGGGGCTCTAAAGGTCACTAAGCTAAAGGGACAAGTCAAGCCAGGAACTGCTTAGGGCAAACCTGCCTCCTATTCTGTTCAAAGGCATCCCTCTGCACACCGAGATAAATGCGTATCTGATTGCCTCCACTGGAAAGGCTAATCAGAAACTCAAAATAATGCAACAGTTTTTCTCTCACCTACCTGTGACCTGAAATCCCTCTCCCTGCTTAGTTGTCCCACCTTACTGGACAGAACCAATGTATATCTTACATATTTTGATTGATGTCTCCCTAAAAATGTATAAAACCAAGCTTTGCCCCGACCATCTTAGGAACATGTCACCTGTTACATCTGAGGCTGTGTAACAGGTGTGCATCCTCAACCTTTGCAAAATACATTTTCTAAATTAACTGAGACCTGTCTCAGATATTCAGGGTGCACAAGAGCAACAAGCTAAACCAAAGATCATCCAGTTTACCAAAAATAATGAGGAAAATAGACAGCAAAGAAGAGCCCTATAAAGTCAAAACAAATCTCTAAGATTGGTCTTAAAAATTACCTGTACTTGAATTTAATTCATCTGACTGCTGAGTAATTTATACATCAGGGCATTGTTGAAAACTTAGAGCAATCATCCAGCAATTAGGGGAGCCTAACATGTGGGGTGTAATACCAAATGAAATACATGTGGTAACAGATAGATCAGGAAAAGAGACAGTCATTGGGAGCCCTGACATGTCTCATCAAATACAAAATATCAGTACATAATAGAAATTATAAAAAAGAAGAAAATAAAAATTCTGGAGTTAAAAATCCATGAATTTAAATTTAAAAAAAATCATTAGAGAAGCTCAACAATGAGTGGGTTTTTTGTTTTTGTTTGTTTGTTTTATTTTGTTTTATTTGTTTATTTTGATTTTCTTTTTTCTTTTTTAGATACAGGAATACCAACATCTTGCCAAGGCTGGTCTCTAACTCCTGGTCTCAAGCTACCTTCCCACCTCAGCCTCCTGAGGAACAGGGATTACAGGTACATACCACCACACCTGGCTCAATGGTAGATTTTAAATGGCAGAAAAAATAATAAGCAAGCTCAAAGCTGGATCTATGGCGATTATGCAATTTGAAGAACAAAGAGAAAATAGAATGAAGAAAAATGAACAGAACTTAGAAAAATGTGCTATACTTTAAGTGCACCAACATAGTATAATGGAAACACTATAAAGAAAGGAGATAGAGAAAACAGCTGAAAAGATATTCAAAGAAATAATGGTTGAAAACTTCGCAAATTTGCAGATAATCATCAACCTACATATCCAAGAATCTCAACAAACTCCAAATAGGATAAATACAAAGAGATCCACACCCAGACATATTATAACACAAATATGAAAAGTTTAAAATAAGGACAAAATCTTAAAAATGGAAAAATGAAATTATTTATCACTTATGAGGGAAACCTGAAAAGATTAAGAGTTGATTTCTCATCAGAAACATTGAAGGCCAAAATATAACAAAATAATGTATTCAAAGTGCTGAGAAAAAAAAATTGTCAACCAAGAATCTGACATCCAGCAACACTATCTTTCAGATAAATATTCTCAGATAAACAAAAATTGATGTTGTAGGACTTTCTCCTTAGTTCATCTGAAAGCTGGGTTCTTGTCACATGACCAGGAAAAATTAGGCTTGTGGACACATGGAAGGGTTGGGAATAACAGAATTTACTGGGCAAAAGGAACAAGGAAAAGCAACACAGCA
Source organism: Pan paniscus (assembly GCF_029289425.2). Taxonomy (NCBI): domain Eukaryota; kingdom Metazoa; phylum Chordata; class Mammalia; order Primates; family Hominidae; genus Pan; species Pan paniscus. The sequence continues at coordinate 101,222,180 of NC_073253.2, forward strand.
AAGCAAGAGAGGAGTTCCTTTAGCAGGCCCTCATCTCACAGATTGAATCCGAGGTTCCCACACTAGAACAGGAGGGGCCAGGCTCCTCCCCTGAGCAAATGGCAGGAACTTCCGTGGTTCCACCCCATTCTCACAGTGCGCAGGCCAGTCAGAGGTTCTCTGGGGACCCCTTTATACTAGGCTGTCTCACTGAGACATTCTTATAATTTCAGACAAGACTTAAAAGAAATACTAAAGAAAGTTCTTTGGTTTGTAAGTAAGTATATCTAGATGAAATTCAAATCTATACAAAAAATAAAGAACATTGTTATAGGTACTTCTGTAGTTATAAAATGCTATATAAATGCATTTTTTATTTATTCTCTTAATTCATTTAAAAAGCAATTGTATACAACACTATGTATAGAATTATACTGTTTGGCCTATTAGATATAAAATATAACATGTTTATTATGTCAATTCTAAGTTAAAGTGTATATGATAATCTCTAGAGTAACCACAAAAAAACATGGAGCATAAAGGTCAGTGGGAACAGGAACCAGGAATGAAATAAAGAGAACCAGAAATGGTAAGTAAAATGTAAATATCTAAAAATCTATCAATCTATCTGTCTGTCTGTCTGTCTGTCTATCTATCTGTCTGTCTGTCTATCTATCTATCTATCTATCTATCTATCTATCTATCTATCTATATTTGCCCTTATTTCTTTTCTCAGCTTCCATAGTAGACAAAAAAATAAATTAATAGCAATGCATTATTTGCTTTGTAGCATGTATGGATGTAATAGATATAATAACAGTAAGACGAAAATGGAAAGATTAAGTAGAGCTATATAGAAGTAGCATTTCTATATCTCACTAGAATTATTAGCATAAATCTGAAGTCAATTCTAAGTTAAAATGCATACAATAACCTCCAAAGTAACCACAAAAAAATAACTTCAATGTGATGGAAAAAAAATAAGTATTTATTTCAAAACAGGTAAACTATCTATAATAAAAGTTTGTAAATACACTGCCTATATGCCTTCTTTCTTAAGCAAACTTCTCTGAACATACATTCAATCTTTGGCAATTGGAGGTCTTCATTATGAATATAATTACAATGTCAATGTGTTCAAAGGCTATACTATAATGGGAAGTTGAAATACATAGAACTGTTTACCATTAACCTAACTGCTTCTTGTTTTCCCTTTTGTTACTTGGCAAGTGATAATCCCTTCATTGTGTTCACATCACAACACACATTAAAATGTGATTTATTGATTTACATGTCTTTCATATTTATCTCTATGCCAGCAACCAGCACAGGGTGCTTCCAAGGATAAAAACTAAATGAATGCTTGACTAAAGACTAAATAGAAACTTGGAGATTAACCACTTGAAGTAGTTAAGAGTGAGGGCTCTGCTTTGAATATTTGCTAACTCCTTTACTGGTTGTACTTCTTCCTAAAGTCACTTAAACTCTGCTTCTGTTCTCTCATTTGTCAAATGGAGATAAGTATAGGGCTTTATCTCATAAGGTTGCTGTGAGGATTAAACAAGTTACTATCTAAAGACAGCCATCAGAGCTGTATCTGACTTACAATAAGTATTATGTGTGCCTGCCCATATTATTAATGTACGAATATACTAACATGTGGTTTTGTACTTTGGTAGACCATTTGATTCTTCATATTCATTTAAAATTTGAGATTCCTGAGCTTATTAGGGAAGTCACTTCTGGATAAAACTTCATATTTATTTAGTTACTTGCTATTTGCAGTTGCATTTTTCTTGAAGGCTAGTCTAATTATAAATAAGGAGTAGCCACAAAACATGACAAATTTGTCTTTGTAGAAATTTGAGACTATGATTTAGAAAATAGGGAGATCTTATTTTATAATCCTAATGCTAGCAAAGGCTCATTCCAGGCAGAGGGTTGTGAATAATATGGATCGGGTTCTCTATATTGTTTTTCACCTGTGTAAATAAATGAATCTTGATATTCCACACGGCTTTGCAATTTTGTCACAATATTCATTTGTCTGTTCTCTGTTAAATGTCCTGATGGTTCATGTCAGCAGGATATGTTGGAATTCACAGCAAAGGATCTGCATTGTGGGATCTCATTGACTGGCAGCTGGAAGTAACTTAGAGAAATTTTGTGCCTTTAGAATATTTTTATGTTGTTTAAAATTCTCTTCAAAGAACATGTGATAATACTAGAGTCCTGCCGAGTATCAACAACTCAAGAACAGCACTGAAATAAAAAGGGCTCCAAACTTGCATTTATTTAATGCTTAATTTATCATGTCCAACAGTTATAAGTAGCTTCAGTATATTACCAGCTGTAGCTTTTATTTATATATTATTACAGAATGTTTCATCCAGTTTTTAAGTCTCTGAGGTTCTGAAACATTTTTTTGTTTTGGAATTAGAAAAGGTATGATCATCTTTACTCTGTGTGTTCTTGCCACCACAAATACTGGAATCCTGTGGCATGCATCAGATTTTATAAACAGATATTCTGCCAGCAACCTCGGAAGCTTTCTGATAGAAAAGGAACGGCCTATGAAGGAAGTTCAGAAGCCAAATATTGAATTAGTCCTACCAATTAAATGTCTCCATTGTGCCCCTGCAAAATGTAAAAAAGTATTTCCAAAAAGTAAAAGTCGAAGAACAATTCACATAGTTTACACCTCATGAGCAAAATGTTCTAAACTATAAGATCTTTGATTATCTCATGTGGGTAGGAATTTCTTATAAATATCAAAACTTACCTTAAAACTTAATTCTTGTATGTAAGAAGTAGCAGATTCAGTTTGGCAGCTCTGAGAATAACGTTACTAATTATGTAGTATTTAATAATATCCTAGTATGCCAAATAAATTTTATCTGGTTCATGAAAATTCTTAACTTATTCCCAGAAAATTATTTATATTCTCCGGATTCTCACTCTAATTTAGTGTTCCTCTTCCAATTGGAGATAATTTTAACAAAATAGCCTACCACAGCAGGGTTTCTTAACCTTAGCACTATCCACTTTGAGGCTGCAAAATCCTGTGGTCAGAGGGTTTTTCCTGTGCATTAGAGGATGTTTAGCAGCATCTCTGGCCTCTATGCACTTAATGCAAATAGGAACCCCCTTCAAATTTTGACTATTCAGAATATATCCAGACATTGCCAAACAGCCTAATCTGAAAAGAAATTGTCTTGGTTTCTAATGCTGTGTAACAGTGTACCATGCTCACTGGCTTAAAACAACACAAATTTATTATCCGCTATGGTTTGAATGTTTGAACCCTCCAAAATTCATGTTGGAATTTAATTGATAATGTAAAATTACTGGAAGATGGGGCCGAGTAGGAATGGAGGGCCTAATGGAAGGTGTTTAGTTCATGAGGTGTTTAGTTCATGAGATGGGGCCAAGTAGGAATGGAGGGCCTAATGAAAGGTGTTTAGTTCATTTTGAACCCTCCAAAATTCATGTTGGAATGTAATTGATAATGTAAAATTACTGGAAGATGGGGCCAAGTAGGAATGGAGGGCCTAATGGAAGGTGTTTAGTTCATGAGGGTTCTGCTATCAGGAATGAAAGAAATATTTCAGAACTCTGTGGAAAATATCCATACTTTTTTTTGGATCCTTTCATTTTTTTTTCCACCAGTGGGTAGTTAAAATCAGTTAAATAGTGTCAGACCTAAACCTCTGCCATTTATCTTTTGTTCAAAATTCTATAGGTGTCTATGCCTTGATACAACTTTAATATTGCTACTTAAGTTACATTGTATCTTTTTTCATTTGCTTACCTGTTACATTTCCTTAGCTGTTACAAAGAGTCAAGAAGATATTTAAGAGATTTAATTGGGAAAAAAAAAACCTAAGAAATAAAATACTTATTTTGCTTTGGCCACAAAAATAATGAGCTTTGGGACTGGGCTCCTTCTCCTGACCTTTAACCTTCAGTCATGTGATGACAGCAAGAGGGTCCTCATAGAATGCTGTCACCTTTGTGGACTTTCCAGCCTTCAGAACTGTGAACCAATAAATTTCTGTTAATTGTAAATTACCCAGTCTCAGATAATCTATTATAGATGCACACATGGACTAAGACATTATCTCACATTTTCCATGATCCAAGTGAGATGAGAGGGTTCCCTTGACCCCTTCTCGGGACTTGTGAAGGGCATGGCTCATTTACTCAGCTGCTGTGCTCAATCCCTTATGAGAGGGAGCACAGGAGAAGACGGGTGTGGGAACCAGAGGGAACTAATGCTGGAACCAGCTGGTTGCTCCTCTCTCGCAGGAGCAGGCTCTGTGTGAGCCCTGCAGCAGCGTCCAAACATGTTACAATGCTCTTTTAGCTGTGCTGTCTGGGAGAGAGTGTCTGTGACCCTGGAACCCCAGAGGGGATGTGTTACAATCAGTTTTCTTTTAGCATTTGCGTTCCGGTCCATGGATGGCTAAGTGTTAACCAGCTCAGTGGAGGGACAAGGTGACAGCCTTTTACACCCTGCCCTCTTGGTACCCAAGTTTTTGTCCATCAGCAAGAAGAATCAAGTCACACGAATGAATTGAAGAGGACTTTATCGAGTGCTGGAAGTGACTCTCAGTGGGAAGAGGAGCTGGAACCGGGGTGGAGCAGGAGGATAATCTTCCCCTGGGGTCTGGCCATCTCAGGCTAAGCTCCTCTCCAACCGTCCCCAGCCAAATTCTTCTCTGGCTGTAGTCTCCAACATCCAGCTGCTTCTTCGCCTGTCAATGTTCAGATGCTTTTCTCTTCTGTGTGTGTGTGTGTGTGTGTGTGTGTGTGTGTGTGTGTGTGTGTGTTTGTCCACTGCATCTTGGGTTTGGAGTTCTTATGGGCACAGGATGGGGATAGGGCTGCCCAAAAGGCAACATTCGGGTGGGAAAACAGAGATAGTTCTCACTTTGGGCAGAGAGTCCAGGCTTGAGGGTGAAGCCCTTGCCAGGGACCCTGTCCTCTTCTTCCCAGTATTTCCCTGCCTCCTATCCATATCACAAAGAAGTCAGAGTGTGAGTTCACAGGGTCATCTACTCAGGATCTTGCTAGGCTGATATCAAGTTGTTGGCTGGGGCTTCAGTTCTCTTCTAGGGCTCAGGATCCTCTTCCAAGCACACAGTTTACAGCAGAATCATTCCCTCGTAGATCTATGTCTGTAGTCCCAAGTTTTCTGATAACCACTGTCTGCTTCCAGAGACCACCTTTAGTCCTTTGACACATGACCAGCACAGGCAAGACAAAATATGAGCATGTGTCTCTTTCAAGCCAATAGGAGTGAGTATTTCTGACTTCAAATCCTCTTCCAGTCACTATAATGGAGTTCTATATAAGGTTACATAATCATAGGAGAAATTATCTCACCATCATTTGCCATATGAACATAACTTAATCCAAGAAACAAGGATCCTATCATATTCACATGCTCCACTTACATTTAAGATAAAGGGACTATACAAGAAACATACATGATAGGTAGGTATCTTGCTATGATTTGAATGTTTGTGTCCCCCCAAAACTCATATGTTGAAACCCTAACACCCAAGATGATGATACTAAGAAGCAGGGCCTTTTTTTAGGTCATGAGTGTGAAGCCTTCATTAATGGACTAGCGCTCTTATAAAAGAGACCACAGACAGCTAGCTTATTCCTTCCATCCTGTGGGGACACAGTAAAAAGGTGCCAAGAACCAGGTATTGCAGCCTTTACCACAGCCCAGTCATGCTGGTACCCTGATCCTGGACTTGCCAGCCTCCAGAATTGTGAGAAATATATTTCCATTGTTATAAGACACCTAGTTTATGGCAGTTTGTTACAGCAGCCCATAGGTACTAAGACAGATTCTAAGGGCAATCTTTGAATTCTATCTACCACAAAGGTCCAGAACTAAACATGAAAGTCATACACACAATTTAATGTAAAGCAGAAAACCTCTATAAACTTTAGTTTACAGAAAATTTAAAAATAGGTAACATGTTTAATGACAAAATGAAATAATTGGACAAATCTAAAATGACATATAAGTTACAAGTTGAAGAGAACAGTACAAAAAGTCAGTATCATAAAAAAAGTAGAAAAATTTTCAGATTCAAATAAATTACAAAAACAGTACAATGCACTGTGTGAAATCTAATTAGATGCTTACAATGGACTGAATATTTGTGTCTGCCCAAAATGAATCCCTAATTCCAATGTGATAGTATTTGGAGGTGAGGCCTTAGGAAGGTAATTAGGTCGTGAAGATAGACCTTTCATGGATAGAATTAGTGAGTTTATGAGAAGAGGCCAGAGAGCTAGTTAGCTTCTTTCCACCATGTGAAGATACAATGAAAAATCAATAGTCAGCAATTCAGAAGAGGGCCTTCACTAGAAACCAACCACGTTGGTACTCTGATTTTAGACTTTAAGGCTCCAGAACTGTGTGAAATAAATTTCTGTTACTTATAGCCATTCAGTCAATGGCACTTTGTTATATCAGCCGAAACTAAGACAAGGCTAAGAAATAAAGAGAGCGAGGAAGAGAGAGAGACAGAGAGAGAGACAGAGAGAGAGACAGGAAAAGAAAAAAAGAAGAAAGAAGAGGGAGGAGGAGGAGAGGAAGGATGGGAGGGAGGGAGGGAAAGAGGGAGGGAGGGAGGAAGGAAGGGAGGGAGGGAAAAGGAAATAAAGAAAATGAAGAAAAGGACAAGAAGAGAAAAAAGAAATGAGCTCTGGTTATGTAAAAGAAAGTTCTTATTATTTCTTCAGAACATATGCTATATATTTACATATAAAGCATCATGATATCTAGAAATTACTTTCAAATAATTTAGCAATTAGATAGATGGATGATTAATAGATAGATAGACAGACAGATAGACAAATAGAATGGGCTGAATTGTATGCCCCCAAAATTTATATGTTGAAGCCCTAAAGTATTATAGGTTTGTGCAAAAGTAATTGCAGTTTTTGCCATTACTGTTAATGGGAAAAGCCTCAATGACTTTTTCACCAACCTAATACCTCAGAATGTGACTGTATTTGGAGATAAAGTATTTAAAGAGGTAATTAAGTTATGAGTTCATTACAGTGGGCCTAAATCCAATATGGCTTGTGTCCTTATAAGAATAAGAAATTTGAAGAGACAGGTACAAAAGGAAGACAACGTAAAGACACGGGGAGATGGCCATCTACAAGCCAAGGAAAAGGATCTTAGAAGAAAACTACCCTGTTGACAAAGCACACAGTCTATGGAATTTGGTATGGCAGCCGTAGCAAACTAATGTAAGTGATAGATAGAAAAATAGAGAGACAGAGTGCGAATTGAGAGGGTGGGGAAGAACCACAATATATTCCAGTTTACAGGTTTTAAACTAGAAACTATGAGCTTTCATAACTGTGGCAGAACTGGGGATGAAAACATCAGGTAAGTCACCACCACAGTTCGGAGAAACACTGTCAAAAGTCAAGGAAGCTGCTGGGCTCAGTGACTCATGCCTGTAACCCCAGCACTTTGGGAGGCCAAGATGGGCAGGTCACTCGAAGCCAGGATTTCGAGACCAGCCTGGCCAATATAATGAAATCCGGTCTCTACTAAAATACAAAATATTAGCCTGGCATGGTGGTGTACACCTGTAATCCCAGATGCTCAGGAGGCTGAGTCACAAGAATCACTTGAACCAGGAGGCAGAGGTTGCAGTGAGCCAAGATCATGCTACTGAACTCCAGCCTGGGTGACCGAGTGAGACTCTGCCTCAAAAAAAAAAAAAAAAAAATCAATGAAGCAAATGCGCTGAAGGCCTCCTTCTGAAGCATTAAAGTGTATGGTTCTCAACAGCTCATGGGAAAGCCGCTGAAATTCCTAAGAATTTCAAAGAAAGTATTGTAGACTGAATTGTGCCACCCTCCACACCCAATTCATATGTTGCAGTCCCAGTTTCCTCCCTTTGTGACTATACTTTGAAATAGGGCATTTAAAGAGGTAGCTAAGTTAAAATAAGGCAGATAGCCCATATGTGGCCCTAATTCAATTTTACTGGTGTCCTTAGAAGACAAGATTAGGATGTACAGATTGGCACCTGGGGTGCAGGGGGACAGCCATGTAAGGACCTATCAGTGAGAAGGCGGCCATCTGCCAGCCAAGGAGAGGGGCCTCAGGAGAAAACAACTCTGCTGGCACCTTGATCTTAGACTGCCAACTTTCATAACTGTGACAAAATAAATTTCTGTTGTTTAAGCTAGTCATTCTGTGAATTTTGTTAGGGAAGCCCAACAAACTAATATAGAAAAATATTCAATTGCCTCAGTGAGCAGCAGCAAAACAGTTGGTTCTCAAGAAATTGCCAGGAAGCCAAAGTAAATCTCACATTAGGATGCAACTGCCTTTGGAAAATAATAGCTTCTCCCTCTCTTCTACTTTCCAGACTCCATGTAATTCTGAATATCACACAGGAAAGGGGATTATGAAAAATATGGTTTCCAGCTTCTCTTCTGTGCACAGAAGAGACTTTAGAAGATGCTATTGGTGAATCTAAGTCGACAACAGATGATGAGGCACAGTATTGATAAGAACACTGAAGTTTGGAATATACATATGGAAGTTTGTAAGCACAGCAAAGCCTTTTTAAAGAAATGGAAGCCAAATGTGAATGAGTTATTATTCCTAAAGATTTCAAGATGTAATTCAGATGACAACAGCAACAACAAAATACCCCAAGTGTTTTTTAGGATATAAAATAATCTTCTCTAAATGAACACATCTTCATCTCATATTCCAAAGATTATCACAATAATGTAATTTTCTGGCAAAAATGGGCAGCTCATATTAAAACATAAAATCATTTAAAACACAAGGACATAAAAACACTCTGAACAAGAAACAATAAATAAAAGAGACCATGATTCACAACAAAGAGAGGATGAGAGAAAGAACAAAAAACTCTCAAAGACTTTACATAACACTATTATCACAGCTTATATCATTTTGCCTACCATGTTTAAAGAGATAAAAAAAAATCTTAAAAATATTTGCACGGTATGGGAAACCAGAAATACAATAAAAAAATAACTCTCATTCAATTGACAAACTCACTAAAATTTAAGCTCAGCTGAAAAGAGAGTTAGCCAAGGTATGGATAAAAAAAGGAAATTGTCCAGAATACTATTTGGGTTGAAACAGGCTGCAAAACATTAAAAAAAAAAAAAAAAAGGTTAAAGGTTAAGCTACATAGATGACAGTGTTACCAAAACTCCAGGGTTTTGGTCTAGGTCCTGCAGTTCACCACACAGAAAGCCAAGCACTAAGACACCCAGTATTGCCAAGGAAGAAGGTTTTTGTTTTGTTTTGTTTTTCAAATGGGGTCTCACTCTGTCACCCAGGCTAAAGTGCAGTGGCACGATCTCGGCTCACTGCAATCTCCCCTTCCCGGGTTCAAGTAATTCTCATGCCTCAGCCTCCTGAGTAGCTGAGATTACAGGCAGCTACCACCATGACCAGCTAATTTTGTTTTGTATTTTTAGTAGAGATGGGGTTTCACCATGTTGGCCAGCCTGGTCGCGAACTCCTGAACTCAGGTGATCCACCCGCCTCAGCTTTCCAAAGTGCTGGGATTGCAGGCGTGAGCCACCGTGGCTGGGCCTGAAGAAGGTTTTAATTGGGTGCTGCAGCTGAGCAGGTGGAAGCTCAATCTCAAATCCATCTCCCTGATCAACTATAACTAGGGGTTTATATAACAGGAAAGAAATGTAACAATGTGTAAGAAAACGGAAGTAGGGAGGGGCATGGATGCAATCATGATTAATGAGGGGTCAGGCATCTCATTGTCAGGACGCGGTGATCTGGTGAGTTTCAGTTCTTTGATACCTTTTTTGAGGGGCCTGAAGGTCCTTTCTTGAGGAAGGAACTCAGATAAAACAAATGTAAGCTTCAAACTTTAAAATCAGAAAGGTCAATTTCTATTTTTATCCAGAACAGTCTATGGGACTATAAGGTTGGTTTCAATAGCACAACGCTGCCTAACATATTACAGCAGATGCTGTTGGTTCTCTACCCATACCCAGTAATCCTTTTCATTTCAGTATACACTGGCTCTACTTCTGATGGATAATTCCTACATTTTTTTTTTGTCTGAGGTCTTTTACTGGCTGCCAAAACACTGTATGCTGCCAGATGAGGCCGAAAATTAAACATACACATACAGATGTGCACATATACACACATACCAGGTATTACCCTTAAACAATTGCCTACAGGAGATAGTGGGTACATACTCAACTTCTCCAACCCTCAGGTAAAAACAGATGATGCACACACCTTCATTGTATCCAAAGCTTCTTACTAGCATTAAATTTCAGTTACCACATTGGTGACTGTTAGGTAAGGAGTTTAATAATGGCTTCCTTTCCATCCTGACTTTATTCTTTATTTCTCTACTTAAAAAAAAAAAGTAATAAATGTGAAAAAGAAAACTGTTAAGTTATAAGAAAATTGGTTAATAATGAGTAAAACATATTTGTTAGCAAGACACATGAACTGGTTAGTTAAATATTATGAATAAATACATTATTAAACAATAAGTAAAATGACAATTCAAGTCACAATCTGGAAGACTATTATAACACATGTAATCAAAAAGATTAATATCCAAACTTAAAAATACAAACATTTTGTAAATCGATTTTAAAAAAATGAATCAGAAACTAGACTAAAATATGCAACAGGGACTTGGTGAAACATAAGTCCAAATGGTCAGTACAAATACGAAAAGATTTTCAAACTCATAAGTAATCAAGTAAATACAAATTAAGACCAAAAGAAGATACTTGCATGTATTCGCTACAGTGCCAAATATATAAACATCTTAAAACTTTTTGCTAACTATATGGAGCAATGGAAACTGTCACACACTAATGGTGGTAGTATAAATTGGCATGACATTTTAAAACAGCTTGGCATCATCTAATAAATTGAAGAACCTCACACTTTATTGCAATAATTCTCTCCCAGAGAAGTTTTATGGGTTTGGATAAATAGCAGCATTGTTACAATAGCCCCAGTTTTAAAAAATCTATCAATTATACATTGTATAAATTAATATCTCACTTTTAATTGTCATGTAAAGTTCAAATGAGGTATGTCATTTGAGGCATATTTAAATAATAATTTTTAATTAAATGACAATAAACACATAATAGATGATAACATGGAATATTACATGCCAATAATATTATCAACAAGTATGTGAGTACATGTCAGCTTTTAAAATAAAGATACATGTGTTTTAAATTTTATTATTTGTTTCTGAGACGATGAGACTGTCAGACTTGTAAACTGTAGGATGTGTTAATAGTGCAAATTATATAGTTGATATCTTAACTTCAAGTAAGATAGTTTCTTTCTTTGAATTTTCACTTTTCATGTCTCAAAATCCTATTTAAAATAACAATCCAACTCCAAGTTAGAAAAAGAATAGAACATTTCTCAGCCTTGTATAAAATTTAAGTAATTTTGTGTGTATATAACCTAACCGTAGAGGGAAAAGTCCATTATCCATGTATTTTATCAAGGAGTCAGATCATTGCATACGGTTTGTAACTCCCTAATGACTGGGTAAAGATTATTTTCTGTGGTAATTTGCAGATGTTATCCTACCATTATCTAGGTTCCATTGCTCTATGGAGCAATGGACATGACAAAATCGACTAGATTATGCCACATTACCAAACACCTCCCAGGACCAAAACCTTAATAAGGTACATGTTTATACACTCGCTCTTAGTATCTATGTGGGTAAGTGTATGGGTTGGCAGGGGCCCGGCTTACCAGAGAGATGCAGGCTGATGAAAGCTCTTAAGACACGGTTTCAAAGGCACCACAGCTAAAGGACATAAGTATAGTAAGTTATGCACTGGTTTTAGCTTCCAGCCATACCTGATACTCATCACTTCTGTTTATATTTCACTGGACAAAGAAGGTTACATAGCCACCCTAACTTCAAATGGGGTAAGAATGTTTAATTCTGCCATGTGCCTAGAAGGAGAATTAAAATATACATAAACAGTTCTAATAGCAATCACAGTAAATAACCAGCTATTTCTGTCTGGAATCTTGTACATTCAGGAATTCAATCAGGAAATAACTAGGTTTATTAACCCATGCTAGTACTTAATGAACATTTTCAGTCTGCAGACTCAAGACTTTTATTACATAAGAAAAACACATTTTATCATTTCCCTAATCGTTGTGCTCCATCTGTTTATTTTTCTCTTTTTGGGAGTTATGCATCTCTAATCTTTTTATGTCTTTTTTTTTAATCTCAATATCAATTTCCTTATAGTGTGGTCTGTTTTGAGTTATTTCTTCTACTTGTTATTCCAAGCCACTAATAAAGGTGACTAGCCTTTCCTTCAACTATTGGTTTCTTTTTTGTTTTGGTTCCCAAATCTTGCTTGCTATTATTTTTATAGCTGTTTCCTCAGTTCCAGAAGTTTTAGTTGTGCTACACTTGAATTTTCTTTAGTGTTCTCACTATTTTTCTTTAATGTGTACTCTCTCACCTCGCTGTCCTATTTTATTAGGATTTTTCTAACTCGCACATTTTGCTTGTATTTTTCACTTGGCTAATGGGTCTTCTTGGATTTGCTATTATTATTAATTTGTTTATTTATATTGTCGGTCGGCTTGCTGCTTTAGCTGCCGGAGGAACTTAAGTGATCGCAATCTTGGTTTGTTTCTCTTTTGTCAGGGCCTTACTAGCCAATAAGTTGTCAATGCCTATAGCAGGTAAACAACTACTCTCAGGAATCCTGTAAGTGGCAAAGGCTGGCGGTTTATCAGTTCAAGAGCCAGAATATAGAAAATGAAGGCCTCCTTGTGGCAAAACTCCTTTCTCTGGAAAACCCCTGAGAAAAAGTTTTGTTCAGCATTTGCAGCACAATTTCTTACTTTCAATACTTTAAAGTAGTTAAGACCAAAAGTCCTCAAAGCTGTCCAGTCCCGGAGAGGTAGATAGGTGCATTTCAAGGACAACAAATATACACCATCTGATTGTGGTCTTTCTCAACTACATAAGAATTGGAAAGTCACAGAGGCTAATATTTAATATCAAAAATGAAAAACATAAAGCTGTTCTCTTTTTACACCATAAGTAGAATTTGACATTTTGAATATCTAATATTTTCCCTAACTTACAGATATAGGAATATATTATATTAATGGCTATTTCTTAATATACCATCTATTATTCAGGCTACATTCCTTCTCTGAATATTTTATCTTTTTTATTTTTCTCATTTGTGCTTCTCATCTGAAACAGACTAAAATCCCTTGTTACTAGTTATCAAAATTGGATTTCTTTCAGTATCTAACAAAGTTTAAATTTATAAAAATAAATGAATGAATGAAAAGACTAGACCTCAAAAAGAGATAGATGAACATAGAACATAAAAGGATTCCTCATTTGTCATGTCACTGCAATTCAAAAGGCTCCGCCAATGCAAGAAATCTTCTTTCTGGATAGATGTTTGCTATCCTTTACACTAGTTGCCTTAATAATAGATGATTATAGCCTGTCTGCATACTTCCTAGAGCTTAAATTGGATATAATTTTCTTCATTTCCTGTCTTAAGTCATATTGAAAATGTTTTGAAAAATTTTAAACATCTGCTTAATTCCACTAAAGAGGTGGCTAAGTTTTATTATAAGTGAGGCAGACTGTATGTTTGGCTTATCTCTTGTGTGTATATTCAGCATGGTGATTTGGTATAAATGGGCCCATACATTTAAATCATACATTTGTGAGCCATTTGTAAAGTCTATAGAATTTTTTTTAAGTTAGAAATTTAAGATCCTGATCTTATTATGACTGAAATGATCATATGTGAAGACAGAGTGTCTTTGTCTGTTGATTTAATGGCTCCAATTACTATCTAATGTATATAGACAGGCATCTACTTGTCCTGGGAGACAGAAGCTTTCAGAGCATCATGTCTCACTTGCTTTTAAGTCAAATTTGGTTTTCATTCTTTTGGCAGCTGCTCAAGCTTATTGCTACATAATTGGCACCAACAGCTGCCTCTGCTGTGTAAACCATATGAACATCACACAATCCCGGATCTCGCCATCTCATTAAGTATTAGCACACTTTTTTGTGCAACGAGGTGTGTAGGCAAAAATAAACAAACCAAGAAATATTATGGAGAGCCTTATGATTCTGGATTCAGACAAATTTCTATAAGATTTCTTTCACTGTCTGAAGCTTACACAGTACCATAATTTCCTTACAGCTTTGTATGTTTATGTTTATTTTTCTACCTTCCCTTGGCTTTCTTAATGGAGAAAATACATTTCAAGAATAATTAAATAAGCTAGCAAAGTAATTATAAAAAGACTCAACTTCTACACTTGACCCTTAAAAACAAATTATAAATCTATATTTACTTTGTGAGCATAATTTAAAATAATGAACAGGAAAGACCGAAGGCTAAGTAGAGCTTCATCAAGGTATTACCTTAAGGCATATGGAGTTTTATCTAGTTGATGATAAGGTGAACTGAAATATCGAATTCAGAAACATTTCTCCTTTTGGTAACATAAACCAAACATTTATCCATCTGCCCTTTCAGTGGGATGCAGACCTTTGGTCCATAATATAATTCACCGTAAGTATGTTCATTAAAAAAAAAACAAAACAAAACAGCTGTTCCTCGTAACCACACCACATTAAATGTTCAGTAAGCTTAGAAAATATATCCTGGCTGGCAAAGATAGATCTAGAGTAAACAAGACTGTTTAGTTCTTTGCAACAAGTAACCCTGCTTGGTCATTAAATTAATTACTTGTGTGTGACTATCTTAAGTATCTTTAAGGCCAAAACATTTATTAGGGAAAATATAGGATGTCGGGTCTAATAAATGTTATTAGTACATGTATAGTCTGCGATAAAAGATACAAAAATTAATAGAAATATGCATGTGTATAAATACAAATATTTGTTTAAACTAATATATAAATAAATGAATACATACTTTATTATTTCAGTTGCTATGGCTGAATTTAGCTGTTGCCAAAGAACAAAATAATTATTTTAAATGAATGATTTTTTATTCCTCTTCTTCCTTGAAAACAAATATTTTCTTATAGGCTGATTGATTTACCTCATGAAATTGAAGAAACAAAGATTGCCAATGTGTTTTTCTTATCTATCCATTTACATCAAATCTACTGTCATTGAGACCCTGATCGTAACACTAGAATAAAACTCTACATGGTTTTTGCCCGTTTATCAACCTGTTCCAAATTATTCAAAAATATTATATCAGCTTTCTAAAACATATCATGGCATTTTTTGAAAACTAGAGTAATGCTTTTTTTTTAACAATCTAAATCTTCAAGATAAAGTATTCATACCACGTATCTCCTTACATTTGAGTCATCACTCCTAGATGATATTTATAAACATTGGTTGAGTAATTGAATCTACATGTTCAACACAGTTTCTGTGCGTGCGTGTGTATGTGTGCGCACATGCACACATGCACTTGTGTATCTGTGGTTTAAATTTGGCACTGTTTATGTATTTGGAAAGAATTTATTTCACAAACTTCATTTCACCTTTATGATAGGGACTCTATTAAACACTGAACAAAATAATAACTAAGTCATAGCCCTTGACTTTTTGGAGTTCCATTTTAGCTGGTTAGAGAAGTTTCCTTTAATCCTAGTTTGCTCAGAGCAAAAAGAGTTAAAAACAGCTTTTTATATGAATAAATGCTGAATTTTATTAAAGGATTTTATCTACATCAATTGAAATTAATCATTTTCTTTTCTCTTCTTCTTTGTCTGAGTTTCAAATCTTAAACAAAGTCTTTCATTACTGAAATGAATTCCACTTGGTTATAAAATATTATCCCTTTATTTATTGTTTGATTTGATTTGCAAGTATTTTTCTGAGGATTTTGTATCTATATCCATGATGGATATTTATAGTTTTCTTTCTTTGTAATGACTTTGTCTGATTATGATATGAGGATAATGCTGGACTAATAAAGAAATAAACATATTCTCTCTCATTCTATTTTCTGGAAGAAATTATGTAGAATTGATATGATTTCTGTCTGAAATGTTTGGTAGAATTCACCAGTGAAACCATCAGGGCCCAGTGATTTACTCTGTGGAAACTTTGATAGTTTATTTTTTATTTTTTTATTTTTTTTGAGACGAAGTCTCTCTCTGTTACCCAGGCTGGAGTGCAGTGGTGCAATCTCAGCTCATTGCAACCTCCGACTCCCAGGTTCAAGCGATTCTCCTGACTCAGCCTCCTGAGTAGCTGGGATTATAGACACGCACCACCAAGCCCAGCTAATTTTTGTATTTTTTGGTAGAGTTGGGGTTTCACCATGTTGGCCAGGCTAGTCTCAAACTCCTGACCTCAAGTGATCTGCCGGCCTCAGCCTCCCAAAGTGCTGGGATTACAGGTGTGAGCCACTGAGCCCGGCCCTCTGTGGATACTTTAAAACTCATGGTTTTTATTTCATCTTGAAATATTTTTGGTAGTTTGTATCTTTCAAGGATTGGCTCATTTAGTTTTGTAAGTGGATTGCCATGGAATTGTTTGTAATACTGTCCTATCATCTTTTTAATATCAGTGAAGCATGTACTGATGCCCCATCTTTCATTTATAATATTGATAATTTGTGTTTTCTTTCAGTTTTTCATTAGCTTTGCTAGATGTTTATCAATTTTATTGATCCTTAAAAAATCCCTTTGGTTTTATTGATTTTCCGCTATTTTTGTTGTTTTTATTTACACTGATCTCAGCTCTAATCAATCACCACTATTACCTTCTTTCAGCTGAACCCAGGTTTATGTTGTTCTTCCTGTGGTCCTTAAAGTGAAGACCTAGCTTACTGATTTTAGATCATTATTATTTTCCAATATGTGCATTTAATTTTAAACTTTTCCTCTAAGCACTGTTTTACAATATATCTCACAAGTGTTGACATATTAATTTTATTTGCATTTATTTAAAAATTTATTTATATTCTTGAGATGTCCTCTTAGACCCATGGGGTTTTTAGAAGCATATTATTTAATTTTCTACTATTTGGAGATTTATGGATACCTTTCCATTATTATATCTAGTTTCATTCTATTATGGTCAGGTAGTATGCTTTATATGATATCTATTGTATTATCTTAAATAATTACTATATAGTTTGCTCGTTCTTCATTTCTGAAGTTGTGTGATTTCTTCTGGAATCATTTCTCTTTAGCTTGAGTAACTTTAACACTTTTTAGGGCCAGTCTGCTAGTAACCACTTCCATTAGTTTTTCTTTATCTAAGAATGTCTTTCTTTATTTTGCTATAATTTCTGAAGAATATTTTTGCCAGATACAGAATTATGGGTTGAGAGAATTCTTTCCTCTTTTTCATAGTTAGTCTGGTTCTAGGTTTATCAAATGTGCGATTACTCTTTAGTTTTCAAATCCTTTGCTATGCTTGTGTGGGTGGTTCCATTAATACTGTGTAAGCCCAGTCTTGTTTATATTTAACAAGACAGAAATAGGAAGTTCTCTTCCCTAGCTCTCTCCTTTCTAGAATTTCCCCACACTCTCTGTATACAAGGGCACCTTACCTAGTCTTCTGGCCAGAAATCTTTTCTTTGTCTCCCCAGTAATTTAGCTTGCCATGCTTTGATGCAGTTCCATTATTCTGGAGCCCCCTCAAGGCTAAGTAATATGAGAAAACAGAAAAAAAAAAAGAGGAATCCCCCCCAAATCTATGGACCATAGAGTCTCCTTTCTCCAATTTCTCTGCCCAGGAAAAGTGGGTTTTATGTTGAACTTTTAAGTAACTGTGCCATTCCATGCCACTGATGACTCACTCCTTTTGGAATCCCTTTCTGTCCTGGATTCAGACATATTTATTTCTTATGGATTTTCTCCTACTTCAATAAGTGCTCTAGCTCAGTCTCCTTGAGTGGCACCACCCTGTCAATTCTGTAACATCCTTCTAAGGTCCCTCCTATTTTCAGAAATGTAATAAAGTTCTTCTGTTTGCACAAATATGACCCTTCCTTCACCTTTTCTCCCATATTTCTATTTGAATAAAAGGTTTCCTGGAAATATTTTCAAAAAGTCTGCTCTTTAATATTGAATAAACAATTCTGCTGTTTCACCATGAATTGCCATTGTTTTAGAGCTGATTCAAGCAAACCAGAAATTTGAAATATATCCAAAGAAAGTAAATGAAGAGATAACTGATAGGTAAATAAACATAACCCACATCTTTGTATATTTTTATCTTTGTATGTTTTTATCTGTTTTTTTAAATGTGCTTGAAAAAAAAATTGTAGTTTTAATGCAGTTGCAAATGTTTGTTTAGAAAATAAAAATAGGATACACATTATCAATCTTAAATTGTATTATCTAGTATCAGATTCAAATGTCTGTAAAATTAAAATTATTTACTGTCGGGCAAAACATTTTATGCTACAGTCTTTGTCTTATCAAATAAATTTCCTTCAACAACAATAAAAATCTATTTAATTAAAAATTGCAAATTATAATAAATAAGGTAAACTATTTAAATAGATACGTGCATCCTCAAAACAATTACTTTCTAATGAAATTAAGAGTGCAAATATGTGAAATATTTAGCCTATTTTCAAGTAAAGGTCAGAATATTATTTTAAGCCTTCTTAGCAGTGATTTTATTCAAATACTGAATGTCATAACAAAAATAAATTTCATTTATAAGCGTTCTTATGCTGAAAACAAGTTTTTTTCTCAAATTTGTCATTGGTCCTTACATTCCTCAATTGCTGTCAGTAGGTTATTACACGCACTTAAGAAGAAAGCCATTTCTTCTTAAATATTCTATAATTCAGACTTCCCTTTTATTTCCCAATTGGGCAAAATTAATGAGATTTTACTACAGATACTGCTGTGTGAAAGTCAATGCTAATTAGAAGCTTTACAATTCAAAAAGGTGAACTGAGAATTCCTGTGTTGGAATTATGAGAGAAAAGAATACTAGAACACAGCAGATGGTGAGATAAAAAGGAATTGAATGGGAAGGAGGAAGAAAAAATAGAATTAACAAAATGTTCATTTTATGCACAGCGAGAATATAAAAACACACCTGACACTTAGGAAACATCTAATCCCTATTGTTGGCAGTAACCCAGTGCCTCCACATCTTTTAATTTCTACCCAACGAAATTTAGTTTCACCTATCTTTATAAAAAATCTACAAAGGTATTAATTTTTTCTTTAAATATTTTTCTCTTAGCATATACAAAAAGACAATGTTATAAAACTAGACATGTCCAATTGCTTCATAAAGTTTGGCCTGATATTATAGCTCTTGTTTTTTTTTTGTTTGTTTGTTTTGTTTTTTGGAGGCAGTCTCTCTCTGTCACCCACTCCACCTCCCGGGTTCATGCCATTCTCCTGCCTCAGCCTCCTGAGTAGCTGGGACTACAGGTGCCCGCCACTACGCCCAGGTAATTTCTTTTTGTATTTTTAGTAGAGACGGGGTTTCACCGTGTTAGCCAGGATGGTCTCGATCTCCTGATCTCATGGCCTCCCAAAGTGCTGGGATTACAGGCATGAGCCACCGTGCCCGGCCGATATTATGGCTTTGATGTATGCTGTCTATAGCATAATCCTGTCTATACAATATTTTGCTACTTTATGAGAAATAAACTCCTTAAGGGAAAAATATTTCTATTGTTCACCTTCATATCATGCATAATGCCTAATACAGTATATGGAGCACAATAAGGGCTAAACAAATGCTTATGTGTCTCTGTAACATAATTATTTTATTCGTGATCTCAGGCACTGTAAATGAACCTTGTTGCATCACTGGGCAGCATTTTTTTCTACTTATACTAACCCATGCTAAAGAAAACAGAAAGCAGAAGATAAGAATGAGGATATTTGAAAGGATGTGTGAAGATTTTCACTGGAGCATCATAAGATTGTTCAAATATGTGATAACTAGTATGAATTTCTTGAGAAATAATAGAACATGTTGCCTTCTAATGCCTAATACTTGTTCTTCTTGCCTCTCTGGACTAGCATGGTAAAACAATGTTAGTATTATGTTCCATAAGTGAAAATTAATGAACTTAACATTAATGTAGATGCTGGTAGGTAGACAGAACTTCTCTAGCATGGTAGGTAGAGAAAAATAGCTGTCCATCTAAAGTTAAAAAAAAAACCAAAACTTGCTATCATAGGACAGTGTGATCAAAAATTAGAAAATGCAGTGGAAACATATCAGTCACCAAACTAAGCTATGATCTGGGGTGATGGCTAAAACATATTTTAACTCAGGGTATTTTCATCTGTGGAAAGAATTTTTTTTAAATGTTAAAATCACAAGGCAGCTAGGAACCCTGTATGCTGCCAAATGGAGCAATTAGTTTTATAAAAGTATTTTTCCTTGTAGAAGAATCTTAACCTTACTCAACAATAAGAAGATAAATAAATAAAATAAGAGAAGAAATGCAGAAAGGGGCCTGGTGGAAGGGCAATAATTGAAACATATTTTTCAAGCAAAGGAAGAACACTCTCATATAAAAGTAATTTTATTTCTGGCATCTTTGTCTTTTAAATGAACCTATAATATAATGAATTAATTTAATAAAAGCGCCTGTTTTATTTAAACTATATTTTAATAAAATTGAATATGAAGCAAATCTCAATATTATTTTCTATTTAAATAATTATATTTACCAATTTTAAATGTCCTCTGAGAAACACTTGATATTTAGGCCTTGAAGAACTAAACCCTTAAACTTAGAAAGTAATGATTGAGCAAATTTCTTTCCAGTATATATAACCAATACACTTTTATTTATAACCTATTTTCAGTGTACATCAAAATCTCCAAAGTTCAATCACTAAGAAATATTAAACAATAGTAAGCAATCATTAAAAAAAAATCGGGATCCTTCTGAAGGTTTTTAGGCTTACACATTTAATAAGAATCGCTAACAGTCTTTTGCATATGTTATATTGTTATATTTTATATAATTAACTGTTGCCATTATTTGAAATGCTTAAGTATTGAAAATATACTTCAGATAGCAATGAAGAACCCAGCATTATAAAGCATCTTTTTCATAGTTATCAGAAAAGAATTTATGAAGATAATTATCGACATGAGGATTACTATCAATGTTTGCTCTGTCTTGCTAATTGCCATAGCTAAGACTCTTTCTAAGACCATTTATGGAACTATCTTGCAGAGAGACAAGGATAAAACAACTGGCTCATATTTACATGCAGAAAGGAAAAAAAAAGAGTATTTTCAGCATTGAGTGAAGCAGGAGCACATGGAACTTAAAAAAGTAAATGTCATTGAACTCTATGAGAAGCTGGAAACTTGACAATAGAGTTTGCGTGTGGGAAATAAAGCTCCATCAATCCCATCACTCTTACTAATAATAAGTACAGAAAAATGACCTCATTTGTATTACTAAGAACATAACTAGCGAATTTTCTTCTATCGAAGTATAAAATTCAGAAGCAAGAGGGAATGTATTAAACTCCCAAGTACTTTGAAATTCAAGTTAATTCTTATTTTGTGTTACATATTGAGTATTTTAGACCAATGAATATTCCATATTTCTGAAATGCAAAAGACAAAATTGAAGTATATTGAGAAATATATATTTTGAATAATAAGCCATTAAAAATGTAAAAAGAAACATACAGTTGAGCTATCATCAGTGAAAACATTGTTTGTCAAGTGCCAAAAGACATTGTAAATAAATCAGTAAATGAAAAGTCAAAATAGAAAAACATTAATTCACTTGGTGAGTTTTAATATTTGTGCACACATACTTTTTCCAGTGTTAAATATTAACTGCTATCTTAGCTCAACATGTTCTAATAAATTATTTTAGATAAGATGACTTGTTACCAGCAGAAATTTATTTTTCACAGGTCTGGAGGTTGGAAGTCTGAGATCAGGGTGCCAGCATGGTCGGGTTCTGGTAAGAGCCCTCTTACAGGTTGCAGAGTACTGACTTTTGAGTTGTATCCTCACACAGAAGAGAGCAGAAAGAAGCAAGCTTTTATAAGGGCTCTGATCTTATTTGTGGGAACATTGCCCCATTATCCTCATGATTTCATCTAATCCTAATTATCTTGCAAGCGGTCTACCTCCTAATATCATCATATTGAGAGGTAGGGTTTTGACATGTGACTTTCGGAAGGACACAAACATTCGATCCATAATAACTTTAATGACCTCTGAAGGACTCTCCACAATGCTAAGTAAAGGTGCTGGAATATCGTCTTAAATAGTACAGTGATTTAAATAAGTACAAAATACAGATAGTAGACTGAACTTTTCAAATAGAGAGAAATATATATTTTAAAGTTCATTTATATAATGGCTAGATGCTCATTTTATTTTCTCTTTGATCTGCAGCTCTAGGCGAAAATTCTGAGATAGCATTTAGTTCTACATTTTAAAAATCAACATTTTCAGAAAGTTGTTTTTTAGTTTTCAAAAGTACTTAGATTAAGTTATACATGCACATAATGTAAAAATTCAAATGTTTCTACTAGGTTTGTTATATAAAAAACAGATCACCACTTCTCTCTTCCACAATTCTCTTATGTTCTAGGTAACCAGCTTTTCATTTGTTTACGTCATCCTTTTTACCTGGAAATGTCTGAACGACATCATTACATTTCTATTTTGTTTTGTTTTGTTTACAGATTAACTAATGATTTGTACTATGAAAAAATGACGACATGAATCCCATCTCCCCCCCAACTCACATTACCACAGCATTCTTCCAAACCATCCATCCTTTAACAAATTGTATTATAATTTTGTTTAGACCAGTATTCCTTATTATTCATAGATGAGCCAGCTAGTAAAGCATGAGTTTCCTTCCCTCCACAACTTTTGCTACTCCTTAGAATGAATAATTTTCCTGCTCTTTCATAGTTTAGTTTTCTGCTAATCACTTTTTCTTTTCCTTTTATTTTATTTATTTATTTATTTGGAGACAGAGTCTTGCTTTGTTGCCTAGGGCTGGAGTGCAGTTGCATGATCTCGGCTCACTGCAACCTCTGCTTCCTGGGTTCAAGCAATTATCATGCCTCAGCCTCCCAAGTAGCTGGAAGTACAGGTGCCCGCCACCATGCCTGGCTAATTTTTGTATTTTAGTAGAGACAGCGTTTCATTATGTTGCCCAGGGTGATCTCAAACTCCTGAGCTCAGGCAATCCTCCTGTCTCGGCCTCCCAAAGTGCTAGGATTACAGGATTACAGGCTAGGAGCCACTGTGCCCGGCCAGTCTTCTGCTAATTACTAATTCAACCATATATTATTCACTTACTGTTTAGAATTCCTCCCAGAAATATTGATCACATTAGAAATAAACTCAATATTTTAAGCAAAAGTTCATTCAAAGACTTCTGACCTACTGCAATCTGCATGGTTTTTCTGTATACCTGATTTGGTTTCCTGTGTTTCCTGAATTCTTTATTAAAAATACTTAAAAACTGACAAGTCAAGTAATAACCAACAGAGCTAGACTGGGGCACTGACCAATCGGAATAGATGCAGGCTATAAAACATTGAGAAAGCTGTGCATGTACAGCCTTATCAGTATAGGCCAAAGGAATATCGAAACACCTTGTCATTCTATGTCTTCCTCTTTCCTGATTTCTTTATGCTTTTGGTGGTAATTATCCTTCAATGACTCCATAAAATGAATATGAATATTAATTAATGAAAAATATGAGGTAAGTCTTTACTATACCATGTTTGTATATAATTCTATGCAAACCATATATACCATGTTGGTATAAAATTCTAGATTGAAAACAATTTTTCTTTATATTTTTGGATGTATTTCACCTTCATGTTCCCATTGGCTTTTGAGAGATGTGAAACCAGTTATATTTTTTTCCCTCTCTGGAATCTTATAGCATCTTCTCTTTTTCCTCATGTTCTTAAAAAAAAAATCTCACAATGATGTGATTTGGCAAGAGTTCATTTTTGTCCACTGTCCTGAATAGTTATTGTGTCTTTGAATCTAGCAACTCATTGTTCTATGGTTTTGAGAATATTAATTAAATATTTTTAGGTTCAAATCCCACCTCTCCATTTTCTTTATTACCTCTTTCTTCTATTTTTAAATAATTGTCTGTATGCCAGATGCTCCATCTTCATTTGTTCTGTATTTTCAAGCTAATCTGTTTACTACAAATTGTCTTTTAAATTAATAATCTATTTATTTATATATTTAATTTTGAGGTGGGGTCTCACTCTGTCACCCGGACTGGAGAGCAGTGGCGTGATCTCGGCTAACTGCAACCTCTGCCTCCTGTGTTCAAGCAATTCTCTGCCTCAGCCTCCCGACTAGCTGGGATTACAGGTGCCTGCCACCATGCCCAGCTAATTTTTTTTGTATTTTTGTATTTTAGTTTCACCATCTTGGCCAGGCTGCTCTTGAACTCCTGACCTCATGATCTATCCGCTTTGGATCCCCAAAGTGCTAGGATTACAGGCGTGAGCCACCGCGCCCAGCCAATAATCTTTATTTTTAGGGCAGCTTTAGGTTCACAGCAAAATGAAGCAGAAAGTACAGAAAGTTGCCATATAACCCCTGTCCCTGAACAGGCACAACCTCTTCTATCAGTGCTCTGCAGCAGCGTGGTACACTTGCTACAATCAATGAACCTATATTGACACATCAGTATCACCCAAAGTCCATAGTCTACATCATCTTTCCCCATTGGTGTAAATTCTATGGGTTTTGACAAATGTACAATGGCATATGTCCACCATTGCAGTATCATACAAAATAGTTTCACTGCCATCAAAATTCTCTGTGCTCTGTTTATTCATTCCTCCCTTCCTTCCCAGTAACCCCTGGCAACCACTAATCTTTTTACTGTTTCCATAGTTTTGCTTTCTCAGGATGTTATTTAGTTGGAATTGCACAGTTTATGGCCTTTAAGATTGGCTCATTTCACTTAGTAATATGTATTTAAGTTTCCTTCTATGTCTTTTCATGGCTTGACAGCTCATTTCTTTTTAGAGCTGAAGAATGTTCTATTGTCTAGATTGTCCCACAGTTTATTTATTCCACTATAAAGGACATTTTGGTTGCTTCCAGTTTGGGTAATTATGAATAAAGCTGTTACAAACATTCATGTGCAGTTTTTTTGTGTGGACATAAGTTTTTAATTCATTTGGGTAAATACCAAGGAGCAAGATGCTTGAATCATATGGTGAAAAAACGTTTAGTTTTATGATAAACTGTCAAACTATATTCCAAAGTCACCGTACCATTTGTATAACAACCAGCAATGAATGAGAGTTCCTGTTGCTCTAATCTTTGCCAGCATTTGGTGGGGGCCAACATTTTGGATTTTGGTCCTTCTAATAGACACACAGTGATATCTCATTATTGTTTTAATTTTTAATTGTCTAATAACAAATAGTGAGCATATTTTTATGTGCTTATTTGCCGTCTACCTATCTTCTTTGGTGAGGTGTTAGTTATGGTTTTTGCCCATTTTAAAATCAGGTTTTAAATTATTTTATTTTTGAGTCTTAAGATGTTTCTGTATATTTTGGATAATAGTTTTTTTTTTTTTTTTATCAGATGTGTCTTTTGCAAATATTTTCTCCTAGTCTATGGCTTGTCTTCTCATTCTCTTGACATTGTCTTTTACAGGGCAGAAGCTTTTCAGTTTACTGATATTTAGATTATCAGCTATCCCATTCATGGATTATGCTTTTGGTGTTTTATCTAAAAAGTCATCTTAATGTCCAATGTCATCTAGGTTTTCTCCTCTAATAGGAGAAATTGAGAAATTTTATAATTTTTATAGAAAAATTTTATAGAAATACTGTAATTTTGCATTTTTTGTAGGACTATGACCTATTTTGAGTTAACTTTTATGAATGGTGTAAAGTCTGTATCAAGATTCATTGTTTTACGTGTGGATGTCCAGTTGTTCCAGTACCATTTGTTAAAATATTGTCTTTGCTCTAATGCATTGCCTTTAAACCTTTGTCAAAGATCAGTTGACTCTATTTGTGTAGATTTGTGTCTGGGCTGGCTATTCTGTTTAATTGATCTATTTGTCTGTTCTTTCATTAGTACCACACTGTCTTGGTTACTGTTATTAATAATTGTATAGTAAGTCTTGAAAAGGAATAGTGTCAGTTCTCTAGTCTTTGAGGACTCATTATTGAATTGGCCATTCTGAGTCTTTTGCTTCTCTATGTAAATGTTAGAATCAGTTTGTCAATGTCTACAAAAGAACTTGCTGGAATTTCTATTGGGATAGCATTGAGTCTATAAATTGAGTTGGGAAGAACTGACATCTTAACAATATTGAGTCTTTCCATCCATGAACATAGAATATCTCTCTGTTTATTTAGTTCTTCTTTGATATCTTTAATCAGCATTTTGTAATTCTTCTCATACAGATCTTGTACATATTTTGTTAAATTAATAATTATATATTTGATTTTGTGGGAGGACTCATGTAAATAGTGTGCTTTTAATTTCAAATTCCAATTTTTCATGGTTGATATATAGAAAAACAATAACTTTTATATTTTGACCTTGTATCCTGCAACCTTACTATAAACACTTATTCTGGGGGGGGGTTTGTTTTGTTTTTGTTCATTCTTTTTGATTTTCTACATACACAATTGTGTCACCTATGAAAAATGAGAGTTTTATTTTTTTCCTTTTCAACATGTATACCTTTTATTTCTTTTTCTTTTATCATCCTTTTCATGTCTACAATATCTTTAGTGATGTATCTCCTTTCATTTCTGTAGTAAAATTATATCTTCTTTCATTTTTTTGTAGTTAGCAAGGCTACAGGCTTTTAGCTTTTACAAATCTATTCAGAGAACCAAATGTTTGTTTTTTTTCCCAACTAATTTTCTGTTGTTATTTTTTTTTATTTCTGCTTTAATTTTTATAATTTTTTTCTTCTGGTTACTTTGTATTTAATTTGCATTTCTTTTTCTAGTTTTCTATGGTGAAGGCTTAGATTATTGATTTTAGATCTTTCTTCTTTTGTAACCATATGCATGTGCTGCTCTAATTTTTCCTCTCAGCACCATTTTGCTGCATTCCACAAATTTTGATGCTCTATTATTGTGTTCACTTAGTTCAAAATATTTTTAAATTTATCCTACAAGTTCTTCTTTGATCCATATGTTATTTAGAAGCATGTTATTCTCCAAGTATTTTCCAGCTATCTTTCTGTTATTGCTTTCTACTTTAATTCCACTGTGGTCTGAGAATAAACATTGCATGATTTATATTCTTTAAGTTTTTTAAAAGTGCATTTTATGGCCCAGAATGTAGTCTATATTGGCTAATATGCCATGTGAGCTTGAGAAAAATGTGTAATGTATTGTTTTTGGATGAACTAACCTGTAGATGTCCACTATATCCAGGTGATGGATGGCGTTGTTGAGTTCAACTATGTCCTTACTTATTTGTGCTTGCTGAATCTGTTCATTTCTCATAGAGGGGTGTTAAAATCTTCAACAGTAAGAGTGGATTCATCTGTTTCTCCCTTCAGTTTTATCAAATTTTACCTCACATATTTTGATGCTCTGTAGTTAGACTTAATACATAAGATTGTTATGTCTTCTTGCAGTATTGACTCTTTCATTATTATGTAATATCCCTTTTCGTCCTTGATAAATTTCCTTGCTCTGCAGTAGGTTGTGTCTGAAATTAGAATACCTACTCCCATTTTCTTTCAGTGAGTACTAGTATTATGTATATCTTTATCTCTTTATGTCTTTTTTACTCTTTATTTTTTGATCCATTCTGATCATCTCTGTCTTTTAGTTGATATATTTAGTCTATGAATGTTTAAGATGATTATTGATATATTTGGATTAACTTATACCATGTTTGTTACTTATTTCTACTTGCTCTTGTTGTATTGCCTTATGTACCCTGTTCCCAATTTTTCTGCCTTTAGTAGTTTTAATTGAGCATTTAATATGATTTAATTTTACCTCATTTCTTAGCATATTAATTCATCTTTTTTAAAGTGGCTTCCCTAGAGTTTGCAATGTACATTTACAAAAAATCTAAGTCCACTTTCTTTCTTTCTTCTTCTTTTTTTTTTTTTTTTTTTTTTTAGACGAAATCTTGCTCTGTAGCCCAGGCTGGAGTGCAGTGGTGCAATCTCAGCTCACTGCAACCTTCGCCTCCTGGGTTCAAGCGACTCTCCTGTGTCAGCCTCATGAGTAGCTGGGATTACAGGCACGTGTCACCACACTTGGCTAATTTTTGTATTTTTAATAGAGACAGGGTTTCACCATGTTGGTCAGGCTGGTCTTGAACTCCTGACCTCGTGATCCTCCCGACTTGGCCTCTCAAAGTGCTGGGATTACAGCCGTGAGCCACCACACCTGGCCCTAAGTCCACTTTCAAATAGCATTATATCACTTCACAGTAGCATGAATATCTTATAAGAAAAAATTACTAATTTCTACTTCATTTCTCTTGTACCATTGGTGTCATTCATTTCACTTACGCATAAGCATATATATGCCTAACATACATGATTGAATTTACTTATCATTATTTTTAATGAAATGTTATGTTAGATCAATTAAAACATAACAGAAACCAAAATTTTTATTTTACCTTTACTACTTCCTCCAGTGCTTTTTCCTTTCTTTATATAGATCTGAGTTTCTGATCTATATCATTTTCCTGTCTGAATAACTTTTAACTTTCCTTGCAAGGCAGGTGTACTGGTAACACATTGCCTCATTTTTTTCCTTGTCATATAAGACTTTTTTCTCCTTCACTTTGGAGTGATAATTTCACAGGGTACAGAATTCTAGGTTGTGTGTTCTCTCTCTTTCTCTCAACACTTTAAATATTTTATTTCAATCTTTTCTTGTCTCATAGTTTCTGAGGAGATGTCAAATATAATTCTTACCTTTGCTCCTCTACGGGTAAGGTGTTTCTCCTACGGTTTCTTTCAACGTTTTTTCTTTATCTCCAATTTTCTGTAGTTTGAATATAATATTTTTAGGTATGGTTTTGCAATTTTGTTTGGTTTACTTTTACTTGCTCATTGTTTTCTTACCTTCTTCGATTTGTGGTTTGTTGTCTGATGTCAACTGGGGAGATTATCAGACCTTGTTGCTTCACATATTGCTTCTCTTCATTTCTTTCTCTTCTCTTTCTTTTATTCTTATTATGTTTATGTTACAACTTTTGTAGTTGTCCCATAATTGTTAGATATTCTGGGTTTCCTGTTTATTCTTTTTCCTCCTCTTACAGCTTTGGAAATTTCTATTGTCATATCGTTAAGCTTAGAGAGTCTTTCTTCAGCCATGCTCAGTGAACTAAAGATCCCATCGAAGACATTCTTCATTTCTGTTACGGTGGTTTTGATTTCTAGCATTTCTTTTCGGTTTTTCTTAGGATTTTCATTTCTCTGCTTACATTGTTAATGTGTTCTTGTATCTTGTCTACTTTTCAAATTTAATTCCTTAGCATATTAGTCATAAGTTGTTTTAATTTTTTAATTTCAAATCTGATATTTCTAACTTATCTGTCATATCTGACTCTGGTTTTGACACATTTTCAGCCTCTTCAAACTGGTTTTTTTTTTTTTTCTTTTTTCTTTCTCTCTCTTTTTGTTTTGGCCTTTTAGTGTATCTTGTAATTTTTCTTGTTGAAAGGCAGACATGATGTACTGGGTAAAAGGAACTGATGTAAATGGTCCATTAATAATGTTTTTGTAAGGTATGGGGGAAAGGAAGCTTTCTATTATGTACTTAAATCTGAATCCTCTGGTAAGTTTTTTTGTGCCCCTGGGCTATGAACTTTACTAGTGCTTCTCAATTTTCTCCCCCTTCCTTCCTAGGTAGGACAAGATAGATAGGGGGGCTGGAGTTGTGTGTTTTCCTTTTTTCAGGTAGGTTAGGTCCTGACAAAAGCCTATCAGATTAGGCTCTGAAAAATTTCTCCTGAGGGCAGGCCTTGTAACAGAATACTCTGGAATATTGCAAAATGATTCTTTTTAAATCTTACTGCTGGAAGAATGATGCAATTTTTTGTATTATTCACTGTGAATACGTAGTAGATTTCCTGGAAGTAAAACTCATAAAAGAGTAGGAGACCCCCTAGGCCCCTAGTTTCTCCTTGAGTTTTTAACTTTCAGGTTTGTCCACACTGAGCCTCCAACATTTTGTCATCTACAGTTTAGATTTTCCTAGCCTGGCATTGGTTATGGAGGAAGCTTCTTCTTGTGGGTTTCTACTGTGATAAATTGTGTTTCTCTGGATGTGCCTGTTTTTCCAATTTTGGGGGCAATAGTTTGCATTGAGACCTCACTTCTCTGATGGATCATGGAAGAGTTGATTTCTCAGTTTCTTCAGCTTTTTACTTATTAGGATGGAGTAGTGACTTCTTAACTTTTACATGCCAGAAGGAAAACTGGAAGTTGAAGTCTAAAATTGATTTTTCATCATTTATCTTGCCTCTCTTTTACATTAGAGGCTTTCTTCAGTTTTTTGGTCATTTTGAATATCTATTTCTATTTGTGAGCAGGGGCCTAAATAAGATTGATTGAGAACTCTTAACAGATGGATAGGGCAATTTCAACTGTAAATTTTATTGTTGGATGCAATTTCTTATAGCAATATCTTTTAATTTTCATCACACTGATTTATTTATGTATTTATTTTTATTTTAGAGATAGAGTCTCACTCTGTCACCCAGGCTAGAGTGTTGTGGTCCAAACATAACTCACTGTAACCTTGAAATCCTAGTCTCCAGTGAAATCCTAGGCTGCTTCAGCCTTCCAAGAAGCTTGGACTATAGGTACGAACCACCATGCCTGACTAATTTTTACTTTTATTTTTTTGTAGAGACTTGGTCTCACTATGGTGTCCAGTTTGGTCTTACACTCCTGGCCT
Organism: Pan paniscus; assembly: GCF_029289425.2. NCBI lineage: Eukaryota > Metazoa > Chordata > Mammalia > Primates > Hominidae > Pan > Pan paniscus. The sequence goes on from NC_073253.2 coordinate 101,253,141, forward strand.
CAAGTAATCCTCCATCTTTGGACTCCAAAAACTCTGGGACTATAGGCATGAGCCACACTGTACTGGACACCAATCATAATTTCCAACCTAGAAAAATTCCACTTCTAGCATTCTGTAAGTCAGTGTTGGAAGAGTTTCTCTTTTTCCGCATAGTGTACACATACTGATACTTAATGGTCCCCTTCTACTGTTGACTTTGTCATAACATTGGTCCTAACTACACCTTTTGTTCCTCAGGCCATAGTCTCACTCTTTTAATCTCCCTAGAAAATAAACTTCTAATTTCCTTCGAGAAGCTGTTACCAGGCATGATAGTGTTATGGAGGAGATCTAGGAATCTGACTGCCTCTTAAACTGCTTTCAGATGGTCCTCCTCACTGTAGTCACCTCTTTATCTCCAACTTTCAGAGATGTCCCACAATGTCAATTCTTCAGGCTAACACAGTTCCAAAATTTAAGTCTGATTGATTCTCAGCTTTTTTCATCATGATATAAAATTTGCTTTTCTCAGGTCTGATAAGAGAGGTCTATTAATTTACTTATCACCATTTCACCTGTATTCTAGCTTGCAAATTTTTTCTGTTTTTGTTTTTTTCTAAGTCTTTCCATCCTTGGATTTTTATGTCTCTAAAATATTTCCCTTAACTTGTTTCAGAAGTGCCTTGATATACAACAAAATTAGACAGCAGCACTTTATTCACATTGCTTTTATTAATATAGAATTAGGATATTGGATGAAATGTATTCCACCCATAAAAAAAGTGCCACAAATGTAAATTTGCTAGAAACATTTACTCTAGTGCTAACTCATTTTTTTTAAAAAAGACAAAGCAATATTCTAATGAAAAACAAGTAACAATATAAACAATTTTTTAAATGAAAATCTGCCTTTTTAAAAAATGAAGAGGAAAAGAAGTTAAAGAGAACTGAAAAAAATGCTATCTGCAAGAAAACTCATAGCAAATATCAAGAGCAGGTTAGCATCTGCTTTGTGTATCTCAGTATTTCTCCCTATGCCCTAGAACAGAAATGTAGTTATTGAGAATCATATCTGCCAGTTAATCTCAAAGGCCAAGTTTAAGATCTGGCATTTATCCTTTCTACTTTTTGTGACTTATCAAACCACACAGTATAGTTGATTAGTAGGTGGTAGAAATATATTACCTGTGATATACAAAATCAACCTTTGATAGCTTTTATTCTCAGAATAATTATAACCTGCCTTAGGCAAATAATTTGGTCCTTTAGAATATCTGACTTATTATAACTTGAGATACCAATGATTATAATGCTATCAAATTGCCATAGTTGTAAAAATGGTGAAGTATTATTTTAATAAACAAATTATGAATAGAGTTCGACAATCAGTTTTACCAGATACGCCTCTGATTCGTGTGCTAATTTAGCAAATTCATCAAAATAGCACATATATGTTTTGTGGTTATAATTTTAATAGTCTATTATATTGTGATTATATATAGTAATTTAGTTATCTTTTGTAAACTTGTTAAGCTTGAATAGGATTGTTTATAATAGCATTATATCACATTTTCTTCCCTGGGTGATTGCTATTATTAATATTATAATATATTAATAAATAGCATGTATGGTACTTTAAAACTTTCAAGGGATTTTAAATTGCATTATTTCATTGATAAAATTCGTCTATGAGGAAAGAAAAACTATAATAATCACCAATTTACCACTGGGGAGATTGATACCTAAAAAAGTTAAAATTCTTGCTCAATGTTGCATACAAAAAAATGATATATTGGCTCTTTGAGGCTTTTCATTCCCCTGCTCTGCTTCATATATACAATAAAGTCTCCTCCACATTTTTAAATAAATAAGATTTTTACTTCAACATATTTAACTGTATTTACAGTATTCACAATCTTTTTCTATTGCCTCGTTCTAGGAAAATCATCTCAAATAACAAAATAATAACATACTCTAGCTGTTATTTCATTTTGACAGTAGAGAAACTTGAATCAGAGAAGTTAAGCAACTTTCCAAAGTCACACATTAAGCACAGCAGTATTCTAATTCAGGCAGTCAGGCTTTAGTGTCTTCATTATTAAATGCTGTAATAATCTCTTCAGTTAAATAAATCTCCTTCCCAGTTAAACGACTTAAAAAACTATAATAAGTGAAAAAATGGGATCTCATTCCTTCCATTGAACACAAGTATATGCAATGATGATAGAAATGGAACATGAGAGCCAACTATATCATACAGTATGATTAACCAAACACAGGCCACTGCAGAAAAAGAGTTCATGTGGGTCTAAGAAACTCCATGCTTAAGGTATCATTGTAGCTATCTCCTTGAATTGTAGGGTTAAAATGAATACGATGGATAAAATATGTTATACACATGATAATAAAATGTAACTAAAGTAAAATAAATATATGTAGAATTAATAAGATTAGTTTTTGGTAGCTTAAATTTACATTTGTTTTCAAATGTAATTGAGACTATTGGTCTTTCTTATTACTTTAAAATGGCATATGCATTTGATACACATATTTGAAGAGGACAAAAAGAATTACTTTAAACTGAAAGAAAGAATAAAAACAGACATACTTGTGAACCATGCAATTGATCATGCTATACAGTTTCTAATAGGATCTCAAGTGAATACGCTTTTCCTTTCTGGATTATTGACTTTCAATTAAATAAAAAACGAGTAAAAATAAGTTAAGCAGTTGCAGGTGAACAACTGAACTTAAATTTTTCATCTAACTTTTAAGAAAATGTATTTAAGATTATTTAATTAAATTTGCACTGGTGTCACAAGTTGGCAAACACATATACTGAGAGCTTAATGGAAATGGAATTATCTTCAATAACGCTCGTGAAACTGGAAATAAACTCCCTTTGCAGAAATTCCATGAAAAGCTAACATTAAAGGCCTCTTATGACACCTTGGCGTTTCAAAGTCCAAAGCCTAGAAAATGTAAATATTATTTGGATTCATTCTGTATAAATGTATTGAATGTGTTTCAACAGTTCTTCTGAGAATCAAAATAGTAAGACATTTGAGAGTTGCACTTTCTCCTTTGTAATGATAGAACCATTGTGTTTGGCTTGAATATCTGACAGGACCTGTATAGCTTTCCTCTGGATATAAGCCTCACCATGCCTCTGATAAGCAAAGCAAATTAAATAAGCAACAGAGCCTTTTAGAGCCAGGGCTTGTGCTGCATATCCACAAGTGACTTCTGAGGAACAATTAGACTCTAAGAAACTAATTTATGTGGACTCCCTCTCTCCCAAGAGTACCAGATCACTTCCAATGTACAATCAGGTGGTTTGGCATTCATTTGACTCACGAAACTATCAGACTTCCTATATCCCCTATGGAACAGTCACTTAAGCATAGGATTGGCTCTCTCATATTGTTTCCTGGACTTTCACAATTTTGTTTCTTTCTACACATGAAATTCTTGCATATATAACATCTGCATGAATTTTACTCACTGTCTCTCTCTCTCCCACTCCTGCTCTTTCACATACACATATACAAACATACCCAAAGCCTAATGCAAACATGAGAGCTGTGAAGTAAAACCAGATCTCATTTGGACAGATCTGTACAAGACATCATTTGTGCATTACCATAATATAAATCATGTCACACTCAGAGCTTTGACATACAGGGTTAGGAATATAAGCACAGTACACAATGACAAACATAAAAATGTGTTTTGTGGGTAGGCGGGAAATAGTTTTTTGCAAATTGAATTATAAAAAAAAGTCTGGACACAACAAAGTTTGATATGTTTAAGTGACTTAAGATTATTTTAGATGTCAGTCCTAGATTACAGAAATTAAAAACAATTGGAGATATATTAACTTCCATTACAAATAGCCAGAAGAAAGCATGTATCTGTTAAAAATTATATGATAAAGACAAACTGGAAATCACTATAGTCAATTTTTCCAACTATATTACCAGTATACAAATAAAAGAAAAAAATGATTTTTTGTCAGAAGACTTCTTTCCTTTAAATAAGAAATATTTTAGTGTTCTAATTAAGAGATACTATTTATTTTCCTCACTACCCTTTTTTGGCTTATAATTCAAGTCAAAGTTCAATTTTAAAAAACATTTGTTGCCCATTAATTTGCTGATTTTGAATTAATTCCCTGCTTAATTAGTTCCAGCTCTTATTCGCTTGCAGCTCATTCAAAACTCTTGACCAAGAACCTTCAGTCTGAAAACACTCATATTTAATATAATAGTTTTCACATATTCTATTAACGGTTATGACAAGGATACCTTTTTTGTATGTAAGATGACAAAATGTATCAGACAGCCTTAGTATTGCCCCTGGCGTTAGGATGGAAGTAACTTCCCCATATGCTGAGTATCTTCTTAGAATCTTAGAAGAAGATTCAGAAAAAGTTGAATGGAGTTATAAAAATATATGATTTTTAAAAATAAGTTTAAACTAATATTTTTAAATTGCTTTTGTAATAATTATGAATATGAGTTTATTCTGTTTTGACAAGTCATCACTTATAATTAATAGTATGAATCAATAGCAAGCTTCTTCATTATTACTGCATATACATCCCAATTACAAGTAAATGTCAAAAATGTTAAGGATGGCGTTACCCAGCATTCTAAAAGACAAACTATTTTTCTATTTCATCTTATTTGACACATGCCATGCTAAAGCCTCTTATGTTTTCATAAATATGTTTAAAATAAATTTTATAATAATATTTCAAAAAATAATTTATAATCTGAAGTATGAAAATCCATAATACCAGATAAAATCATTCTATTTCCAGTTTTTGAAATTAGATTTTAGCTACAAATTAAAATTAGTTGTCAGATAAGAATAAAATTATTCAAAGTGCCTTGAAAATCAGGTCCTTGAACATAAGTTACATATGAAGCAACACACATTATTTAATGTGAAAGAGAGCCATACACCTGTATCTTTGTTTACTGAATCTATGAATGATAATTAGCAAGATTAACTTATTTAAAGAAGTAAACAAAGTGTGACAATGATAAATCAATGCAATACAATTAGTGTCAACTTACAAAAGTAAATTAAGAAGATATAATCTTCAGGTCTGTATATATTCATTAAGTAACCCTACTAGATATCTACAATTTAGTTAAGAAAAAAGTAAAAAGCATGTATAACAGACAATTGCTTTAAACACCCATACACACACACAATTGGTAGAATACATCATGTCTGTATTGATACATGCATGTATTGGTACATCCATGTATTGGTATCAATACATACATGATGATGATCTACATTGATAAACAATTTGAGATTGTGCTAAAGCCTAAACTCAGTATTTCTGAGAAAAGAGTCCACAATCAGACATGTCAAAATTTTACTTTGTTAGGGACAGATGCCACCTGATTCACAGATATAATAACTGACCCCTTGAATTCTTTCTCCAATGGAAAAAAAGTAAAAAGTAGTTTGTGAAGAGTGAGGTCAGTGCATGGGTTCACAGGTAAATACTTTCAACGATTTAACAAATATTAATTGAGCTCCTATCATGTGTCTGGCTACAAGCAAACGCTGGAAATAGGGCAGTGAATCAGAGAGCCATTCTTCTCACCTTCATAATCTTACATTCTTGTGTTTGTATGCTAATTATGAATGATAATTCTATAAAACATAATTCAGAATGGTAAAAGAACATGTTATACAGAGGATGCCAACGTTTTGTTCGTCTTAAGTGATTTTTTGTTTTTGTTGTCCATCAGAATTTGAATCCATCCTTATGGTGTGTTTCCTGGAATGTATTTACTTTTTCTTAATTCTTCTCTTCCTTAATCAGAATGGAAATTAAAGAACTTAGTATAAAAGTAGACCACCTTCCTCAACCTTTTCCCTTTTCTCCTCCTTCAGGGCCATACAACAGCAAAAATATTTCCAATTCTGATTTGAAAGAGTTAATAGTCTTCAGCTAGTATTTAACCTATTACTAGCTACAGGAACAATGAGAGCTTCTTGAGATAGGGTTTGCTAAATGTTTTCAAAGAGCCAGGGTTGAAGGCTGCAGAAATAAAATATCATACCAGTATAGAGTGCAATTCTCTGCTTTACTTAGATTCCTATTTAAGAAGCTGATGATAATTTTGCTGCCAGCTTTTCTCAGGCTGAAGTGCATGAAATGCTTTTTTATTAGCAAGTCTATGATATTTCTGATATAGCAAACTTCCACTATAGCTCACCCATCTGCCATTGATGTTAAGAGAAAAACACAAACGCTATTATTATGAATAGTCCTTGTGCATCATTTCTTCAAAAAGTTTTGAGCCAGTACCACTTAACAGGAAAAGTTATTATTACTTGTGATAGATCAAAAGGCCACCAAAACTGCTTGGTGTAATGTGTGAGGTGCAAAAGCCTCAGGTTCAGCAACAAAACTTTCTTTTCTGATGTTAACACGACACACTTATTTTTCAAGCCTTTGCTTCCCACCTTGACAGTCTGCTGATAATAGCGAGTTATGAATTATGACTTTGGTAGGTTCCCATTAAGACTTTTATTCCCTCTGAGCAACAGAGTCCAGCAAAGCAACTGAGTCAACATAACACTCGACATTTTAGCATTTTCAAAGGCCAGTGCTGGGTTTAAATGCCAGAATAGCAAGAAACAAATTCTCTGATCTATCTCCACCTGTCTGATGTTGTGAAGTGTAATTTGATTTTGTTTCAAAAATTTAATTTGACCTGTTTCACCCCTCATCCTTACTGCTGGAGAAATAATGTTAATATTGATACAATTGATTTAAATTATCTATTAAATAAAATGAATTCATCCTCTTACCTGTCCTATGTATCTCAAATGCAATTATATTGGATCATGTTTATTTGCTTTTCTGCTATGCTTTTAATAAGTAGTTTGGTAATATATTGACAATATCACCTAGCAAATATAGAATCAATATAATGAAATCGGTATTGTCTAGAAAAGGTAAGCAATCTATTTACTTTTTTAAGTTTTTATCCTTTGACTAATCCAGGGTATTTTTGAAGATGTTTCTTCATTTTTAATATGTGTTTTCCCTCATTTATTTAAATTGTTTCCTAGAATAAACATCAAAACACTAAGAACATGTATGTAGTTTAAATTTTATGCATATTATTTCCCCCACCTACCAATGCAATCACCTACTGAACATTTAAAATCATTATTATTTGAGCCACACTGGTTTCCTTTACTGCTTTTTGTTGTTTTCTCACCTATAAAATGGAGCAATAACTATAAATTCCAAGGAATGACAAGCAAATTGCCACAGTCCCTAGCACACACTGATCCTGTGACATATTTAGGAGGAAATAAAGACACTTGGTGAGGTACAACTTTACTATCTTATTACCATAATTATCAGGCAAATTGTCAAGAATAACTGCTTGTTGAACATCACCACTCATTTCTATTTTTAGTTTAAAGTCTCTAAAAACTGGAGTCTCATTATTCCTGTAGGCGCATCTAAAGTGCCTCTTTTTATTTGTGGGTGTTGATGGGGTTGAGGAAATGCTACTGCAAAATACGGCACCATGGCATTTAAGAAAACAGAAAGAAAAAAGAAATGCTGCCTTTCCTTTGCTCTTTCTTGCCTGAAGCAAGTCATAAAACCTAGGAAGATCACTCTTCTTCCTTTTTTCCCTAAAGCAGGTCATAAGACCCTGATTCAAGAGGTATTCTCTCATACCTGGAGGAGAGGAATGTCTATATTTCTGAAGATTCAGGGACATAGAGAAGAATCTGAACAAACAGGTCCTGCTAAGTTTCCCCTAGGTTATTACCATTAGATTATACGCCCTTTGTCCAATCATACTTCTTTACCTTGTCCAGTCTTCATCAAAGCTAAGTATTAAAATACCCAGGTTGTCTTGTTTCTTTGGGGCTTCATTTCCTTATCAAGGCTCGCATGTCAAATAAAATTTACATTAAATACATTTGTATGATTCTTTCTTGTTAATCTATCTTTTGTCATAAGGGAATCAGCCAGAAACCTAGTGATCATGAGGAAAATATTTCCTTTCCCCTGCAGTGCACATGTGTGAAACTATGAGTTGAGCACCCATTCCACGGCAAGTGTAACTGGAATGTGTTCAAGGAGTAGTCTAAGCCTTATTGTGTAAGAAGGGAGATTCATTTAACTGTTTCCTCATACCCACTGGAATAGTTTATTTGAAGAGTGGCATAATATGGCTACCGGCCAGGGTTCTTCTAACAAGAAAATTGTTGGGATTCCAAGTTTTTAACTTTGAATTAAAAGTATTTAGTATTTCTGATATATGATGTGGCCTTGAGTGAGACTACTTCAGAGAAGAGAATCCAAAAGATCTCGAAGGGAAAATCTTAATAAGGGAGAGGAATTCCAGATTGGTGCCATGAGCTCAACAGGTAAGGCAGGTCTCACAGAATTCAACACCCCTCACTCAGCACCATGGATTTGATTTGAACAAAATTAATGTGCATTTTCGAATGCAAACTGAAAGAGCTTTGTGAAAAAAAAAAAGAGTTGTAATGTCAGCTGGCTTTAATATGGAACACTTACAGTGACAGGAACACTGGAGAAAAGACAAGGTTTTCCTTTGATCCAAATACCTTAACATGTTACTTTAGAATTTTCATTCAGAAGAGAAATCAGGGATAACAGCTTATGTGGGTGAATAAGGCCTCAGTGAGTGTGACCCTTCTTCCAATAAACTACAGTCTATAGACTATGGTCTCTAGAGATGATACTTCCTGCATTTAACAGTACCTTGCTTGAGGAACTGAATCCTAACAGAAAAACTATGTGATATTGACAGTAGCAAAGGCAGAGGAGGAAAGAGTCATTGACAGGCTGACCAGATGTTTACATTCCCTTTTGTGAATCAGTTGTTATTGTGGTGACATCTTCAATAATGCAGTCACATCTGAGCTTCTTAACCTTATCATCTTCATAGGAAAACTCCACAGAGGGTAGATATATTTAGGGATTCTTGGAATTGCTGTGATTAAGACAATAAATAAGTGACTTTATTTTGAATCCCTAAATTTGATTAGCTTATATATAGGGGAACATTGTGTGTGTGTGTTGTGCGTGTGTGTGTCTATGAATGTGTGTATGTGTCTAATCAAAGGTAGCATATTTTTTCCAGCACTTTTAACGAAAATGAATCTCTATATGTACTAATAAGATTTATTTTGCAGAATGTCATAATTTTATACATGATTCCAAGTATAAATTTTTAGTTTTTAGCTAACTATTTAGAAAAACTCTGTTTGTGTATCTTTTTTTTTTTTTTTTGAGATGGAGTCTCGCTCTGTCACCCAGGCTGGAGTGCAGTGGCGTGATCTCGGCTCACTGCAACCTTCACCTCCCGGGTTTAAGCAATTCTCCTGCCTCAGCCTCCTGAGTAGCTGAGACTACAGGCGCGTGCCACCATGCCCGGCTAATTTTTGTATTTTTAGTAGACAGAGGGTTTCGCCATGTTGGCCATGCTGGTCTCAAACTCCTGACCTCAGGTGATCCACCCACCTCTGCCTCCCAAAGTGCTGGAGTTTGCTTAACTTCACTTACTTGAAAAATTAGAGAAAATTCTACAGTTTTTTTGTGCTTATTTATGAGTAATCTGCATTTGCGTGGTGTGTATTATGTACTTTATTTTTTGAATTGTCAAACAAATATTTAAATGTTTCAGAAATCTTCTCCACTCATATTCTCTTCGTTCTGACATGAAATTACTTCATTCATTGCCAAATACTCTTTATAAACCAGAATTAGAAAAAATAAGTAGAACTATTTCCTAATATTAAATTAACAACCATTTCAATTTAAATTACTTTAATACATTACTTCATATAAGGAATAAATTTTGTATAAAAAATATTTTAAAAATCCAAAATTAAAACATTGATTTACATTTAAAACTATACTTTGCTAATACAACTGCTTATTATAGATTTGAAATATATATATATTCATTCAGTAAAGCAAGAGTTCAATTAGGCTAAGCACTAATATTTTGGAATTATTTACCTAAATTGAGAAGTTTCTTTAAATGAAAGTGTGGGACAAATTGCTGTAATTTGTAAAATCTATTTTATTAGCAGTAATTTTTCTAATAAGTTGTTAAAATATAAAAATAAAATTTTATCTGAAAATATAAATATCACATATATTACTTATGTGCTCTATATAACTAGTAGAAGAATTGAAAATACTAAAGAAATTTTTTATTTAATTTATTTTATCTCACATTTAAACTCATGTTTGCAACTCATCACTATCTTTTAAATTATAAAATTAATTCCCTATTTTGATTCAGCAACATAGTGTTGTATATATTTATATATAATCTTAAATTTTCTGAGTAAAAAAATAATAATATGTTTAGTTGGATGAGTTCAAAACTGTGTTTGTAATAGTCATTAATCTACTCTGTTTCAATCACAGATCAGAGCCGCAAACCAGCCAGAAATATAATTTTGGGATTTAATGATATACCAAAACAATGTGAGAGGCAATCGTCTCTTTGGCAGAAGTTTCATAACCCAGTACAGGATTGCTCTACTTGCAAGAAGAAATATACTTTCTCCATTTACCACTGAAGATTTATGGCCAATGTGATGTATTTAGGTTGGTTTAATTATAACTATTATTCACTATTCCATAGGGGATTTTACAAGTCTAGGCATTTAGTGATCGTACATATTTGTATTAGTGATGGCAGTCTTTTAATTAACTCCTTATTTTGAATTCTTATACAAAGAGTAGTCTTTTTTCTAAAGTCATAGGAACATAATTAGCATATTTATTAACACTGATCCCCTCTTAGCTTCTCTAATAATATTTTGTCCTAATACTTCTTGTATTTCTAATACAAATCTGAAGCTTTTCAAAATGATAATTTTAATTGTATTAAAAAGACTAATATCTCCCGGCTGGTTTTACTTTTTACCAATTCAGTTTGTAAGTAATTACAAAAAAATTCCTAACAGGTCTTTCACTCTTTGAATTCTATAATCTTTTCTATAGATATTAGCATTAATTTGTACAAATAAGACTATCTACTGAATTGCAAGTCAAAAGTAGACAAGCTGACAATGAAATTAAGCATGAATATGTGTGTACATATACATACATATTCTTTCTCTTCCTAACTCTTAAAATGAAAGCATGAAATCAAACATTTCAATCAAATATACTTTTTATGCTAAGATTAAAAAATGGTGGGTTTTTTTTTGTCTTATAGCCTTACAGAAACCCTGAGATACTCAAATTTAATCTGAACTTATATAGTTGCTGGTTTATTTATCATAAAAAAGAAATCACTGGAATTTTGTATAGTTCCCAGTTTATTCTAAACTCTGTTTTGACTTTTGTTTCTAACAATAGAACTAGGAACATTGAGAAGTTTGATATAGAGAAGAATTTTTTATTTGCTATGTCTTACCAAATGGCAAAAAAAAAAAAAAAAAAATCACGAGTTTTTTTCTAATAAAGTTTTACAAGTTCACATTACATTTTTTCTAAACTATTTAAGCAATGAATCATTATATCAGTTTATTCAATGGTTAATAATTTTGCTATGTTAATGTGTTATATACTGTCTTCTCTATGGGTGATCATATATGTAAAACATAGTTTTTGACTTCAAGATGCTTATTGCCTCACAGGGTAATGGGGTATATAACAAGTGCAATATAGAGTGATAAAGGATATGATAATAGAATATGGGAAGACAGCAGATGATAGGGAAGGTCAGGCAAGATTTCTTGGAGGGAGAAACATTTCATTAGGAGGTTAAATGAGTGTTAAGTATTATTCAGTCTTGAAAACATTCATGAAGATTTCCAAAGCATTAGCATAGTGAAAAGAGCAGTAAAACAACCTGGAACATTTTGGAACAAAAAATATATTAGCCTAATTCAGTGTGTGTCTGAGTTTGTGTGTGCAAGTATGTGTGACAGAGAGAGAAAGAGAGAGAGAGAGAATGACAGACCTAAAGATGAGTCAAAATGTCTGAATATAAAATCAAAGTATAAATTATGAAAATTTATTGATTATCATGCAAAGGAAGATGATGGAAATCCTCAAAATAAAACAAGAAAATAAAATAATGATGGCTATAAAAGTAATAATATGGAGACTCAATTCCATTTGCTTATGCTTGGCATATTTTGAATGATGAAGTAATAATTTTTGTATATTCTATCTCTTAGAAACTAGTATTATATTATCAGAAATATCACTGAAAAATCTGAATTCTAATCCTAGCTCCACTCCTCCCCCTACTGAGTTAAAGGGGCAGGAGCCGCGTGCTCCCTGGTGCAGCTGCAGCCTCCCAGCTGAGGCTCTAGATCGGAGCATCCCTACATTCTTGGGGACCTGGAAAGCCCCCTGCCCCTGCAGGCTTGGAAGTGCCTGCCCCTGCTCCCTGGCCTCTTCCTACTCTCAGTGCCTGCTCCGAATTCAGAACAAAGTTGTAGCTGAGCCCGGGTACTGTCGCAACCCAGCTGGGTGTGCACATGTCGGGGCACACTGACATGCCAGGCCCCTGCTGCCTCGGGCCCCTTTGGACTTTGGGTGCCAATGAGCATGGGAGGCTAGGCCAAGGGGGCTCTGAGGATGGCTCAACACGGGCCTGTGTATGTCCCTTGGCACAAACAGCCTGGGCACCATGGACGACCTGTTGATGTTAGCAGGAGGCAGACAGGCTCCTAGATGAAAAGGGGTGGGTCCTCTGTGAAGCCCCACCTTTAAGCAAGGGATGGCCTGAAGCCTGGGAGCCAGGCTGTCAGTTCTGGGTGGAGTCTGCAGCCCCTAACGAGAACATATGGTGCTTTTTCCAGGCCCTCCTGTGGCCACCCATGGATCAATCAGCACACACTTCCTTCCTTCCTTCTGAGCCTATAGGACCCACCCCCCACCTGACCCAACCCAGTGGGCCAGACTCACACAGATGTCAGGAGGAACTGTCTGAGGACAGGAGCTACCCACTCTGGGTCTCCTCTCTGCAGAGGGCTGCACAGTCATCAGGATGACCTCCTTGCAGAAAGGAGCTACCCACTGTAGTTTTCCTCTCTACTGAGAGCTGGACACCCATGGGGACGACCTGCCTGCAGAAAAAAGCTACCAGCTTTGGGTCTCCTGAGACCCTGAGAGATATTCTGACACTCAATGAAGCTCCTCTCCACCTTGCTCAACCTCCAGTTGTCTGCATACCTCATTCTTCCTGGATGTCAAGTTGGTGAGCAAAGTTTCGGAGATGCTTGTAGAAACTGGCATTCTAGTTTACCTGAATTTTGAATGTGTAGGAATACCCAAATAAATGAAATGTGGCAGTGATTTTTTCTTCTGTTTTTTCTTTATAACATTATAATCTGAGTTCTACAAAATTAGGAATCACTCTCTTGGGTATAACAAGCATTTAGCATAACTTGTAATGTAAAAGTCACATGCTGACATCAATCAATCCAAATGCCATTTATTTATTTTTTTGTAATAGTGAAATAGTATGTAATTTTAAAACTCCTAGGTAATATTGATGACAATTTTCTGTCCAAACTAAAAAAAGAAATCTAATGAGCCCATGTATACTTACTTTACTTGCTTATTCTTTCAGCAGTTATTAATTTAATGTTTAGTAAAGATCACAGATTGTGTCTGATAGAGAACATAAGATTAATTCAGCATAAAATATTCACTAAGATGAACATGAGCTCTCTCTCCATGGTAGTTAAAGTCTCATAATGACAACAAAACCTTTTTATCTTTAATAATCAAGAGAACTGATAAACCTCTTGAAAAATTTACAAAAGGGAAACAGAGAACAGACAATCACCAACCTGTCTGGTGAAAGAACGCATGAAAGAGGGACTACAGAGCCCACAGACTTTAGAATTATAGTGAGAAACACTGTTAATGACTACAGATACAGATTAGACAACTTTGTTAAAAAGAACTAATTCCTCAAAACCCAAACAGTACCTGAATTCAACAAAGGTAAAATAGATACTATGAAAACCTTGTAATTACTAAACAAATTGAATTTGTAATTTTAGAACTTAATGAAAAGTTTTCATCAACTGACAAACTCTGCTAAATAACTACAAAGAAGTAACACAATTATCAAATTAATTTTAATAAAATAGAAGAAAAAACAGCTTCCTAGTCATTTTATGAGGCCAGAATCACCCTACAAACATAACCACACAAATATATTACTAAAAGAAAAAGAACAAAAGATTAATATCCCTTATGAATGTTCAGTGAAAAAATAATAGGTTGGGCGCAGTGGCTCAAGCCTGTAATCCCAGCACTTTGGGAGGCTGAGGTGGCTGGATCACGAGGTCAGGAGTTCAATACCAACCTGGCCAAGTTGGTGAAACCCCATCTCTACTAAAAATACAAAAAAATTAGCCAAGCATGGAGGCGGGTGCCTTCAATCCCAGCTATTCAGGAGGCTGAGGCAGAGAATTGGTTGAACCCAAGAGGTGGAGGTTGCAGTGAGCCGAGATCACACCAAGGCACTCCAGCCTGGGTGACAGAGTAAGACTCCATCTCAAAAATAATAATAATAAACAAAATATTAGTAAATTGAATGTAAAATTGAATAAACAGAATAATGTAGTTATGTGAGATTTGTCTCAGGAATACAAGTCTAGTTCAATTCAAAAATCAAAAATGCAGTCCGCCATATAAATAAAGAATAAAAAAGCAGCATGATATCAATTTATGTAGAAAAAGCATTTGACAAAATTTAATATCCATTCATGGTAAATGATAAGAATAGAAGGAAATTATCAAATTGACAAAGGGCATCTTGAGAAAAAACTACAACTAACATTATATTTAATGGCAAAACACTCAATGTTTTCCTACTAATATTGGGAACAAGGAAAAGTTCTACTCTTGACCCTCCTATTAAATTTGAGAAGTATTAGTCAATGCAATCAAGCAAGAAAATGAAGTTCAAAAACTTATTGTTTGGAAACAGAGAACTAAAACTAGTTCTATTCAGACAGCATAATTTTGTATGTAGAAAATTTCAAATAATCTAAAAAACATATACAAAAAATAAAATTTTCAGAACTAATAAGTTTAATAAGGTGGCAGAATACAAATTTCACAAATAATCATATTTTTATGTATTAACAATGTCAAATTGGAAACTGAAATTAAAAATCAACATTATTTATTATATTCCAAAATATGAAATTATTAGGTTATAAAAATGAAAAAAACATGTAAATAATCTTTATCCTAAAAACTATGAAACACCAACGAAGTAAATCATAGAAGACCTAATTAAATAAAGAGATACACTGCTTACATGGCTTAAAACATTCAACATAACAACATTTTAATACTTTCAACACTCATCTATAGATTTATTGTAATTTCTATCAAAATCTCAGAAGGATTTTTTGTAGACATAGACAGCTGATTTCACTGTTTATATGTAAAGGCAAAAGGTTATAATAACTAAACAATCTCAAAAACAAAACAAATACAGTTTAAGAAATTGCCCTACCGAATATTCAGCTATGCTATAAAGCTATTATGATCAAGAGAATGGGATTGACAAAAGGATAGATACATACATAAGTAGAACAAAATCAGAATTCCAGACAGAACCAAAGCAGGTACACACAAATATGATCATTAACTTTTTTTAAAGTGAAAAAACAACTTGATAGAGAAATGATAGTTTTTTTGATAAATGGTGCTGAGAAAATTTGACATCCAAATGCAATATACACACACACATACACACACACATCTATCTATATAGTAATGACCTTCATCTAAACATCACAACATATGCAAAAATGACTGAGCATGGATCAGAGAATGGTTTGGCAAGCTACAGTCCATTGGCCAAATCCAGTCTGAAGCATGTTTTTGTATGACTGCCAGGCTAAAAATACATATTTTTTCATTTTAAAAATATTTTTAATTTTTTTAAAAAAGGATGAGAAAAACTAAAATATTCAGTAAAGACTATGTTGTTCCCCAAATCTAAAATATTAACCATCTTTCCCTTTATAGAAAAAGTATGCTGACTTATGTATTATAGGTGTACATATAAAACAAAAAAACTATCAAGCACTTAGAAGAAAACATAGGAGAAAATATGTATAACCCGGTTTACACAGAGAATTCTTAGACATAATACTGAAAGTTCTCTCTATTAGAAAAATACATACATTGACCTCCATCAAAATTTTAAAAATAAACAAAATATAAAGATGACAAATAAGTAAATTAAAAATGCTTCATGTCATTTGTAATTAGGTTAATGCAACAATGAGATATGACAGAACCTACTCAAATGGCTAAAATTAAAAAAAAAAAAATCTGACCCCACCAAATGCTGGCAAGGATCTAGAGCAATAGGAACTCGTTGTTGGTGGAAACAGAAAACTGTAGACACTTTTCAAGAAAGTTTGGCCATTTCTTACAGGAATAAACACAGCCTCACAAATAGTCTAGCAGTTGTACTCTTAGGCATTTAGTCATTTGATACATAATCTTTGGTTAATACAAAAAAGCGTATAAATTTATAGCAGCTTTACTCATAATTTCCCAAAACTTGAATCAACCAAGATGTCCTTTAATAGCTTCAGGGACAAAGAAAGTATGTTACATCCAATGTTATCCAACAGTAAAAAAGTATGAGTTATCAAACCACACAAAGACATAAATGATTCTTGAACACATATTGCTAAGTTAATCTGAAATGCCATAACACTAGATCTTGACATGGCATCCTGGAAAAGGCAAAACTATAGAGACATTATGAAGAACGGTGGTTTTCAGGTGCTTAGAAGTAAAGTAGATGGGATTTTTTTTTTAGGGCAATGAAACTAATTTGTATGACAGTATAATGAACAATACATAACACTACATTTTTCAACACCCATGGAACTTTGCAAGACAGAAAATGAACCTTAATATATGCAAATTAAAAACAAAAATTTATTTAGGTTGTCAGGGGAGCCAGGATGTAATGCAGAATGTAATAAAAAGATCTAACTACATTACAAATGGATTAGACAACTTCACTGAAGAAGGTGGGAGAAAAAGATGATGACTCAAGTAACTTCGGAAATGAATAGAGTTTGCGAAACTAAAGACAAAAGAAATGCCATAAAAATATCTTCTAGATGACAAAGTTGTGCCTTTTGGAGTTGCATTTTAACACATCGAAACCACTACACACATACACGGGAACTGCACAATTGGGTAAATACATTGTAAGTGCTGGGAACCAGGTTTTCTCCTTTTGGAGTGGGAGATGGACAAGTGAGAAGGTTACAGTGATCCATGTTGTAATGGATTAGAGTTGAAAACATCAGGATGAATCCATTTAGGTTAATATAAATACACATGGTAACTCATAGAACTATTAATGGATAACTATTAATGGATATGTGTATATACACAGTTTTGCATATGCACATGTAATTCACATATAGTTATGAGTCCACACTGATATAAATGTATACATGCATGAATAAATAATAAATAACTAGGAATAGGCAAATATTCCATGCAAAAGAACTCCAAACAACTTGTGTAGATATTTTGCTTCAAGGAGGTGAAATGAAACTATCCACTCCTTAAGAGCAACTGCACATAGTGACGTTTCCCCCAAAAGAAATCAGTATGAGAAAGGGGAAAAAGATTAACTTTAATGAGCAAAACAAGACAAACACTACCTTAGCCAGATGATTCAGGTTAACACAAACAGTGACAAATCATGTTGATAGCATGTACCCTTGAAGTGATGAGAGTGGCACCTTACCTCCATACTCTTGCTCCCCAAAACCAATAATCCCAGTCTCACAGTTAGAAAAACATCAGACAAATCTCAATTGGAGGACACTCTACAAAATTCCTGGCCAGTTCTTCTCAAAAAGTCAAAATCAGCAAAAATAATAAAAGTTTGAGAAACTGTCAAAGCCAAGAGGAGCCTAAGGAGACATGACATCCAAATGTGATATGGTTTCTTTGATGGGATACAGGAAGAGAAAAAGGGTATTAGGCAATAGACAATGAAATGTGAATACCATATGGGCTTTAGTTAGTGTATCAATATTTGTTCATTAACTTTGATAAGTGTACCATGTTAACATAAGATGTTAATAATAAGAGAAACTGTGTGTTGAATATATGGCAACTCTCTGGACTATCTTTACATTTTTAAAAATAAATCTAAAACTATTCCAAACTAAAAAGTTTGTTAAGAATGCTCAAAAGTTTTGCCCCATCAAAGATGGGGCTAAGAAAATAACAAGCCAAGTTACAGAGTTAGGAAAAATATTTGTAAACCACATATCCAGCAGAAGATTTGTATTTAAAATTATTAAAGAACTTCAAAAATTCAACAGTAAGAACACAAACAACCCAATTTAAAAAGGGCAAAAACTTTAAAAGCTATTTTTATCAAATAAGATATATGGAAGTCAAATGAGCACATAAAAGATGTTAAACCTCATTAACCATCAGTGAAATACAAAACAAAGCTGCAATAACGCACCACTACATTCATATTAGAATGGCTAAAATTAAAAATGCTTACAATACAAAAGTTTTGAGAGGTTGCAAAGCCATAGGAAGTCTCATACTTGACAGGCAGAAATGTAACATAGTATAGTCACTCTGAAAAACCATTTGGAAGTTTCTTATACAGTTAAATATACACTGACCATAGGACCCAGTGATCCTACTACTGGACATTTACACTGTGAGGGGAGGTGGGAGATGGGATAAAACATGTTCACACAAATGCTTTTACATAAATGTTTATAGTAGCTTTATAAATAACCACTAGAACATGGAAACAAACATGCTGTCCTTCAATAAGTGAGTGAATAAATAAATTGTGGCACAACCATACCATGCAATACTACTGTGAAGTAAAAATACAATAACCACTGATATGTGGAATAATACAGATGAACTACACAGGCGTTATTCTGAGTAAAATAAACCAGGCTCAAGTGCTTATATACTGTATGATTCCATTTAGGTGGCATTCTCAAATAGACAAAACTCTACCAGTGAAGACAATAAGTGAAGACAATAATGGTTGCTAGTAGTTAGAAACTTTGGGGATTGTGATTATATAGTGATAGTAGGTAAGTTTTTTTGGACTGGCAAAATTATTGAGTATCATAATTACGATGATTATTTGCAAATCTATATCTGTGTTTAAATTCATAAAACTGTATAACAAACTAAAATCAATAAAAACATCCATTAACACAGTTGAACACTGAATAAGTAATTACAAGTGTGTTACATATTACAAAAGGGGTAGAGAGAGATTTGAAAACCTGTAGCAAAGACACCTGGCTTAGCATGGAGGCTTGGAAAAGAGTCTGAAAAGTGCACTTAGAAGTAATAATTGTAGAATGAGTGAAACTGTGCAAAAAAGAAGAAAAACTATGTTGACAGGCAAATGGAAATTAGGAGAGAGCGTAGAGATTTAGAAAAATTCAGATTAAACCAGCATATCTGTAACATAAAGTGGAAGTTACAGAGGGAGTTGACAGGGCTGGAAGAAAGGGGAGGCAACCAAATCTTCCAAGATACTATCAACCATGGAAAAGCATGTGAAACTATTGGTGGGTAAATTAATTTTCTTAAAGGTTAACAAACTTGGACTACAATATATCTTACTGCATGAAGACGTTGCTTAAAGCAAAAATACCCATTGGGCTTAATTTATAAGGCAGTGAAGTGCTGCCAAGCAGTTTTATACCAGTTTATATGAGAGGAAATAGATATATTTTTATTACCAAACACTGTTACAGTGGTAACCATGCTCAGACCTAAAAATTAATCACCAATATCACATATGCCATACATAATTATGCTTATAAATATGAAACTATGAATACATAAAATGTACAAATAAAAATGCATATATAAGGCAAAATTTAGGAAACCATGAAATCCTATGGCAGTAAGGAAGCTAAATGGTCATGTCTTCCAAACTGGAATACTGTTTCTCAGGAAGGATGGGGAGCTGCATGAGATAATTTAGGAGGTACACAGATGGATATTTAAAATTTTAATAGCTATCAATTTATTTTAATATGCAATAGAAAAATAAGCTATGACTAGCATATCAGTGCCTGAATTTCATAGATATGATCTCTTAGGTTAAAGCTAAATTTTTTGAAAAAGTAAATAAAATTGAAGTTTATTTTATTTTTTTTGAGACGGAGTCTTGCTCTGTTGCCCATGCTGGAGTGCAATAGTGTGATCTGGGCTCCCTGCAGCCTCTGCCACCCGGGTTCAAGTGATTCTCCTGCCTCATCCTCCTGAGTGCCTGGGACTATGGGCACCTGCCACCATGCCCAGCTAATTTTTTTTTTTTTTTTTTTTTTTTTTTTTTTTTTTTTTTTTTTTTTTTTTTTTTTAGCAGAGATGGGGATTCACCATGTTGGCCAGGCTGGTCTTGAACTCCTGACCTCAGGTGATCCACCCGCCTTGGCCTCCCAAAGTGTTGAGATTATAGGCATGAGTCACTGCACCCAGCCTAATTTTATTTTTAATATGTTAATCTAATAAAAGCAGAAGTTGCATGCCAATATGTGAAAAGTTGAGATGATTTTAGACAAGGAGGTTTAAAAACCTCTCCTTATAAAATATCTCAAGTGTTTGTAGAGTCTCTGATAGAACACATACATGAAACAGAAAAAAAGATTCGTTCCAAAATGCTCTTTTCATCATGAATTTTCTCTAGTTAGTTAGGAAACCTGCTTTATGCTAACCCAAATTGACCTATCTGCACTTTTCAGTTACTGGTCATATATAGCTCTTCAAACAATGTAAAATGACCTGAATTATTTTTCTGTGGCCTATAGAAGTGTGAGCATAAACTGGCTATAATATATTTACTTATACTGGTAAAGACCATAGGTGGGGTGTTAATATCAATACATTTACATATCTCATAGCAGAATAAATGTCAATTTAGACTCAATGTAGAAAGCTCTCTTCTCATTAAAAGGAATCAGGAATAAGTAACATACCTACCATTGCCTTCCATCTCTATCTTCTCCAAACCCATGGCACTGGGAGGAAAATGGAGGTCCGGGAGACAAAGGTTACTCAGAGAATCAGTAAAAGATACAAAGTCACAGAAAGAAAGAAGATATTTCCTCACCCAACCATTAATAATACAGCTGCTCTCTAGGTTTCATTCCTTAATGTGAATCTAGTTACTCAAAATAATCATTTTTTTTCTTATTTAGTAAAACAAGCCCCTCTTTCCCCTGAAAAATATTTTTTTATAGATGTATATGTTTTCTAGGGAGATGTCAAGCTCATATTATGGCTCATATTCTGGTGGTTAGAACCACCAGAGAAGTAATACTCCTTAGAAAATGGCTCATTATCCAGGATTTTTTTTTCTTTCCATATGTGCAGCAAACTGCACTTCCAGATATCACTCAGTCACCCAAACCAGATTTCTAAAAGACATACTTCTTCCTTTTTGTCAACAATGACAAATGTCTCACATTTTGATCTTGTGAATCTCTTGTCGCAGTTCAGTCTACAATTGCCTATTTTTTAAGCTATTAAAGTTGGATTTCTTGTCTTTAGTTTTCTGGCTTATTAATAAATGTGGTAACAGAAAATGAAAACCTAGCTTTAAAAACTGACCAAACCTCCTACATCTTTGGCTGCTTAGGAAAAAAAATTCCCTACCCATTTATGTCACCTCTTTTTCTCACCCCATCTTCTCTGTGAGATTCTGAAAGGGTTAGAAGTGTCAGCTAGAGAAGGGCTGTGCGGGGCACAGCGAAGACAGAAGATGCTGATCACACTCCTCATCTCCCTATTGCATGTTTCTAGCCTTAAGGAAGCCAGAGAGAGATGGTGAGGGAGGGGAAAAAAAAAACCTTTAAATAATATTCTGAGATTTCACTCATATTAGATGAGGCATTCTAATTACTGAAATTAGATTATTTTTGTGGCAAATATTGACAAGCTGAATAAATATTATATAGAAGCTAAAATAAACATGTTTACCCTCTGAGCTTTTCATTAAAAAGGGATAATAAATCCTCAAATTACAAAATAGTGAAACTATAGGCTATACTAAATTTTCCCCATTTTACATGTCCACCATCCTGAATATCTTATTCTGGTAATAAAGATTTACATTTATCACCATGGTTACTAATTATTAAACGAATTCTGCCAATGACCAGTCAATTGGGACAATAAAACTGCATATTCACTGTGGCCAGAAATCTGGTTTCACATTCAACTGGTTTGATGAGAATTCAGATATGCATTATGTGAACAAGACGAAGCCAACAATATGTCAAATATTGCAGAACAAATATTTAGTTTTATCCACTAGATTAGTTCACCTTGTGATAAGAACAGATGTAGGTTAAGGATCCTGCTTTTTTTAATTGTTAAAAAGAAGTAACTGATGGGGTTGAATAATATTTGTTTTTATTTATATCAAGATTTCCACCGGTTCGGCTCACAATTTAGAAAAATAACCTCTCATCATTTTCCATGTCTACGCATCATAATTTTTAATTTCAAATGTAAAGAAGCATGAACGTTTACTTACAAAAAGTGTTTCATCCACACGTTAAGTCAAATTTAAACACTTACAATGGACACATTTTATGAAATGGAAAAGAAAAAATAAGCTAGCCAATGTCTGACTATTCCCTCCATGATTTACGAAGTTTGCCTTGGAGAGGAGTTAAGAGGCTTTGTCATTGAATATTCCCGTGGCCTTGAAAAGCCATATTCCTAAGTTTCAGCTTCCCCTGTTGTAGTGAACTTCAACTAGATGAGCTTTATGTTACAATTAAAAATGTATATAATTCTGTTTTCTAACTTGGGAATAATTCTTTGTGCTTCCGATTTCAAGAAATTGTGGCTGTGTGTGTAATATTCAGTTTAACTTCTTACTCTTTCAAACTATGCTGCTGGGAACAAGAAGTTACAAAGCCATGCCACTGAACAAAACCATAACCTGTATGAAGACACTTAGCATGTTTGGGATGCGCTGTACAGGAAACATGATTCTTTATCATCTCACTTTAGCCTAATGACACTGCCTCTTTATACATCAACATAGCATTAATCACAGTGTGGAATACAGATTCTAAGGAAAGTTGGTTAGTCCTCTCCTGTGAATTCACATAAAAGATATTCCTCTCATCCAAGTAATTCCAAAGGTGACAAATATTACAGATGCTGAATTTATGGGAGTGCTTGCTCCCTGTTTATTAACTCATCCATCTTATGAGAAATAAAAGGGCCAAACAGTGAGACAAGTGGACTTTTCTTATCCTGTCAGCTAAATGATGTTTTAGAGTAATCAATATCTATAATTACTAAATCCTGCCAGGGCAATTTAACCCTTCACTGTCTCATTGTTGCCTACCCACTTCCTAACATGACAGCAAGAGTAAACTAAAAGTTAATTAGGAAGAATTCAGTTTCAATTATGACATTTATTTCTTTCACCAAACTCGTGTTCATTTACCTACATCACATCCTGTCTTTCTTACTATATATTTATGTAGCACATATTTTTAATCTGAGACCCACGGTAAAAGGAGGTCCTTGTGGCTTTTTTTTTTTTTTTGGATGGAGTCTTGCTCTTTCACCAGGTTGGAGTGCAGTGGCTCGATCGTGGCTCACAGCAACCTCCACCTCACGGGTTTAAGCGATTCTCCTGTCTCAGTCTCCCAAGTAGCTGAGATTACAGGTATGCACTAGCATGACCAGCTAACTTTGTATTTTTAGTAGAGATGGGGTTTCACCATGTTGGCCAGGGTGGTCTCTATTTCTTGACCTCGTGATCCACCCACCTCAGCCTCCCAAAGTGCTGAGATTACAGGTGTGAGCCACTGCGCCCGGCCCCTGGTGGTTTGTAAGTGTCCAGTCTTGATATGTGGAATGCTGGAAGTCTAGAAGTCAGGTGACATTATAATATGTAGATCTTGCAGTCTCATAATGCTGAGGTCTAACATATCTGAAGCATGTAGCCTTAGGAGGGAGAGGATTAAAATGATCTTCAAAGAGTTCAAAAGCAGAGGTGGCTTGTGTTTAAACAAATAATTACCTAAGTTTTTAATGTAGAGGAAGGGATCAAAAGGCTTAGGGAGATTGGGATGATGGACTGGATTAGTCACTTTAGACCTACTCATCCCAGCTGGGAGTTTCCAGAAGATACAGCCTTGACAAATGCTTTGTGAAGTAGATTTGTGAGGGCAGCACCTGCTTTTTGAAGAGGCCTGTAATTGCTCTTCTCTGTATGTCAGATCTAACAGTGGGAACTGCAGTCACTCAACTACAAAATTTGAATACAATATGAATAATTGGATCCTGAAGTGGCAGGGGCCAAGTGGTGGCACTCAACCATCAAAGGCAAGGTGGGCATATCTACTGTAATGGAGAGCAGAGGCAAAGCAGCAATCAGAATAACCTGACTTGTGTAGAGCTCTGGCCTTAGCTTATTAATCATGGTGTTCCTAGAAGTGAAACTGATAAGAAGCCTACTGCATTCCTACTTAATTTATGTGAGCAGAAAACCTCTAGGTCAAATGGACAAAAGACTAATTAGAATTATAAAAACAGACAATCATGACCCCTCAATCAATTTCCAGATTTCAGCCAGCTTACAGACCTGGAACCCCTTGAATGAAGGGGAGGCCGGGTCCCTTGAGGAAGGACCCCACTACACTACCAACAATTTATGTAGTCACTCTTTCTCCCATCCTTCTCCAAGGAGACCTCCAGCCTTTTACTAGGGTAACTGCACTGGGGAAAGGGAAATAATCAAACATTTTGAGGACAACTGGATACTGGCTCTGAGCAGATATTGATTCCAGGAGACCTAAAATGTCATTGTGGTCCTCTAGTTAAAGTAGGGGCTTATGGGGTCAGGTAATTAATGGATTTTTAGCTCAGTTCCAACTTACAGTTGGTCCAGTGTGTCCCCAGACTCATCCTGTGGTCATTTTCCCAGTGCCAGAATGTATAATTGGCATAGATGTACATAGTAGCTGGCAGAACCCCCACATTGGCTCCCTGACTGGTAGGATGAGGGCTATCATGGCGGGAAAGGCCAAGTGGAAGCCATTAGATCTACCTCTACCTAGGAAAATAGTAAATCAGAAGCACTATCACATCCCTGGAGGGATTGCGGAGATTAGTACCACCATTAAGGACTTCAAAGACGCAGGGGTGGTGATTCCTACTGCATCCTCGTTCAACTCTCCTATTTGGCCTGTGCAGAAAACAGATGGATCTTGGAGAATGGCAGTGGATTATCATAAGCTTAACCAAGTGCTGACTCCAACTGTAGCTACTCTAAGAGAGGTGGTTTCATTGCTTGAGCAAATTAACACATCTCTTGATACCTGGTATGCAGCCATTGACTTGGCAAATGCCTTTTTCTCCATTCCTATCCATAAGGCCCACCAGAAGCAATTTGCCTTCAGCTGGCAAGGGCAGCAATATACCTTTACTGTCCTAACAAAGGGGTATATTTACTCTCCAGCTTTGTGTCATAATCTTATTCAGAGAGATCTTGATCATGTTTTGCTTCCACAAGATATCACACTGGTCCATTACATTGATGACATTATGCTGATTGGATCCAGTGAGCAAGAAGTAGCAAGGACACTGGACTTACTGGTGAGACATTTGCATGTGAAAGGATGGGAAACAAATCTGACTAAAATTCAGGGACATTCTACCTCAGTAAAATTTCTAGGGGTCCAGCGGTGTGGGGCTTGTTGAAATATTCCTTCTAAGGTGAAGGATAAGTTGTTGCATTTGGCCCCTCCTACAACCAAGAAAGAGGCACAACGCCTAGTGGGCCTATTGGATTTTGGCGGCAACACATTCCTCATTTGCCTGTGTTACTCTGGCCTATTTATCAAGTGACCTGAAAGGCTGCCAGTTTTGGGTGGGGTCCGGAACAGGAGAAGGCTCTGCAACAGGTCCAGTCTACTGTGCAAGCTGCTCTGCACTTGGGCCATATGACCCAGCAGATCCAATGGTGCTTGAGGTGTCAGTGGCAGATAGGGATGCTGTTTGGAGCCTCTGGCAGGCCCCCATAGACGAATCACAGAGGAGGCTTCTAGGATTTTGGAGCAAGACTCTGCCGTCTTCTGCAGATAACTACTCTCCTTTTAAGAGACAGCTCTTGGCCTGTTACTGGGCTTTGGTGGAAACTGAACGTATGACTATTGGTTTTCAAGTCACCATGTGACCTGAACTCCCTATGATGAACTGGGTGCTTTCTGACCCATCTAGTCATAAAGTGGGTCATGCACAGCAGCATTCCATCACCAAATGGAGGTGGTATATATGTGATCAGGCTCCAGCAGGTCCCAAAGGCACAAGTAAGTTGCATGAGGAAGTGGCTCAAATTCCCATGGTCTCCATTCCTGCCACCCTGACTTCTTTTCTGCAGCCTGCACTGATGGCCTCATGGGGAGTTTTCTATGATCATTTGATAGAAGGAAGAGAAGACTAGGGCCGAGTTCACAAATGGTTTTGAATGATATGTAGGCGTCACCTGGAAGTAGACAGCTGCAGCACTGCAGCCCCTTTCTGGGATATACCTGAAGGACAACAGTGACTGGAAATCTTCCCAGTGGGCAGAACTTCAAGCAGTGCACCGGATTGTGCATTTTGCAGCTAGCCAGATGTGTGATTATATTGATTATATACTGATTCATGGGCTGTAGCCAGTGGTTTGGCTGGATGGTCAGGGACTTGCAAGAAGCATGATTGGAAAATTGATGACAAAGAAATTTCTGGAAGAGGTATCTGGATGGACCTCCGTGACTGGTCAAAAACTATGAAGATATTTGTATCTCATGTGAGTGTTCACCAACGAGTGACCTCAGCAGCAGAGGATGTTAACAATCAAGTGAATGGGATGACCTGTTTCGTGGACACCACTCAGCATCTTTCCCTAGCCACCCCGTCATTGCCCAATGGGCCCATGAACAAAGTGGCCATGGTGGCAGGGATGAATGTTACACACAGGCTCAGCTACATGGACTTTCACTAACCAAGGCTGACCTGGCTACGGCCACTAATTTGCCAGCAGCAAGGCCCAACACTGAGCCCTCAATATGGCCCCGTTCCTTGGGGGTGATCAGCCAGCTACCTGGTGGCTGATTAATTTTATCGGACCTCTTCCACATTGAAGGGGCACAAGTTTGTCCTCACTGGAACAGACAATTACTTTGGATAAGGGTTTGCCTATCCTGCACGCAACGCTTCTGCAAGACTACCATTCATGGACTCACAGAATGCCTTATCCACTGTCATGGTATTCCACATAGCACTGACTCTGACCAAAGGACTCGCTTTATGGCAAAAGAAGTGTGGCAGTGGGCTCATGCTCATGGAATTTCCTGGTCTTACCATGTTCCCTTCCCCAGCATCCTGAAACAGCACTATTGGTAGAATGGTGGAATAGCCTTTTGAAGTCACAATTAAAATGCCAACTAGGTGACAATACTTTGCAGGGCTGGGGCAAAGTTCTCCAGAAGGCCATGTATGCTCTGAATCAGTGTCCAATATATGGTACTGTTTCTCCCATAGCCAGGATTAATGGGTCCAGGAATCAAGGGGTGGAAGTGGAAGTGGCACCACTCACCATCTCCCCTAGCGATCCACTAGCAAAATTTTTGCTTCCACTTCTTGTGACATTACATTCTGCTGGCCTAGAGAACTCAGTGCCAGAGACAGGAACACTGCCACTAGGAGACACAACAATGATTTTATTAAACTGGAAATTACAATTGCCAACTGGACACTTTGGGCTCCTCCTACCTTTGAGTCAACAGGCTAAGAAGTGAGTTACAGTGTTGGCTGGGGTGATTGACCCAGACTATCAATATGAAATCAGTCTACTACTGCACAATGGAGGTAAGGAAGAGTATGCATGGAATACAGAAGATCCGTTGTGATGTCTTTTAGTACTACCATGCCCTGTGTTTATGGTCAATGGGAAACTACAACAGCCCAATCCAGGCAGGAGTACAAATGGCTCAGACCCTTCAGGAATGAAGGCTTGGTTCACTTCACTAGGAAAAAAGAAAAAAACCACAATCTGCTGAGGCGCTTGCTGAAGGCAAAGGGAATACAGAATGGGTAGCAGAATAAGGTTGTCACCAATAACAGCTATGAGAACATGACCAGTTGCAGATAGGGGACTGTAATTGTCATGAATATTTCATCCTCCTTTTGTTAAAAACATGTTAGTGTATGTATACATTTGTACTAAGAAAATACCTTCATTTTATTTCCTTTTTCCTTTGTCATGTGATAAAAGATTTATTGACTTCATATCAGCATTTGAGTGTTGTTAACTTTATGTAATAGCATTTTTGTTGGAGATCGGTGCATTTCCAGTTTTACAAATGATTGTTGCATTATGTTAGGCATAACTGTGACCTTATTATAGTCTTTATTTGAAGATTATGTATGATCTCAGGTTAATACTGAGTGTCAACTTGATTGGATTGAAAGATGCAAAGTATTGATTCTGGGTGTGTCTGTGAGGATGCTGCCAAAGGAGACTAACATTTGAGTCAGTGGGCTGGAAAAGGCAGACCCACCCTTAATCTGGGTGGGCACTATCTATTCAGCTGCCAGTGTGGCCAGGATATAAAGCAGGCAGAAATATGTGAAAAGGCTACACTGGCTTAGCCACCCCCTCCTAGCCTACATCTTTCTCCCATGCTGGATACTTCCTCCCCTCCAACATCGGACTTCAAGTTCTTCAGCTTTGGGAACCGGACAGGCTTCCTTGATCCTCAGCTAGGAGGCCTATTGTGGGACCTTGTGATTGTGTGAGTTTAATGCTTTTTAATAAATACCCTTTTGTATACACATCTATCCTATTAGTTCCATCCCTCTAAAGAACCCTAATACACTTGGTTAAATTGGTTTCTAGGTATTTTATATTTTTGAAGTTATTATAAATGAGCTCGCTTTCTTTTTCAAATTGTTTGCTGTTGGCCTATAGAAATGCCATTTATTTTTGTATGTTGATTTTGTATTGTGCAACTTTGCTGAATTTATTTATCAGTTCTGAGAGCTTTTTGGTAAAATTTTTAGGTTTTTCTAAGTGTAAAATCATGTCATCTGC
Organism: Pan paniscus; assembly: GCF_029289425.2. NCBI lineage: Eukaryota > Metazoa > Chordata > Mammalia > Primates > Hominidae > Pan > Pan paniscus. The sequence continues at coordinate 101,282,327 of NC_073253.2, forward strand.
AAACAAGGCTAATTTGACATTTTTCTTTATGGTTTGGATGCTCTATATTTCTTTCTCTTCCCTAATTGTTCTGGCCAGGACTTCTAGTGCTATACTGCATAAAAGTGGTGAAAGTGGGCATCTTTGTCTTGTTCAAGATCTTAGTGGAAAGGTCTTCAAATTTTCACCACTCAGTATGATGTCAGCTGTGGGTTTGTTATATCTGGCCTTATTTTGAGGCATGTTTCTTCCATACCCAGTTTGATGAGGGTCTTTATCATAAAAGTGATGATGAATTCTATCAAATTCATTTTGGCATCTTTGAAATAATTATATGGTTTTTGTTCTTGCTTCTTTTAATATAACGTATTACATTTATTGATTTGCATATGCCAAACCATCCTTGTATCCCTTGGGTGAGTCCCACTTGATCACAGTTAATGATCTTTTTAATGTGTTGTTGAATTCGGTTTGTTAGTATTTTTCTGAGTATTTTTACATTGTTTATCAGTGATACTGGTCTGTAGTTTTCTTTTTTTTGTTTTGTTTTTGTTTTTGTTTTGTTTCTGTCTGGTTTTGCTATCATTTATCAGTGATACTGGTCTGTAGTTTTCTTTTTTTTGTTTTGTTTTTGTTTTTGTTTTGTTTCTGTCTGGTTTTGCTATCAAGGTAATAGTGCTTCATAAAATAAGTTTGGAATTGTTTCCTCTTACTCAATTTTTTTGACAAGTTTGAGTAGAATTGTCATTAGTTTTTCTTTAACAGGTAGAATTCCCCAATGAAGTCATCAGGTCCTGAGCTTTCTTTCATGGAAGTCTTTTTTCATTATTGCATTGACCTCATTACTCATTATTGGTTTCTCGAGATTTTCTATTTCTTCATGCTTCAATCTTGGTAGGTTGTATGCATTCAGAAATTATTCCATGTCTTCTAGGTTTTCAAATTTGTTGGTGTATAGTTAGTAGTCTCTAATTATTCTTTGTAATTCTGTGGTCTCAGTTGTTATGTTTCCTTTTCTGTTTCTAATTTTATTTATTTAGGTTTTCTCTCTTTCTTAGTCTAGCTGAAGATTTGTTGATTTTGTTAACTTTTCAAAAAAAACTTTTCATTTGGATCTTCTGTATTTTTTCAGTCTTAATTTTGTTTATTTCTGCTTTGATCTTTAATTTGTTCTTTCTTTTCTAGTTCCTTGAGGTTCATTGTTAGGTTTTATTTTGGTGTCTCTACTTTTTTAATATAGGTATTTACTGCTATAAACTTCCCTCTTAGAACTGATTTTGTCATATTTCATAGATTGTGATATGTCATATTTCTATTTCTATTTATTTCCAATTTTTTTATTTTCTTTTCAATTTCTTCATTGACTCATTGGTCATTCAGGAGCATGTTGTTTAATTTCTATATTTTTGTGTAGTTTGTGAGGTTCCTCTTGTTACTGGGTTCTAGTTAATTGATTTATGATCAGAAAATGCATTTTATATGATTTCTACATTTTTGGATTTGTTGAGACTTGTTTCGTGGCCTAAGATATGGTGAATTCTGGAGAATGTTCCTTATGCTGATAAAAAGAATATGTATTCTGCAGCAGTTGTGTGAAACATTCTAAAAATGTCAGTTAGGCCTATTAGGTCTAGTGTGTAGTTTAACTCAGTGTCTCTTTATTGATTTTCTCTCTGGATGATCTGTCCACTCCTGAGAGTGGTGTGTTGAAGTCCCCTACTATTATTGTATTACAGTCTATTTCTAGCTTTAGATCTATTAATGCTTATTTTATGTACTTCAGAGCTCCAGTGTTGAGTGCATAACTACTTATAATTGTAGTATCTTCTTGTCAAATTGACCCTTTTCTCATAATATAGTGAACTTTGTCTTTTTTATAGTCTTTAATTGTAGTTCATTTTATCTGATGTAAGTATACTTCTTCTCTTTTGTTGTTCCTTCTTTTTTGTTTGTTTTGAAGTTTGCTCATTAGAAGTTGTTTCAGTGGCATGAAATATGACTTTCTATCCCTTCACTTTCAGTCTATGGGTGTCTTTAGAGATGAAGTGGATTTCTTATAAACAGATTATAGTTAGTTCTTTTTGTTGTATCAATTCAGCCACTCTATGCCTTTTATTTTTTTCTTTCTTTAAATTATACTTTAAGTTCCAGGATACATGTGAAGAATGTGCCTGTTACATAGGTATATGTGTGCCATGGTGGTTTGCTGCACCCATCAACTCGTCATCTACATTAGGTATTTCTCCTAATGCGATCCCTCCCCTTGCCTCCCAACCCCTGACAGGCCCCGGTATTTGATGTTCCCCTCTCTGTGCCCATATGTTTTCATTGTTCAACTCCCACTTACGTGTGAGAATATTCAGTGTTTGGTTTACTGTTCCTGTGTTAATTTGCTGAGAATTATGTTTTCCAGCTTCATCCATGTCCCTGCAAATGACATGAACTCATTCTATTTTTATGGCTGCATAGTATTCCATAGTGTATATGTGCCACATTTTCTTTATCCAGTCTGTCATTGATAGGCATTTGGGTGGGTTCCAAGTCTTTGCTATTGTGAATGGTGCTGCAATAAACATATGTGTGCATGTGTCTTTATAGTAGAATGATTTATTGTTGGGGAAACCAGCCCCACACCACCCAGCGGGTACCCTGAGTCCAGCCGAGATAAAGAAGTTAGAAAGAGACAGAATAAGAGTTTAAAAGGCAGGTCCAGGGGACTGGAGTGTCGGAGGATTTCTCATGGCCCAGAGCTCTTTGGCTCTGCCTAATTTATTGGTTTACAATCTCTTTGTTCTTAGGGCAGATGGGAGGGGTAGGAAGGGATGAGGAAAAGGATTAATCAGTGAAGGAGAATTTGTGAGTCATTCAATAAGATGTATAGCAGTGGCAGTTTTTGTGAATTTCCTTGAGCAAAGGCGTGTGTCTAAACTACTTAAGATCTTTAGCTTATTGGGACTGAAATGGGTGGGAGTGGGTTTCAGGAAGAGCCAAGATGTTTGATTATACTCCACTGCTTCAAGGGAGTGTTATCTCCTTGAGCAACCTGTGGAATGCCGCTGAGCTGTTATGCTCTCGGGGCATAAAGGCATGAAGGCAATAAGGAGACTTTTCTCCTCAAAGGCTGCCCATGGCTCCCCATGGATGTCTCACATAGGGGAGACCAACTCATCTGGCACTCCAGAAACTCTCTTTCCTACATTTATAATCCTTTGGGTATATAGCCAGTAATGGGATTGCTGGGTCAAATGGTATTTCTAATCCTAGATCCTTGAGGAATGGCCACACTGTCTTCCACAATGGTTGAACTAATTTACATTCCCACCAACAGTGTAAAAGTGTTCCTATTTCTCCACATCCTCTCCAGCATCTGTTGTTTCCTGACTTTTTAATGATTGCCATTCTAACTGGTGTGAGATGGTATCTCACTGTGGTTTTTATTTGCATTTCGCTAATGACCAATGATGATGAGCTTTTTTACATGTTTGTTGGCTGAATAAATGTCTTCTTTTGAAAAGTGTCTGTTCATATCCTTTGCCCACTTTTTGATGGGGTTGTTTATTTATTTTCTTGTAAATTTGTTTAAGTTCCTTGTAGATTCTGGATATTAGCCCTTTGTCCGATAGATAGATTGCAAAAATTTTCTCCCATCCTGTAGGTTGCCTGTTCACACTGATGATAGTTTCTTTTGCTGTGCAGAAGCTCTTCATTTTAATTAGATACGATGAGTCAATTTTGGCTTTTGTTGTCATTGCTTTTGGTGTTTTAGTCATGAAGTCTTTGCTCATGCCTACATCCTGAATGGTATTGCCTAGGTGTTCTTCTAGGGTTTTTATGGTTTTAGGTCTTATGTTTAAATCTTTAATCCATCTTGAGTTAATTTTTGTATAAGGTGTGAGGAAGGGGTCCAGTTTCAGTTTTCTGCATATGGCTAGCCAGTTTTCCCAACACCATTTATTAAATAGGGAATCCTTTCCCCATTGTTTGTTTTTGTCAGGTTTGTCAAAGATCATATGGTTATAGATGTGTGGTGTTATTTCCGAGGTCTCTGTTCGGTTCCATTGGTCTATATATCTGTTTTGGTACCAGTACCATGCTGTTTTGGTTACTGTAGGCTTGTGGTACAGTTTGAAGTCATAGGCATGATGCTTCCAGCTTTGCTCTTTTTGCTTAGGATTGTCTTGGCTATATGGGTTCATTTTTGGTTCCATATTAACTTAAAGTAGTTTTTTTCTAATTCTGTGAAGAAATTAGATGGTAGCTTGATGGGCATAGCATTGAATCTATAAATTATTTTGGGCAGTATGGCCATTTTCATGATATTGATTCTTTCTATCCACGAGCTTGTTTGTTTGTGTCCTCTCTTATTTCCATGAGCAGTGGATTGTAGTTCTCCTTGAAGTAGTCCTTCAAATACCTTGTAAGTTGTATTCCTAGGTATTTTATTCTCTTTGTAGCAATTGTGAATGGGAATTTGCTCAAGATTTGGCTCTCTGTTTGTCTATTATCGGTGTATAAGAATGGCTGTGATTTTTTGCACATTCATTTTGTATCCTGAGACTGCTGAAGTTGCTTATCAGCTTAAGGAGTTTTGGGGATGAGACGATGGGTTTTCTAAATATACAATCATATCATCTGCAAACAAAGATAATTTCACTTCCTCTATTCCTATTTGAATACTGTATATTTATTTCTCTTGCCTGACTGCCCTGTCCAGAACTTCCAACACTATGTTAAATAGGAGTGGTGAGAGAGGGAATCCTTGTCTTGTGCCAATTTTCACAAAAAAATTCTTCCAGCTTTTGCCCATTCAATATGATATTGGCTGGGGTTTTGTCATAAATAGCTCTTATTATTTTCAGATATGTTCCATCAATACCTAGTTTATTGAGTCTTTTTAGCAAGAAAGGGTGTTGAATTTGATTGAAGGCCTTTTCTGCATCTATTGAAATAATCAGGTGGATTTTGTCATTGGTTCTGTTTATGTGATGGATTACATTTATGGATTGCGTATGTTGAACCAGCCTTGCATCCCAGGGATGAAGCCGACTTGATCATTGTGGATAAGCTTTTGATGATGCTGCTGGATTCAGTTTGCCAGTATTTTACTGAGGATTTTCACATCAATGTTCATCAGGGATATTGGCCTGAAATTTTCTTTTTTTGTTATGTCTCTGACAGGTTGTGGTATCAGGATGATGCTGGCCTCATAAAATGAGTTAGGGAGGAGTCCCTCTTTTTCTACTGTTTGGATAGTTTCAGAAGGAATTATACCAGCTCCTCTTTGTACCTCTGGTAGAATTCTCCTATGAATCCATCTGGTCCTGGGCTTTTTTTCTTTTTTCTTTGGTTGGTGGGCTATTACTTACTTCCTCAATTTCAGAACTTGTTATTGATCTATTCAGGGATTTGGCTTCTTCCTGGTTTAGTCTTGTGGGGATGTATGTGTCCAGGAATTTATCCATTTCTTTTAGATTTTCTAGTTTATTTATGTAGAGGGGTTGATAGTATTCTCTGATGGTAGTTTGTATTTCTGTGAGATCAGTGGTGATATCCCCTTTATCATTTTTTAATGTGTCTATTTGATTCTCTCTTTTCTTCTTTATTAGTCTGGCTAGTGGTCTATTTTGTTAACCTTTTCAAAAAAACCGCTTTTGGGTTCATTGATTTTTTGAAGGGGTTTTCTTGTCTCTATCTCCTTCAGTTCTGCTCTGATCTCAATTTTCTTGTGTCTTCTGCAAGCTTTTGAATTTGTTTGCTCTTGCTTCTCTAGTTCTTTTAATTGTGATATTAGGGTGTTGATATTAGTTCTTTCCTGCTTTCTCCTGTGGGCATTTAATGTTATGAATTTCCCCCTAAATACAGCTTTAGCTGTGTCCCAGAGATTCTGGTACATTCTAGTCTTTGTTCTCATTGGTTTCAAAGAACTTATTTATTTCTGCCTTAATTTCCTTATTTACCCAGTAGTCATTCAGGAGCAGGTTGCTCAGTTTCCATGTAGTTGTGGGGTTTTGAGTAAATTTCTTAATCTTAAATTCTAATCTGATTGCCGTGTGGTCTGAGAGACTGTTTGTTACAATTTCTGTTGTTTTGCATTTGCTGAGGAGTGTTTTACTTCCAATTATGTGGTAAATTGTAGAATAAGTGCTATCGGTGCTGAGAAGAATGTACATTCTGTTTATTTGGGGTGGAGAGTTCTGTAGATGTCTCTAAGTTCTGCTTGGTCCAGAGCTGAGTTCAAGTCCTGAATATCCTTCTTAATTTTCTGTCTTGTTGATCTGTCTAATATTGACAGTGGGGTGTTAAAGTCTCCCAGTATTATTATGTGGGAGTCTAAGTTTCTTTGGAGGGCTCTAAGAACTTGCTTTATGAATCTGGATTCTCCTGTGTTGGATGCATATATATTCAGGATAATTAGCTCTTCTTTTTGCCTTGATCCCTTTACTACTATGTAATGCCCTTCATTGTCTTTTATGATCTTTGTTGGTTTAAAGTCTGTTCCTTTTAATTGGGGCATTTAGTCCATTTACATTTAAGGTTAACATTGTTATGTGTGAATTTGATCCTGTCATTATGATGCTAGCTGGTTATTTTGCTCATTAGTTGATGCAGTTTCTTCTTAGTGTCAATGGTCTTTACATTATGGTTTGTTTTTGCAGTGGCTGGTACTGGTTTTTCCTTTCTGTATTTAGTGCTTCCTCCAGGAACTCTTGTAAATCAGGCCTTGTGGTGACAAAATCCCTTAGCATGTGCTTATCCGTAAAGTATTATATTTCTCCTGCACTTATGAAGCTTAATTTGGGTGGATATGAAATTCTGGGTTGAAAATTCTTTTCTTTAAGAATGTTGAACATTGGCCCCCACTCTATTCTGGCTTGTAGGGTTTCTGCAGAGAGGTCTGCTGTTAGTCTGATGGGCTTCCCTTTGTGGGAAACCTGTACTTTCTCTCAGGCTGCCCTTAACATTTTTTCCTTCATTTCAACCTTGGTGAATCTGACAATTATGTGTCTTGGGATTGCTCTTCTCAAGGAATATCTTTGTGGCGTTCTCTGTATTTCCTGAATTTGAATGTTGGTCTGTCTTGCTAGGTTGGGGAAGTTCTCCTGGATAATATCCTGAAGCGTGTTTTCAAACTTGGTTCCATTCTCCCCGTAATTTTCAGGTACACCAATCAAACCTAGGTTTGGTCTTTTTACATAGTCCCATATTTCTTGGAGGCTTTCCTTTTCATTCTTTTTTCTCTAATCTTGTTTTCATGCTTTATTTCATTAAGCTGATCTTCAATCTCTGATATCCTTTCTTCCGCTTGATCAATTTGGCTGTTGATACTTGTATATGCTTCACAAAGTTCTCCTGCTGTGTTTTTCAGCTCCATCAGGTCGTTTATATTCTTCCCTAAACTGGTTATTCTAGTTAGCAATTCCTCTAACCTTTTTTCAAGGTTCTTAGCTTCCTTGCATTGGGTTAGAGCATGCTCCTTTAGCTTGGAGGAGTTTGTTATTTTCCACCTTCTGAAGCCTACTTGTGTCAGTTTGTCAAACTTATTCTCTGTCCAGTTTCATTCTCTTGCTGGTAAGGAGTTGTGATCCTTTGGAGGAGAAGAAGTATTCCTGTTTTTGGAATTTTCAGCATTTTTGTGCTGGTTTTTCCTCATCTTCATGGATTTCTCTACCTTTGGTCTTTGCTGTTGGTGACTTTCAGATGGAGTTTTTGGGTGGTTGTCCTTTTTATTCGTGTTGATGCTATTGCTTTCTGTTTGTTAGTTTTCCTTCTGACAGGCCCCTCCTCTGCAGGTCTGCTGGAGTTTGCGGGGGTCCACTCCAGATCCTGTTTGCCTGGGTATCACCAGTGGAGGCTGCAGAACAACAATAATTGCTGCCTGCTCCTTCCTCTGGAAGTTTCATCCTAGAGGGGTGTCTGCCAGATGCCAGCCAGAGCTCTCTTCTATGAGGTGTCTGTCGACCCCTGCTGGGAGCTGTCTCCCTGTCAGGTGGCATGGGGGTCAGGGACCCACTTAAGGAGGCAGTCTGTCCCTTTGCAGAACTCGAGCGCTGTGCTGGGAGATCCACTGCTCGCTTCAGAGCCAGCAAGTAGGAACGTTTAAGTCTGCTGAAGCTGTGCCCAGCCGCCCCTTCCCCCAGGTGCTCTGTCCCAGGGAGATGGGAGTTTTATCTATAAGCCCCTGACTGGGACTGCTGCCTTTCTTTCAGAGATGCCCTGCCCAGAGAGAAGGAATTCAGTGAGGCAGTCTGGCTGCAGTGGCTTTGACAAGTTGCAATGAGCTCTGCCCAGTTCGAACTTCCTGGTGGCTTCGTTTATACTGTAAGGGGAAAACTGCCCACTCAAGCCTCAGTAATGGCAGACACCCCTCCCCCGACCAAGCTCTAGCATCCTAGGTCAACTTCAGACTGCTGTGCTGGCAGCGAGAATTTCAAGCCAGTGGATCTTAGCTTGCTGGGCTCTGTGGGGATGGGATCAGCTGAGCTAGTCCACTTGGCTCCCTGGCTTCAGTCCCCTTTCCAGGGAGTGAATGGTTCTGTCTTGCTTGCGTTCCAGGCGCCACTGGGGTATGGAAAAACAACAGCAACAACAACAAATGGAAAAAAAACAAAAACAAAAAACAAGAAAACTTCTGTAGCTAGCTCATCTGCCCAAACAGCCGCTCAGTTTTGTGCTTGAAACCCAGGGCCCTTGTGATGTAGGCACCCGAGTGAATCTTCTGGTCTGTGGATAGCAAAGACCATGAAAAAGCATAGTATCTGGGCCAGATAGCACCGTCCCTCATGGCATGGTCCCTCACAGCTTCCCTTAGGAGGGAGTTCCCTGACCCCTTGGGCTTCCCAGGTGAGGCAATGCCCCGCCCCCTGCTTCTGGTTGCCCTCCATGGGCTACACCCACTGTCCAGTCCCAGTGAGATGAACCGGGTACCTCAGTTAGAAATGCAGAAATCACCTGCCTTCTGTGTTGGTCTCACTGGGAGCTGCAGACCGGAGCTGTTGCTATTCAGCCATCTTGCCTGGGAATCCACTCTTTGTCTTTTAATTACATTAAATGCTATTATTGATTAAAAAAGGACTTATTATTGCCATTTTGTTCTTGTTTTCTGATGATTTATAACTTTTTCTTCCTTTCTTACTGCCTTTCTTTGTTGTTAAAGTGATTTTCCCTAGTAGCATGTTTCAATTCATTGCTTATTATTTTTAGTGAATTTTGCATTGTAGTTACCTTGAGGCTTACACAAAACTTCTTATAGATATAACTAATTAATTTAAAGAGATAACAACTTAGGTCACAAAAAAAAATAGGAAAAAATAAACAAAACAAAAAACCCTCAACATTATAATTTCATTTTCTCCAAATTTTGACTTTTTATTTTCTTGATTTACATATGTTTATATTACCTATCTTTGAACAGATTGCTATTACTGACAGATTCGTCAATAGATTTGTCTTTTTGGCTTCATACTAGAATTATGAGTGGATTTCACACCAACATTATAGAAATAGTGTATTCTGGACTTTCGTATGAACTTAATTTTACTAGTGGATTTTGTACATTCAAGTGATTTCTTTTTTCACATTAATGTGCTGCCCTTCCTGAATGGGTGAGATCCCAAATGGGATATCGTGGCAGTATAGGAAGGCTGGCTAGTGTGCCCAGGGAACTTGTGGAGCAAACTTTCTACAGCATGGTACTGCTGAAAAACAATTCTAACATGGTGGTTTTCTTTGGCTGAGTTACAGAGTGGAGTTCCCAGCACTGGAGATGAAAGTCCCACCTCCCTCCTTTGTGTCTGCCTATCCTCAGTAACATTTCTCTCTTTATGCAACTGTGATGTTCCCATGGGTTAAGGCAGTGACAGATCTAATGCCAGGGTACCAAGATGGTGAGGAAGCTGATTTCCCACATTAATCTCACATTTTCCAGTGGAGAAACTGAGTTGGGGGAAAATTTTTCACATACTTGGTGCTAGGCAGAATAGGGGGAAGGGTGTCACAATTGTGAAAATTCAATTTTCTTACCATCTGCTGAAAGTTTTTCACTTCTCTATGGCCCCTGGAACTGTCTCATTTTCATGTTTGAGTTCTGGTATGTTGCTGATGATAATCACAGCCCTCTATATTGTTTTTACTTTTCTGTGGCGGTAAATGAAGCCTGCTTCTATACCATCATTTTGAAACCAAAAGTCAGCTATAACTTTTATAATAGACATTAACTCTTTCTGAATTTTGCCTGCAAGAGAAACCTTATCTTTATTACATTTTACAGTAAATATACTGGCCTACAGACAAAGACATGATTTCAAACTTTTAATGTTTTTTATTATGCAAACATCCCTGAAAAGATTGCACAGGTCAAAGTTGGTCAGTGTTTCTACTTGTAAATTTTGAACAAAGTGAGACTCATGGAGAAATGTCTATCAACAGAGCAAAATCTCTACACTGAAAATTGGTAAACTTTTTAAAGAAAATTTTAAAAGATCTAAGTATATATAGAGATACATCATATTCATAAATTGGCAGACTCAATATTTTTAAGATTGACTAATGCTTAGCAAGACTAAAAGAAAGAAGTGAAAAACCACAAATTCTCAGCACCATGAATAGAAAGTGGGCATAAGTTAAATAACATTAAAAGGATAGACAGAGGATATAATGAGCAATTTAATGCCAATAGACTTGACAACTTAGATGAAATTGACAAATTCCTTGAAAATCACAACTTGTTAAAACTGACAAAATAAATAGAACATTTTAAATAATATAATATCTATTAAAAATATTAAAGTCATAGCAAAAATCCTGCTTCCTAGGTTGATATATAGAACCAATTGAACCCTCCAATAACCTCTGTCAGACTATTTTTAAGAACAAAATACGTAAGACAATTCTCAAATGTATATAAATATGTAAGGGATGTAGAATAGTATATTAGTTTCCTCTCGCTATTATAACAAATTACTACAAATGCAGTGCTTGTAACACAAATAATCTTACACTTTAGAGGCTAGAAATGCAAAATGGGTCTCATAAGGCAAAAATCAAGAGGACAGGAGAGCTTTGTTTGTTTGTTTTAATAATTTCATTTTTTCCAAGAAGAGAATCTGCTGTCCTTTGTCAGCTTTGAGAAGCTGTCTGAAATCTGTGGCTCATGGTTACATGACTGCAAACTCGGCTTCCATCACATTTTCTTGGACTCTTTTGCCTCCCTCATGTAAGAACCCTTGTGATTGCACCGGACCTGCCCAGTAAGTAGTAGATCATTGAGAATAATCTCTCCATCCTAAGTCCCTTAACTTAGTCATATTTGGAATTTTCCTTTTGCCATGTAAGGTAGCATATTCGTAGGTTCTGGAGACTAGAATATGGACATCTTTAAGAGGTCATTATTCTGCTTACAAATAGTCAATTCTTTATCCCCCCAAATTTATTTCTACCTCACATGCAAAATGCATTTACTTCATCCAAAATCTCCCCAAAGACTCAACCTATTATTCTACAAACTCAAAGTCCAAAAGTCTTATCTAAATCTTATCAGCTCAATAGTACCAACTCTTTATTTAAATGACCTAGTTATAGGAGAAGCTGTGAGTATAATCCATCATAAGGCACAACTTCTCTCCATCTGTAAAACCGTGAAACTTAAGAAAAAATTATCTATTTCCAAAATACAATGGTGGTACAGGTATATGATAAGAGTAATAAACAATTCCACTCAAAAATAATAATATAGAAAGAAGAAAGAAATTGCTGTTCTCAAGCAACTTTGAAATCTGGCTGGTCTCAAACAACTTCAAAATCCAGACAAACTCTGTTAGCTTTTCAGGACTATGAACTATACTCTCATTTTGAGGTTCTGCCTTCTATGCTCATGACTCTGTGCTCTGCTTCATCTTCAATGTTTCATCCTTTTGTTTTATAAAGCATAGCACATATTTGCAGCTACGTACTTCTATTGCTTCCTGTAAAATTCTGGGGGTCTGAAAGCTTTCTTCTATTTTGACTTCTCTATCCCTTTCAGTCTAAGCTGGCAGAGCGTGTGGTAGTATAACATTGCAAGAATCTTGTGTGGCTCCGATGTATTTCACGTGGATTAAATTTATTAGACAAGAGGCTCCTCTACATATCATTCTTAGATAATCTTTTATCTATATTTGGCTTCCACAAAGAGGGACAAGGGCATCTATAAGTCACACACTCAATATCTTAAAATAACATTTTGTGTGACTAAATATTCTGGCCTTTGGTCTTTCTGAAGTAATGAAACTCCATTGACTCCAAATAAACCAACCATGAAAAAAAAGAAAAAAGACAGTGCAAGGTCTCTAAAAATTAAACTGCCATTGGAACTACTGCCCACAAAGTTTACTAAAACTCATGTGCTAAACCTAAACAGGGTTACTGCTTGCTTAAATAAAGATCTAAGTAGGACCTAGAATCTCCTAAGATAGTAGACAAAATGTCCAAGATACAATATAAAATTTACCTTCAAACTAATATGCAAGAAAACCACAACTTCAGCAAGAAAAGACAATCAGTAGAGACCAAGAGAAAGATGGATTAGATATTAGAATTACTGGCATGGATGTTAAAGTGGTTATCAAAAAATGCTTCAAAATGTAATTACAAATTTCCTGGAAACAAATGAAACACTAGAAAATCTCAGTAAAGATAGAAGTTATATAAAAAAGAAACAGAAATTACAGAACTGAAAGATACAATAACAGCAACACAAAACTTGCTGCATAGCACACCTACAACTATCTTATCTTCACCAAAAACAAGCAATAGGAAAAGCGCTCCCTATTCAATAAATGATGCTGGAATATAACTGTCTAGCTATATGCAAAAGGTTCAAACTGGACCCCTTCCTTATGCCATTTATAAAAATCAACTCAAGGTGGATTAAAGACTTAAATGTAAAACCTGAAACTATATAAACTCTGGAAGAAAACCTAGCAAATGCCAGTCTGCACATAGACCCTGGCAAAGATTTAGTGATAAAGACACCAAAAACAATTGCAACAAAAGCAAAAATCGACAAATAGGATCGGAATAAACTGAAGAGCTTCTGCACAGCAAAAGAAGCTATCAACAGAGTAAACAGACAACCAATAGAATGGGAGAAAATATGTGTAAACTATGCATCAGATAAAGGTCTAATATCCAGAGTCTATAAGGAACTTAAACAAATTCACAAACAAGTGACAAACAACCCTATTAAAAAGTGGGCAAAGGACATGAACAGATGCTTCTCAAAAAAAAAAAAAAAGACATAAACATGGCCATGAGCTTGTGAAAAAATGCTCAATATCACTAATCATTACAGAAATGCAAATCAAAAGCAAAATAAGATACCATCTTACACCAGTTAGAATGGCTATTATTAAAAAGTAAAAAAAATTACAGATGCTCTCTGTGCTGCAGAGAAAAGAGAACACTTATACACTGCTGCTGGAAATGTAAATTAGTTTAGCCACTTTGGAAATCAGTGTGGTAATATCTCAAGGAACTTAAAACAGAATTACCATTTGACCCAGCAATCCCGTTATTGAATTTATCGACAAGAAATATAAATTATTCTACTGTAAAGACACATTCATGCATATGTTCATTGTAGCACTATTCACAATAGAAAATACATGGAATCAACCTAAATGCCCATCAATGACAGACTGGATAAAGAAAATGTAGTACATATACACTATAAAATACTACACAGCAATAAAAAGGAATGCGATCACATCCTTTGCAGCAACAGGGATGGATCTGGAGACCACTATGTTAAACACACTAGTGCAGAAACAGAAAACCAAATACCACATGTTCTTACTTGTAAGTGGGAGCTAAACATTGAGTATGCATATATACATGTGTACTTGAGGGTGGAGGTTAGGAGGAGAGAGAGGATAATAAACTACCCATGAAGTCTTATGCTCATTGCCAGAATGGTGAAGTAATCTGTGCACAAAACTCCTGTAACTTACAATTTACAAATATAACAAACCTGCGTATATATCCCTGATCCTAACATAAAAGTTAAAAAAAAAATAATAAAAGAACAGGAGCTGTTGGATAGACAACCATAGTGTGAATTCATAGAGGATAGAATGGGTGACTTTAAGAATAGATCAATAGAATCTTTGCAATATAAACAACACAGAGAATAAAAGTGCACTGAATTTAAAATAAATATGCCCTTAAAGACCCATGGGATAATAACAAAAGACTTGACATTCAAATCTATCTAGTTCCAGAAGGAAACGAGAAAGAGAGCAAGAATAAAAGAATATCAGAAGTAATAATGGCTGAAATTTTCCAAACTGTGGTGAAAGATTCAAGAACATGAAACAAACCCAATGAGGTAAACTCAAAGAAATCTATGTCAAGACAACTCATAATTTAACTGTTCCAACTAAAGACAAGAAAATCTTTAAATCATCCAGAGAAAAACAAATTATTAAAACTATGGAACAGCATTTTGAATGACAATGAATTTCTTTCAAAAACTATGGAGGCCAGAAGAAGTGGCACAGTATTTTTCAAACAGTGAAAGAGAAGAATTGTCAATAGCAAATTTTATATCCAACAAAACTACACTTTAAAACGAAGGTAAGATATTTTATTTCATACATCATTAGGGATATACAAATTAAAACAAAAATGTGATATTACTGTACACCTATCAAGATTGGCCAAATTTCAGAATACTTATGACACCAAATGCTGGTGAGAATGTGAAACAACATGAACTCTCATTGCCGTTGGAAAGCAAAATGTTACAGCTACTTTGAAACAGAACTCCTATAAGATAGATTGGGTCCACAGTGTGTGACTGATTATGATGTGAGTGGTGGGTATCCTGTGAAATTTGGCAATGTGATGATCTCGAGGTTAGGTAAACAGAACCAATAGGTAAACAGAACCAATGGGACATATATGAATATGTGAAAGGAGATTTTTTTGAAAATGTCTCACACAATTATGACAGTCATGAAGTTCCACAATATGTCATCTACTAGAGAACAAAGAAAGTCGATGTATAATTATTTAAAGTCCTAAAGCCTGAGAAGCAGAAGAGCCAATGATGTAACTCCCAGTCCACAACCAAAACCTCTTATGTCTGAGAGCCAGAGAACATACTTGTCCCAGCTCAAGAAGCACACCTGTAATCCCAACACTTTGGGAGGTCAAGGTGGGTGGATCACCTGAGGTCAGGAGTTTGAGACCAGCCTGGCCAACATGGTGAAACCCCATCTCTACTAAAAATACAAAAAATAGCCAGGCATGGTGGTGCACTCCTACAGTCCCAGCTACTCAGGAGGCTGAGGCAGGAGAATAGCTTGAACCTGGGAGGTGCAGGTTGCAGTGAGCTGAGATCATGCCACTGCACTTCAGCCTAGGCAACAGAGTGAGGAAAGAAAAGAAAGGAAAGAAAGGAATGAAGAAAGGAAGGAAGGAAGGAAGGAAGGAAGGAAGGAAGAAAGGGAGGAAGGAAAGGAAAGAGAGAGAGAGAAAGAAAGAAAGAAAGAAAGAAAGAAAGAAAGAAAGAAAGAAAGAAAGAAAAAATTTACCCTTGCTCTGCTTTTTAGTTCTGTTTAGGCTCTCAATGGATTAGATGATGTCTGCCAACATTGGTGAGAGCAGACAGATCTCCTTTACTCAGCATACCTCTCACAGTCACACACAGAAATAATGTTTTAACAACTGTGTGGTTATTTCTTAACTCAGTCAAGTTGACACATACAATTTACCATCACAGAGAGAGAAACTATTCTGTATGATACTATAATGGTGGCCATATGCCATTATACATTTGTCAAAACCCGTAGAATATGCAGCACCAAGAGTAAAACCTTATTGTAAAACATGAACTTTAGGTGAAGACCTCTTCAGCCTGGACTTTATTGTCCACATTACTATCAGCATTTTGCTCAAAACCATTCAACAAGTTTCTAGGAAGTTCCAAACTTTCCCAAATCTTCCTACCTTCTTCTGAGACCTCTAAACTGTTCCAACCTCTGCCTGTTACCCAGTTCCAAAGTTGCTTCCACATTTTCAGGCTATCTTTATAGCAAGTCCCCATTACCTGGTACCAATTCTCTGTATTAGTCCATTCTCATGCTGCTGTAAAGAAACACCCAAGGATGGGTAATTTATAAAAGAAAGAGGTTTAATTGACTCACAATTTTGCATGGCGGGAAGGCTTCAGGAAACTTACAGTCATGGCAGACAGCAAAAGGGAAGCAGGTACTTTCTTCACAAGGCAGTAGGAGGGAGAGAGAGCACAGCAGAAACTGCCACACTTTTAAATCATCAAGATCTCATGAGAACTCCCTCACTATCCTAGGAACAGCATGGGAAAAATCACCTTCATGATCCAATCACCTCACACCAGGTCTCTCCCTTGACATGTGGGGATTACAATTTGAGATAAGATTTGGGTGGGGACACAGAGCCAAACCATATTAATTAAAAAGAAAATGATGTTGCAGATAGAATTAAGGTTGCTAATTAGCTGGTTGAGGAGAAATTACCATGTGATTCACTTAGGCATTGCACACTTAGGCATTTATCCCAGAGAAAGGGAAAGTTATGCTCACACAAAAACTGTATCATAATGCTTATAACAGCTTGACTTGTTGTATCCCCGAATTATCCCAGATGTCCTTCAACAGGAAATAGTTAAAATGTGGTATATACGTACTATGGAATAGAACTTTGCAATAGGAAGGAACTAACTTAACACCTTAAATTAATTTCCAGGGAATTATGCTTTGTGAAAAAAAAATTCTCAAATTTACCTTGAGTAAGATTTCATTTATATAGCATTTTAAAAATGACATATGACATTTTAGCTATAAATGACATATTAGTGACAAATTAGGAAAAAGGCTGGCGTGTACTAGAAGGTGGTACTAGAAAGTATTACTATAGATAATAAATATAATTATGTACAAATGATAAAAGTAGCTGGACTTAATATATGTTTGTCATACTCATTCTTTTTATCCTCTAGACTCAGGGCGATGCCTTTTACTAAAATGGGCTTCCAAATGCTTGCTAAGAAGTGGAGAAAGTTCTGTTGTTTTTGTGGTGGTTACTCCTAAAATCTGTGATAAAGAGATTACTTTGATAATCTTTGAAATTAAATACACCTATCAACAGAAGAAGCTCACTTGCAGTACAGATGCACCTCAAGTACAAGGGGGTTATGTCCTCATAAATTCATTGTAAGTTGAAAATATTGTGAAGTCGAAAATGCATTTAACACCTGACAAACCCATTGTAATGTGAAAAAATCTTATGTTTAAATCCTGTTAAGTTGGGGGCCTTCTGCATTTCCTGAGTAACAATAGCTTCATTTGTATCCTCCTTTAAAATTTACAAAGTAATTTTTACAATACAAAAAATTAGCCGGGCGCGGTGGTGGGCGCCTGTAGTCCCAGCTACTCGGGAGGCTGAGGCAGGAGAATGGCGTGAACCCGGGAGGCGGAGCTTGCAGTGAGCCGAGATCGCGCCACTGCACTCCAGCCCGGGCGACAGAGCGAGACTCCGTCTCAAAAAAAAAAAAAAAAATTTACAAAGTAATTTTTACATGCAGAATTCTACATCAGTCATATAAATTACAGAAGATATGTAAACTATATGTAATCATTTGCACTTCACAGATGAGACCCAGAAACTTATACAAAGCAGAGCCAAGATTGTAACCCAGGTCTTTTAACTCAACTCCAGTACCATGGTTTTTTGCAGTACCCATTTCTCTATGCAACTTCTAACAATATTGGTTCTTAGCTCTATAAGACACAATGACAGTTTTCTAAAATAAATGTTTTGAAAGTCCTTTTTTCACTCTCCTGAAAAAAATTACAGAGTCAATGCACTTAACTTCAAAATAATTGATATTATGCTTATTATTATATAGAAGAAAATAAAAATAAAATTTTGAAATAATGTGCATGTCAATAAGTACTTGAACATGACAACACTAGAATATATGCTAAAGAAATCAGATATTTGCAATAATGTATAGAATAATCATGTGACTGCTACAAATGCAGACTCAAATATATTAAGCTGCTCTGTGGTGAAGATTTATTGGTAAAATTCCAAACATAATAAAGTATAATTTCTAAGATGTATACACTAGCTGTATTTAGGAAAAATTTGCTGTATATTCATATCCAGCTAACATTACTTTGTAATTATAAATAGGGTTTGCATCTTGAATGTCATGGGCATTGTGGTTCCTCGTGGTATATCTAATATCCCTAGCTAGTGCTCACTACCTGCCAGTAGAGTGCCCAATTCTTATGACAAGCAACACTATCCCCCTGAATTTCACAATGATACCTAGGTTGTGGACATCTCCTCTATTGCACTCTGCTAAACACAGCATGGAACAACAAGCAGAGTTACTGGGGACAGCTTCAACATTTTTGCCAATTAAGTGTTAATCACTGTTAGGACTCTACATTTTCAGTCTCAGGAACACTTTTGAAATAGCTTCTTGCACTCTGCACTGCTTATACTCATACAACTTACTTCCTCAGAAGGACAATAAAAAAGGAATAGAGGTATCTTTTTCTAGCCTAAATTATGTAAACCTTCTCAAGTAAATCAGGAATCAGCTAATTTCACTATCATTCAATAGACTTCTGTTAAATATCTCAAATGTCAATTATATGAATGCCTAAAATAGTAAAATAGTTAAATATAATTTGTAATTCAGACAACAAAAAATGCTTACCTATTCATAACTATCTCCTCAAAGGTCAAAGACAGTAACTTTTATTATTAAGCTTTGTAGAAGCTAATTCATGTCTTATGGCCAGAGTGATGGTAACAGGCCAAGATATCACTTGTAGAGCCTGCCAACCGCAGCTTCTGTTATTGCACTTGTCAAAATGACCCGCTGGGATGGAAGATTTATTAGAATTTTCTTTCCAGATAAATCCCTGTTGTGAATCAAATTATTCACTTTGTATTGAATAATATTTTTAGCAGTAATTCTGGAGTTGTTTAAAAGTTCTTATTAAGGAACATGTTATATATTTTGATAAAATCAGAGTGTAAAGAAAACCAAATGAATGAAAAATGTATTTCATAAGTTGACTTTCCATTGTTTAATATCATTTGCCTTTTAGTGTAATTCTTATGCCATATTTGTTTTGAAAGCTACAAATCTTATTTATGGTCCGATAATAAATATCTTTCCCTCTGATTTACTGAAAATTGGTAAGGATTTTGATAAAAGATTGAGTTCAATAGTGATGAATGGTCCTAAGAATTACAAGATTTAGTTCAATATTTTGTATGTATATTTAAAGTCTACAACCAGACAAGCGACCAAGAAAGTTTAAGCAATATTAGTAATCTGTATTTGTCACTGGACCCCTGAGTGTTTTCCCAAATGTGATAAATGAGGGGGATACCAAAGAGAAGCTTCAGGTTCTCTAAGGGAGGATCGACTCAGTAGATAAGTGATGGTCCAAACTGCCCCATGGGTCTTCTTTGGAATTGAGGTTAAAAGCCATTGCAACTTCTTTTTAGAAACCAAGCAGGTATCCTCAAGCACTTGATCTTCGAATGAAGCACAATATTCACGCAGTTTGAATTTTTCTACTTTGATTTACATAAATCACAATGGTTTAAATATGCACACATATACATACAAATATACATTCACTGCACCTGGAGATTTATGAGACAGAGCAATTCATATTTAGAATTGATAAATGTCTGAAAATGGATTAAAGAAGGTTTTAAACTGCATATTTACTAATACAGAAATGCCCCCTACATTTGTAATATGGCAATCTGTATTTGTATTTCAGTAAAGAACCTATGTAAAATCAAATTCCTTGTCTACCTACACAACCCATCAATGAAAAAATAGACTTAAAAAAATAAGTTTGGAAGTCCTACTGCCCTCACACATATTCAAAAGTGACCCTAAAACAAATATATGCTTCCTACCTCTTAACTAAATCTCTCTAACACTCCATTTACTTCACTAATCTTAAAAACACACCTTACAAAGTTACAATTCATTAGATCGGTGATTACTTGATATGGAGGACATCTGGGAATGGGTTCACTGAACATCTGAAACGCGTCACATCATTAAACAAAAGAAAATGTTGACGAGTCCCTGAGTGTTCAACATGGCTGGACTTCACAGGCTCATGGATCACTGCAAGGCTGATTTTATATATGTACACACACACATACACACACACACACACACCCATACCTATACACATGTTAATAAAAAACTGAAAAGGGAAGAGAAACAGAAATTTTACCCTATTAGATACGTCAACCTAGAATATAGTTGGCACTCTAAATATTTTTTAAACAAATGAATAACAGAATATGTATAAATTGATTTTTCTTGGAAATTATGGCAATGTTTTGTTGAGGCTCCTTGGTCCATTGTATATTCCCCACAAATGTGATTGGTTTGGGTTCAGCCATGTTCAGTCAGACCTTTGGGAAATTATCTTTAAAGATAGACTGACTGAGAAATCTACCAGTTCAGTAAGATACCACTGCAAAAGATTAATATCTCATAGAAGTCTCCATTACACTTGCCACAGACTTCTGACATTAAACAATGATGCTGGTGAAACACCGGCTTACTATCATGGCATTGCTTAAAATGATTACTTCATCGCAGCAACAAATGGGCAGAATACAGAAGACAGGACTATCAGGGCTTTTTGCCTTGTATTTTTGCTGATAGAGAAGAGAAAAGAAAATGTGAATCTTTTGAGTCAGCCATAGTATTTTGGAAAAAATATTTTGAATAAAATTTTCTTAATTAATAGATATAAAATATTTTGCTAAAACAATAGAAACAAAAGGCGATAATAACAGTATCTTGTGATAGTCTACTTGGTGAAACATGGCCTCAGAATGTCTTGAAAATAGAAAAGAACCTAAATGTTCTATATAATCAAAATGAGAAAAAAGCAGCACAACAGCAGCAGCCTGGTATAAATTTTAGCAAATCAACAGGAACACTTTGAAACACTCTCTGTTATTTTCTTTCTTTCCACCCGGAAACTCTGCTAGGAACTCCACAGGACTACTGAAGTCTACTCTTCTCTCTTCCTTATTACTTTTTGAAAGGCAAAGCTAAGCCTCAGAAAAACAAATCACCAACAAGATGCATTTCAAACCTGACCTAGTTCTGACTAGGCCACATGAGTATTTCATGTACATATTTACCCTACAAGATTAATCTCATTTTCAGCAGTTATTCAGATGTGTAGATGTCAGTACATTAAACCAAACAAACTCAATACTGTAATTGTACTTTAAGTTCCAAGACACAGATTGACTTTCTAACGTAAATTTACATATCATGCTCTTGATAATTTGTTCTCCCTCTTATGACATTTAAAAATATGTAACCCTTTGTATTTGAAAACTTTCATTTTACATTCTGGACAACAGGCTTATGCTCTTTTCTTTTTCCTTCCTTCCTTCCTTCCTTCCTTCCTTCCTTCCTTCCTCCTTCCCTCCTTCCCTCCTTCCCTCTTCTCTTCCCTTCCCTTCACTCCCCTCCCCTCCCCTCCCCTTCTCCTTCCTTCCTTCCTTCCTTTCTTCCTTTTTACTTTTCTGCCTTGTTATAGAGCTAAATTCATCAGATTCTAATAATCTATGGTCATTTACTTTGAATTTGGCTTTTAAAAGAAAGTTATCTTTGCTAAGTAGATTTCTTTATGGGGGAAAACAAGATATTTGTGTTATCTTAGTAATTACATTTTCATTTCAGATAAATAAATCATTATACAGGTTATCATAACAGATTCATGCATCAATAAATCCCCCAGAGCTTAATCACCCTGGACAATATATACAGTTGTACTCATGGGCATAAAAAACTAAAAAGATAAGCATAGACTTGTGGTAACTTTAATAAGAAGCGGATAGCGCTGAGCTTGTGATTTGATAATCAACTAGTTATCCTTCTTTCTATGTTACCTTATCTATAACAGTAGTTAACAATCATCTCATGAAAATGATTGTATGATTGTTAACTGAATTTAAAGATATGTTAAAAATCCCAAAATAAACATACTTTGTTTGATTCTATTTACAAGATCTGATAAGAAAAACAAGTATGTTTAATATATCCTATTATGTGGGGTTTTATTTGTTTTTTTGTTTTTGGTTTGTTTGTTTTCTTTTTTCTTTTTTTTTTTTTTTTTTGAGATGGAGTCTTGCTCTGTTGCCCAGGCTGGATGCAATGGTGCAAACTCGGCTCACTGCAAACTCCACCTCCTGGGTTCAAGCGATTCTCCTGTCTCAGCCTCCTGAGTAGCTGGGATTACAGGAGCACACCACCATGCCTGGCTAATTTTTTGTATTTTAGTAGAGACGAGGTTTCACCGTATTGCCCAGGCTGGTCTCAAACTCCTGAGCTCAGGCAATCCACCTGCCTCAGCCTCCCAAAGTGCTAGAATTACAGGCATGAGCCACAGCGCCTGGCCTATATCCTATTGTTATTAAATATAAGATGAATTTGCATAGTATTAGGAAAGGTTAGATTAATTTGAAGGGTGACAATTACTTCTTACATGGTCTCATTTGTTTTAGTTCATTTTATACCTACTCTATGCCTTTTAGAGAGCATAATTTATAATGTCAACCACATCATTTATAATGTCCTGCATAGTATTTTTCCACTATGGACAAATATCTTTTTATCTTTATTTTAAATTGTATAACTTTCATCTTTATCCTTATATAAACATGTACTTGAATTTTGTAACGATTCAATGATTGATTTAACAGGCTCTTGCCTGCAATCACTCTTCTGTCACTAGGGATACAGTGATAAAATAAAGATAACGTATCTGCTTAAATGAACCTTACATTAAAATGAAGAGAAGCTATGAAGAAAAAAGGAAGAAAATAATAAAGCAAAAACATGGATGAGAAAAAAAAAGGAAGGATGAAAGGAAGTAAAGGTACCAAGGAATATTAACACTATCAAGTAGTGTAAGTGTTATATAGAGACATAAAATAATCTGGATAGAATGAGAGTAACTGTATGTCTACTTTAGATTGAATGATGTAGTTAAATCTTCTTAAAGAACAAACTATAATAACATTTGCTAAAATGCTAAAGAAGGCTTTATTCCAAACTATTGCAATAATAATATTGCAATCTGGGAGAGAGGTTAGGCTCAACTCCAAATACAACAAAGATAGCTAGGGATATACTGCCAATGAGCTGAGTGAAGAGAGTCAGTGGATGGAAAATTATTAAGAGGAGAAATCAAGGATAGGGCGCTTCCTGCTAAACTGTTGTAATATGATTCTTGCTGAAGGCAGGCCAAGGTAAATAGGTTTCAATTTGTGGATGAATAATTTGGTTATATCATAGGTGATCAGATACCAGGGGTGAGGGATTCTCTCTAAACTGGCTTAGCATGATTCTCACTAAACTGAGCTAGGCAGGCCCAGCAAGGACAGAGGTTATAGTCAATATCCAGTTGAGAAGAGGGCTCAGAGGAACCTGTCTAAAATTTGGTCAAGGAGAAAGTCTTTGTCAACTTTTTTCTGATTCAATTTAAATTTAAATAGCTTAAGTTAGGGCAGAGCTTAATTTAAGATTTGGATGTCAGTGGTGCAGCAGTTAGGCAAAGAGCAAGGATAAGAACCTCAGTCAGAGAAAATAGCTAAAATAAATGTTCTTTAAAAACTGATTTTGTTCATTGCAGAGAAAGAAATAAACCGTGTGCCTGGAGTGAAGTGATTGATGTAGGTAATGTCTACAAACTAGAACAGGTTATTTGGGAAGATTTATCAGGTTTTTTGGGAGAATAATCAGTAAGAATTGCATCAAATACAGGAAATTAGCAAAAAAGTCAAAGATCAGGAATATCTTTCATTGTACTGAACAAAACTTGTGAATGGTGATAACATTGGCTGAGGTTGGGACATTGAAGGGTTGTAGACACATAACGAAATATTGGGTTTTATTAGGATTGAGTCGTTCTTTCTAATCCTAATGGACAAGTAAGTTGAAAATACTAGTCTTTAGTTTATGGCTATGTCTAGGCTTTACATACATGTGGAAGTTGTAGAAAATGGATAGTATTTAAGGCTTTAGAATCAAACGATATTGCATAGAGGTAGAAAACAAGAAGAAGGACAGGACAAACACCCTAGGCATTCTGACATTTAAAGATCAAGCTCAAGAGAGGAGCAGGAAACAGCATAAATAAACTTACCCTGTGAAGGAGACGAAAATCCAGAAGGTTATGCTTTCACAGAAGTGAAAGGAAAGAAGAATTTTAAAAAGAAGAGAGAAGTCAGTTACATTTATTTCTCCTGAGAGGTTAAATAAGAGATAGCCATTAGTATATTTACTACAAAATTATCATGTATTTATTAGAATGAAATCTAATATGAAGAAAGACAGGAATTTATTCAATAGTTTCATGAATCTTTGTACTGCTAGGTGGAGTAGAATGTGAAATCAATGGAGAGTATTTTTTAAAGATACTTCATGATTGATTGCTAATGAGAATGATCTAGTACACAGTGAGAAACTGATGAGTTAGACAAAGAGGAAAGCACTTAAGGTGAGAGAGGTTGAAATTTAGAATGGCTAGCCTTACATAAGACCAAGGATATTTAACCTCTAGTCATCCAAGGAAAGCAAAATCAGGAAACAAACCAGCAAATGTGTTGGTGGGACAATGAGGTAGCTGTTGTTAGATGGTTTGTATTTTATAAGCTGAAATAAAGCTAAAGAGAAAATGAAAAGGTTTAAAAATACAGGAAAGAAACTGTCATTTAAGACAATAGAAAATCAGCATATCTGGTAAAAGACATAATAATTGAGCAATGTGAATGAACATGACTCACGGTAAAACAAATTCACATCTATATATACAGTAGTTTCCCCTTATCTATTGTTGAGCTTTCTGTGGTTTTAGTTACCCATGGACAACTGTGCTTCAAAAATATTACGTACAATAAAATATTTTGAGAGAGAGACCACATTCACATACATTTTATTACAGCATATTATTTTACTTTATTACTAGTTATTGTCAATCTCTTACCATGCCTCATTTGTAAATTAAACTTTATGGTAAATATGTATGCACAGAAAAAATCATAGGATATATAGGGTTCATACTATCCATGACTTCAGGCATCCACTGGGGTCTTGGAACCTATGCCCTAAAAATAAATTGGGCTGGGGGACTACTGTCTTTGTGTGTTGTTGGAGGGAGGTCTTGTTATTTTGATATTCATATTGGTATTTGATATTCCAGTTTAATAAAATTCAAAGAGCATTTTTCTTATTTAAGAAAAGGCCCAGAATCCATAAACTGTTGTGGGTTAACTTGCAATTAGGGTAAAATCTCAAGGTGATTTACTGTAAGGGTTTTACTACAAGATGAGAAACAGAGATATACGTGTAACAAACTATATACGGATTTGAACAAACATTTTATTGAAGAAACATAATTTAAGGAGAACATATGAGAAAGCTATTTATCCATCTATGTATTTATTTAAAGAGTAGAAAAACTTTAATATTTTATAATGTATGACCTGGGTCTTGAAAAGATTAGGAGATTCCAAATAAGAATAGTTGTCTGACCTTGCTGTAACATCTTAACTTTTTCACTAAATACATAGTATTTAGTGGAAAAAAAAGCTTTAATATTTAAAAATGTATGGCCTTTGTCTTGAAAAGATTAGGAGATTCCAATTAAGAAGAGTATGAAAAAGTATGAAGACATGACTCAGTTCTTCTTTCTCTGTTTTTCTCTTCCTTTTTAAATTTTTATTTAATGTATACCTTGTATGTGTTTCTCTCTTCCTATCATTTTATGAAAACATGCTTTTGTTACTTTAGTTCTATTGCTATTACTTCTATGTCGATAACATTTATATTATACCTCTGACCTCAAGCTCTAGTTTTATATTTCCAGCTCTCTAGAGTAGATTTCCACTTGAAAGTCTCATTGTCACCTGAAAATAAAAGCATCAAAAACCTGATATTATTTTATTTCATAAGATCTTCCATTCAATTTCCAAATCTCTTCATTATAACACTATTTTCTCAGTTGCAGAACTGAAAAGTTAAGATTATATTTGAAATCTCCCTCTAGAGGTCCACTCTTATCCAATTAAACAATAATCCTTCTCAATGCATCCTTTGAAATGTTGCTGCTGTTCATTCCTTCAACTTCCTAAAATGCCCCTTTATTTACTTTTAACCTAATTAATGCAGGTGCTTCGAATATGGTCAACTACATGGCCTATTTCTCTTCCAATCCAGTCGGCAAATATCTATCAAACTTTCTGGAAAGTTTTACCTCATTTCTCCCCTGTTAGCAAACCTATAAATTTATTCAAAAATTAACTACTTGTGTCATTATCTTCTTCTTCTGAAGAAATATACAATGTAATTGGCAATGATGCCTATATTACGGCCTATGTAGTCAACTTGATTCATTTGTATTTAGTCCTGAAGGTCCTAGACAGTCACTACTACATTTTATTTCCAGTGATACAAAATAATCTGATCAAGATTTTAGTAAATCGCTCTATAAAGAGTAAATATACATATATATAGATATATGTATAAAATCAGCAAAATAGAATATTTGTTATGACACAAATATAATATTGAGACCAAAAAAAACAAGAAAAGTAAATACTTTAATAACCTTCAATGTCAAGGATTTTCTATGATATGTTTAACAAATGTAGTGATCTATATCTCTGTCTATTCCTTTGATTAATCCATTGTTGTTTAATCCTTTGTTTCTGTGTCCCTTTTTGAACACACACTCAAGGTGGAGTCTAATTTGCTTTTAATGCCACAAAGTGGCACCTTCCTAGAGTGAACTTTTTAAAGTGCATAGAATAAGCCCCAACAAATGGGAGTCCTTGTATATTGTTATGTTATTTATTTATTTTTCTTTTTTAGAGACAGGGCCTTGCTCTGTTCCCAGGCTGAAGTGCAGTGGTCCAATCATAGCTCACTACAGCTGCAAACTCCTGCTCTCATGTGATCCTCTCTCCTTAGCCTCCTAGCACCTAAGATTACAGGTGTCACACACAACTATTGTTATTTCTTTAAGCAGTAGCTAATGCAGCCATTACTTCATCCATGAGACATATATGTCATATCCTAAAATTATTTGTGCTACTCATTTTAAAATAACTATTTAATGAAGTACCAATGTTTACTTACTCACAATTTCACCTAGGAAACAAAAGGTGGAAATTTCCATCTGCAAATATGCCAATTTGTGTATACAGCCTCATATAGCATATTGAAGAAAATGCCTAACTTCCGTGAGAAATAAAAAGTAAAACAATAGTTTTCTTCTGATATAGTCTGAGCTAAATTGGACCTTAAGTAAGGTATTTGTAAAACAAAAGGTATAAACAAGAAAAATTGAGCTATAATTGTATTGTTACAGAATGTCTTTAAATAATAATTCTTTAAGTTTGTTCAAACTTGGTAATTTTTTAGTTATGAATGCAAAACACATTAAAATTAAATAAATTGAAAAATGCCTAAAAAACTTAATTCCAACATAGCTATGTTTTATTCTTTTTATAATATAATTATATTCTTCTTTATACTTTCAATAGGCTCAAAGATTACTGTTTGGTAATAAAAATATACACTTCAAGTTTCAGACAGTATCATATTTGGAAACAGTGACATATAACAACATCAAATTAGTACTTAAGTTGGCATTTTCATCTATCATCCATTTGCATTGTTATCTTAATAACTAAATCATTTTATTGCTGTGTATAAATCAATAAGGGTAAGAACCAAAAAATCCTAATAACAGAGTCAACCCCGACAACATACACTTACACCCCACATACATACACCCCCCACATACCACATAATTAAAATAAAATGTTACTTTTAAAATATAAGTACATTTCTTTTGATCATACAAAAATGAAAAGCATATCTCTTTTCTGTAAACATACAGTATGAGGAGACAACAAAATGCTGAATTAGGCAAGTAAATAATCACAGGTATCACTCACTGATAGGTCTCTAATACAGATAACTTGATAACAAGTATTAAAAACTAAAATGTTAGCCAAGTTAGGATGTTGCAACAAAGTCAGACTTTATTCTATGACTTTTACCTACTTACCTTTTTTTCTCCTCCAGGTTCACCCCTTAACCTTTCCACCAAGCTCTGTGGTCTAGAATGTTGAACTGTGTTCATTATATCAATATGAGAGTTTCCTTGCTCTCTAACTGCTGATTGGGTATGACTGAGAGGCACCAACAGGAGAATCGAAGGCAGAAGGATACTGAATCTCAAAGTATTTTTTCCTTAGGTCTTTCCCATTTGTCCTGCTAGAAACTGTCAGTGATTGCATTCTTCTACTTAAGGCTATAGGTTCTGTGTTCATGGCCCTTGCTAACAGCTACCAGCTTTCCTGAGTTCTGGCAACTCCTGAATCTCCTGGCTTCTTCGTGAGTGAATGTGGTCACAGGTTTCTCTCTATTGTTTCTCCCAGAGTGCTCCACAATTCCATCTTGGTTTCCATTAAACTGCCCCCCACCTCTGTAATCAATTATCTTATCAAATTTTTGTCATTTATTCTTTTTATTATTGCGCTAAGTCATTGTCTTTTGGGATTCTGACAAAAATAACTAACTGTCATCAATTTGGTATGAAAAATAAATTGACTGGCAATACAGAGTGAAGAAGATGCAATAAAAAATAAATTGTGATAGACAAGTCATTTACACTAAAAATACAACTATCTCTAGTCACTCTCTTTAGCTTTCACATTTTATCCTTCTATTGTCTTATCCAGTTAATACGAAAATATTTGTGAAATACCAAGGCAAGGATTGGGTGTATAATCAGGTAATAAGTTTTGTCGGTTTCTTAATGGATTATAATCTGGTTAGAGACATAACCAACCTCCAATGAAGTGACATTTAGAATGAGACCTAAAATATAAATAGGAAATGGGCAGTCTAAGAGTTCTAGGCAGAAACTATAGAATATAAAGTGGTCCTAGAGGAAAAAATAAAGGGATGTAAACAGGAAGTTCACCTTGGAGCAAAACATAGCACTAGATGAGATTGAGATATTTACCAGCAGCAAATCATAAAGGACCTTGAATGCCACACTAGGAGCTTTGTATTTTTTTCTAAGTGCAACAGGAAACCATCAGAGTAGCTTCCATGGAAGAGTGACATGATGATATTTGCATTTTAGAATGATTTCTCTGACAGCTGTATTGGAAGTGGATTAGAGAAAGCAATAAATGGATGCTGGGGATACAAATGAGGTGAAGAAGCCTAGTGCATTTGTACAGGGGAGAAAATCTAAGATCATGACAGCTAGCTAAAGATCACCATAAAAATAATCACCTACATCAACGCACTACAACCTCTCCATTTTAAGCAGCATTTTTCCCTTTTTCTGTTACTATTTTAATTTGCTTTCTTATTCTTTGTCATTTTTTTCATATTCCTTTCAATGAAAAGATTCTTAATATGTGTGTGTCATAGATCCCTATGAAGACATGATGGAAACAGTACTTCTTTGTTCAGAAAATGATTCTTTAATGAACATACACAAAAACTTCTCCACTAAAATTTAGAAGATTCTTAAAATAGCTAAAATCTATATGTAAAACCATAAGTAAACAATACCTGAACCACAAGGTAAAGTTTGGTAAATGTGCTCATTAGGTAAGTAGAATCAGGAGTAAAGTATTTTTTTAGTGTTCATATCATAAAGGTCATCTGCATTAATCAAGGATGTAGGCAGATGAGTGAGTTAAAATGGGAAATATAGGTAATAACTTGAGAAATATTAATAGATCTTTGCTTTTTTTTTTTTTTGCTAGAGAGCCTGAGGCATCTAATTATTGGAGGTTTCTTTTTTTTTGGAAGAGATTGGGCAGGGAAAAAGAAGGGAATACTTTAGAGTTGTTTTAGTAGGAACAAAGAGAAAAAATGTTGACATTTTGATGCAAAGTAAGATTCAATATGCTTAATATGTTAATATTTTAATGTACCAATTCTGATATCTACAATATTATTTTATAGGACAACCACACACTTGTAAGTAATGCTTTTATAGAAAGAAATGATTTCTGAATTTCATCATCATATCAATCATCAGCACCGACTGGCTCAGACTAAGTTTCAGCATTAATGTAGAAAAAGCATTTGTGCCCATGGTGCAAGCCGTGAGGGCCTCTGCCCTCGAGGAAGAGGATATAAAATAGATTAATCCCAATTAAGAATGGAAAAGAGAGCATAATAAAGTTATTCCTCTTTTAGCAAAGAGTCATGAAATAAGAGTGAGAGAGAGAGAGAGAGAAGAGAGGAAAGACACAAGGCAGAGATCTCTGATCTTTGGTCTTTGGCATAATATGATGAAAGTGGATTAGTTTACTTTAAGAACAGTGACAAGTTCGAAGTCTTTTGCTTGAACTCATATTATGTTTAAGACTCTTGAAAGAGATCACGTCACAGTCTTCCCCACATTAGCCTGAACATGGGCATCAACGTAAAATACTTGGTATACCATGTTGAGGCCTAGAAGGTCCTGGGGATTTCTTCTCCACAGTTCACAAATATCATGAAAAAGAAGTTTCTGCTTGTCCCTCAGGAAACTGTAGTATTTGGCTGACTGTCTACCCCATACCTTACTGGAGGGAATTTCCACTGTAATGTCAAAGTGGTGACACAATGGAGGACTGCAAATCTGACAACCAAGGCTGAGTACATGAGAATCTAAGCCAGTATTTAAAAGAGTCCACAGCAGCAGTAGCATAAGGAAAGCAAATTTTGAAAGTATGAAACTGGATGAAGCAGAGAGTTCAGACCATGAATTATATCTGCTTCAAGCTTCAGAAACTGATTTTCATCTAATTTTCAGAAAAGATGCGAGTCACAATGTATATTAAGAATATGGAACACAAATCAGAAGTATTTTCTTTTTGTTAGCAAATACAGTCCAATGGAGTACCCAAACTTGGAGAAGATGAGAGGGGTTCTTAAAGAATGGAAAATATTCCAAAAGAGATAGAGTTACTTAAAAAGACTGCTCAAATTGCAATATTAAACTAAAATTACCAAACTGAACCAAAATTTAGATTATCTTCTATTGAAGAAAATTAAATTATATTTTGGAAAATGAAGAAATACTATTTTTGATACACATTTGGGAGGAATATGAATAAATCTTTGAAACTATTTAATTGCTTTACAACCCACTAAACAATTTATGGTTTTTTCCTGTTGTGTGGACAGTACTGATCATAGAAGAATTCAGACAAGAAAATCTAGTGTATTGAAACAGAGAATTTGACCAAATGTAACAGAATGTCTGTTTGCATCTAATCCATGAACATAACAACTCCGAACTCTAGGAACAAGGCATCTATCTTAGGAAGATGACTTTATGATTAGAAAAATTGTAAAAGTATAAATAATAATTAGGGGTAGAACAACACATGGTTTAATTAGCTCTTTCCTGGTTAAAGAAAAAACTTGGAAGAAATTGGGTGGAGTTGTGCTACAGATACAGTATGAGGAAATTAGGGATGAAATTTGAATTATGGGTATAACTAGATAGGAGAAGTAAGTCCTAGTGTTTTATATCACTAGAGGATGGTGATGGTTAACAATAATATATATTATGTGGTTTCAAATATCTAGGAGGCTATTAAATGTTCCCATCACAAAGAAATGATAAATGTTTGAGATGATGGGTATGCTAATACCCTGATCTGATTACTATACACTATATGTATCAAAACATCAGTACATACCCCCATAAATATGTACAATTAATAAATGTAAATTTAAAAATAAAATTTTAAAATTACATTTTGTAGGAAAAGATTAACATTTACCCTTATGATTACAAATGTCTAAGGAGGTCATATACTTGTTGTTCATTGTTATTTTTGTTATTTTGTTTTGTCTGCACTGACTATAGGTTGAAGTTAGCCAAGGAAACGGTTTACGTTAAATTGCATATCTATTATGTCTCACTTGATTCACCATTGTGCACCACTGGCTGGAAACACCCATGGATTGAGAAATTATAAAAAGTCTTTTTTCTTTTTAATAAAAACACATATACAACCTGTTAATTAGTGCTCTTTCCATCCCCTTAATATTCAAAAGGGTTTGGCCTACTAGGAATGGCTTGATTGGCATACTTTTAAATTTTCACATAAAGTTCAACTTGGTATCTGACAATAAGATGCAACCCTCTTATGAATATAAGACATAGGCATTTCATGTGACGTCATTTGTTTATATGATGCGCTGTGCTAACACATGTCTTAATCATAAAGTTTATCAAGGAAAAACAGAATTGGCTACAGAAAATAGCATGAAGTGACACAAATAAAAAGGTGTCTGAAAAAGATTATATTAGCATGTTCTATTCCATACTGCCCACTCATCCTATACTGCATCTTCCATTGTTTTATCTACTTTTACTTACAAATCCAGAGAAGCCAGAAACTTATGGTTAGTTCCATCACCCAGCGCCCCTGATTATAAAGTTCACTCTTTGGAGAGAAATTGTATTAATTTCAACGTTTTGAAGATGATCTTACATAGAACAAATTTTTGTTATATATGCAATATAGCCTAACCTGGGAACAAAATTAAGGGTTACAAACTAGTTTATATGATTAAGTCTTCCTATGACACGTAAGGGATAAGAATAAGGACACTCTAGAAACAAACGCACTTCAGATTAAGTGTTTTCCAGACAGAAAACTGAAAGAAAAAAACATAGTTCTGTTCCCATTCCTCTCTATTCTACCACTGCAGATCTATTATGCTATCTTAAGCATTTAAACAAAAACACGGAAACTCAGGGAAATCTCTCCTTGGCCCTATCACCCAATGTTTCAGGGGAGACAGCACTGACATCAGAATTTAGATATGAATGATCAGTGCTTTGGCAATATTGTGGGCTAAATAGAACTTTCTATGTTGGCATGAGACAATGTCATCCAGACAACCAGCCACTTAGTCCAGAAAGGGAAGAATTTTTCTAGATTTCATCTTCAGCCTTCAATATCTAATTGCCCTCATTTCTTTCAAAAACTACAAAATATTTCATTTTACTTTACTGGTACTGCCTTTGTTCATGTTCTCACCTTTTCTAACTTTACCTATTGATAAGCCTCTTAACTGGTCTTTGTGCTTTCAAACTTCTCCCCGTAGAAACATTGATTATTTACTATTTGTTGTCATCATCTAAAAATATTTATCTTTTTTTAATCTAAAAAGTTTTTTTTTAGGTTCACAATGCTTAAAGAAAAGGAGAATAACATAAACAAACCTTACAAGAAATACACTTAATAGGCAAGGTACATTAACCACATAGTGAGTGAGTTCCAAAACCATTAAAGTCTACTTGCTCAATTAGGATAGAAGCAGGCTTCTGTGGCAAGTAAAGTCTAATTAAAGTTTGAGGTGTGTCTTTATATAATACAAGCAGTTCTCAGGAGGAGTTGGCTTGACCACCGCAGCAGAGATCTGGGATGACACGTGAGGTTCCCTGATGTTAGGGGGCTGTGCAGGTGTCAGCAGGAGAGACTTTGGAGATTAACTCCAAGGCTAACAGGGTGACACCCTGTCGCAACCTGAGCTCTTGGTGTTCAGTGGAGTAGCTGACAGAATACAGCCTGTCACAGCATACACTCTTGGTCTTCAGAGAAGTGGCCGACAGAGTGTAGCCCTGCCATGAACTAAGCTCTCAAAGTGTCTGTCAAATTCTGGAGTTTATATGTATTTTTGAAATCCAGTAGTTGAGGTCAGTAACTCACATAAGGGGGGGTCTGATAAGGTTTGACTTAACATTCCCTGAAGGAGGGAGGAGTTCACTCCAAGTTCTCATACATGGGATCTGATAAGAAGTCACACTTTAAAAGAGGGGGAAATACTCTCCAAAACAAAAATATCACATATCAAGCTATGTAAGTGCTTGGAGTCATTTCAAAGCTACCTACAATATCATATTCCTTCAGCATAAAACTTCTGGATGACTCCTCAATCTCCTGTGCACATAAGACCATTATCTGGTCTAAGCTTTTGCCAGTTTTCCTTTTTCTTAATTATAAACAAGTATTTTACACAAATATGTCAATATGCGTAGTCTCCAATGCCATTGTATGTGCTCTTTGTTTTGTCTGGTGTGCTCTTTCTCAATGTTTTCCTATTCAGATCTACCTGTGATATTCCACAGGCTTTCAAGAGTCACGTCACCATTGATTTTCCAGTACAGATTTCTGTGTTAGTCTAAGTAGATAGAGCACCTGCATGTTGACTGAATTGTTGACATGTTTTGTACTAAACTGCAAAAGAGCAGTTTTAAGAGCCAGAATAAAACCTTTTCAGTTGTTTATTAGCAGTATTTAGCAAAGTTACTAAGTATAAACTTAAAATTAGTTGTTGAAGTGAATAAGTGAGTGAACTTAATTTCTGTTACTTTGATGAGAAACATGCATTTAGAGTTCTAAGTCAGGGTCAGGTGCCATGGCTCACACCTGTAATCCCAGTGCTTTGGGAGGCTAAGGCAGGAGGATTGCTTGAAGCCAGGAGTTTCAGATGAGCCTGGGCAACAGAGTGAGATCCTATCTCTACAAAAAAAAATTTTTTAAGTTATCCAGGCGTGGTGGTATTTACCTGTAGTCCTAGCTACTTGGGAGATGGGAAGAGCCCTTGAGCCTAGGAGGTCAAGATTACAGTGAGCTATGATTGTGCCAGCCTGGGTGACTGTCTCTCCAGCCTGGGTGTATTAGTCTGTTTTCACACTGCTGATAAACACATACCTGAGACTGGGAAGAAAAAGAGTTTTAATTGGACTTACAGTTCCACATGACTGGAGAGGCCTCAGAATCATGGTGGGAGGTGAAAGGCACTTCTTACATGATGGCAGCAAGAGAAAACGAGGAAGAAGCAAAAGCAGAAACCCCTGATAAATCCCTCAAATCTCATGAGACTTATTCACTATCATAAGAATAGCATGGGAAGGACCAGCCCCCATGATTTAATCACCACCCTCTGGTCTCTCCCACAACACATGGGAATTCTCAGAGATGGAATTCAACTTGAGGACACAGCCAAACCACATCATTATGCCTCGGCCCCTCCAAATCTCATGTCCTCACATTTTAAAACCAATCATGCCTCCCCAACAGTCCCCCATAGTCTTAACTCATTTCAGCATTAATTCAAAAGACCACAGTCCAAAGTCTCACATGAGACAATGCAAGTGCCTTCCACCTATGAGCCTGTAAAATCAAAAGCAAGCTAGTTACTTCCTAGATACAATGGGGGTACAGGTATTGGGTAAATATAGCCATTCCAAATGGAAAAAATTGGCCAAAACAAAGGTGTTACAGGCCCCATGCAAGTCCGAAATCCAGCAGGGTAAGCCAAATTTTAAAGTTCCAAAATGATCTCCTTTGACTCCAGGTCTCACATCCAGGTCATGCTGATGCAAGAGGTGGGTTCCCATGGTCTTGGGCAGTTCCACCCCTGTGGCTTTGCAAGGTACAGCCTCGCTCCCAGCTGCTTTCACAGGCTGGTGTTGAATGTCTGCAGCTTTTCTAGGCACATGGTATAAGCTGTTGGTGGATCTAACATTCTGGGGTCTGGAGGATGGTGGCCCTTTTCTCACAGCTCCATTAGGCAGTGCCCCAGTAAGGACACTGTGTGGGTGCTCCGACCCCACATTTCCCTTCTACATTGCCCTAGCAGAGTTTCTCAAGAGGGCCCACCTCTTCAGCAAACTTTTGCCTGGGCATCCAGGCATTTTCATACATCTTCTGAAATCTGGGCAGAGGTTACCAAACCTCAATTCTTGACTTCTGTGCACCTGCAGGCTCAATACCACATGGAAACTGTCAAGGTTTGGGGCTTACATCCACTGAAGCCAAAGCCCAAGCTGTACGTTGGCTCCTTTCAGCCATGGCTGGAGCAGCTGGGACACAGGGCACCAAGTCCCTAGGCTGCATACATCATGGAAACCCTGGGCCTAGCCCATGAAACCACTTTTTCCTCCTGGGCCTCGAGGCCTGTGATGGGAGGGTTTGCCATGAAGGTCTCTTACATGGCCTGGAGATATTTTTCCCATGGTCTTGGGGATTAACATTAGGCTCCTTGCTACTTATGCAAATTTCTGCAGCTGGCATGAATTTCTCTTCAGAAAATGGGATTTTCTTTCTACTGCATTGTCAGACTGCAAATTTTCTAAACTTTTATGCTCTGTTTACTTTTAAAATGGAATGCTTTTAATGGCATCCATGTCATCTTTTGAATGCTTTGCTGCTTAAAAATTTCTTCTGCTAGATACTCTAAATTACATCTCTCAAGTTCAAAGTTCCACAAATCTGTAGGCCAGGGCAGTCTCTTTGCTAAAACATAACAAAAGTCACCTTTGCTCTAGTTCCCAACAAGTACCTCATCCCCATCTGAGACCAGCTCAGCCTGGATCTTATTGTTCATATCACTATCAGCATTTTCATCAAAGCCATTCAACAAGTCTCTAGGAAGTCCAAACTTTCCCACATTTTCCTGTCGTCTTCTGAGACCTCCAAACTGTTCCAACCTGTGCCTGTTACCCAGTTCCAAAGTCACTTCCACATTTTTGGGTATCCTCTTTGCAACGCTTCACTCTACTGATACCAATTCACTATTTAGTCTGTTTTCACACTAGTAATAAAGACATACCCAAGACTTGGAAGAAAAAGAGGTTTAATTGGACTTAGAGTTTCACATGACTGGCAAGGCCTCACAATCATGATGGGAGGCAAAA
This sequence comes from Pan paniscus, assembly GCF_029289425.2. NCBI lineage: Eukaryota > Metazoa > Chordata > Mammalia > Primates > Hominidae > Pan > Pan paniscus. The sequence continues at coordinate 101,319,166 of NC_073253.2, forward strand.
AGCACTTCTTTTTTTTTTTTCCCCGAGATGGAGTCTTCCCTGTCACCCAGGCTGGAGTGTAGTGATGCGATTTTGGCTCACTGCAACCCACGCCTCCTGGGTTCAAGCAATTCTACTGCATCAGCCTCCTGCATAGCTGGGACTACAGGCACCCACCACCATGCCTGGCTAATTTTTGTATTTCTAGTAGAGATGGGGTTTCACCATGTTGGCCAGACTTGTCTCAAACTCCTGACCTCAAGTGATCCATCTACCTCAGCCTCCCAAAGTCCTGGGATTACAGTTGTGAGCCACTGCACCCGGACCAAAAGCACTTCTTATATGGGGGCAGCAAGAGAAACTGAGGAAGAAGCAAAAGTAAAAACCATTGATAAACCCATCAGATCTCGTGAGGCTTATTCCCTATCATGAAGAGAATAGAATGGGAAAGACTGGCCTCTGTGATTCAATTACCTCCTCCTGTTTCCCTCCCACAACACTTGGGAATTCTGGGAGACACAATTCAAGTTGAGATTTGGGTGGGGACCCAGTCAAACCATATCACCGGGCAAGCCCTACCTCTTAAAAAAATTATTTAAAAAAACTAAATTAAAGTAAAAATTAAGCTCTAAGTCACTGGTTTATGCAATTTTAGGGACCCAACCCTTTGTAAGTTGTCTTTGTTCTTTCCTTAAATTTTTTAGTTAAATATTTGTAATTCAATTTAGAACACACTAATTGAAAACTGTTTATGTAACACATGCTGTATGGTTGTGAGGAAACCATCCTTGCCCTTAGTGCTCACAATCTCATTTACATGCCAAAAAAGAAGGACTCATAAATGCAAGGACACATTGAATCAAAACAGTTTAATTCTGACTGAAGCCCCTTTAATCTACATTCTCTATAATGCAGCCAATTAGTTGCTGTGCTTTCTGTTTTGACATTGCATTAGCTTTTCTGGCATAAGTCTGTAGTAATTATTTGATTCTATGATCTCCATGAAATATGAAATGAAAAACAACATAAAATAGAAATATAAATACCCTAGATGTCAAGGTGATTCAGTTTTGTTATTTCAACAATGACCATGATGACACAGAATTATTTTGAAATAAGGGAATGGAAATCCTACTGATGGCACATATGCACATATGTTTTTTGATGTCAGTCTAAGAAGCAGCAGAAATATATGCATGCAGCCCATATGCAGGCCCTTTCTTCTTCATTTCCCTGGAGGAAAAGGTGGAATTTAGCCTGTCAGTGACATGTGTGATGTCGTTGTCATAAAAATAAATATGTATGCAATGTGCCCAGAATATCAACCATTTTTAATAGCAATTATAAAATTAAATTATTATTATTTTTAGGGTGTCAAGGTGGCAGAAAGTGATTACTTCTGGAAAAATATACCAAACTTATTTTCTTCTCATTTCTTATATGAAGTGCACACTAACACACACACAGTGCTAGTGCACATGTACAAAAAATTTATACACTTGTTTTCTTATCATGCTAGACTTCTTTCCCTTTTCTTTTGGTCTGACTTTATTCCCCTGTGGTCCTCGGCAGGTCTACATCTTGCCTTTGATAATGTAGAAGAGATTTACTTCCTTTTAACAACTCTTTGTTGTCTACTTTATGTTCACAATCCATGGTTTTGAGGAATTATGTAAGACAGATAAGACATAATGGTAGGCTGGTTCGTAGAATCTAAGTGTGGAGACAGAACAGACAAATAATATTTTACAATGTTATTTTGTTTTAAACCTCCAAATTTGTTGCAGATATATTAATTTGCATGCTCTTCACAATTACTTTGCATATTGTCTTATATATACTGAAAGTGCCCACCCACACAGACAGCTGCCTACTCAGATAGTAAATCGACAAAGTCACATTCCTGAGGTGAATGACAGAGGTTAGTACTGCTTTCAAATGCTTGAGTATCCCCTCTGTATTAGTCCATTCTCATGCTGCTATGAAGAAATACCCAAGACTGGATAATTTATAAAAGAAAGAGGTTTAATTGACTCACGGTTCCGCAGGACTGAGGAGGCCTCAGAAAACTTACAACCATGGCAGAAGGGGAAGAAACATGGTGGCAGGAAGGAGAAGAATGAGAGAAGTGGAGAGTGAAGTGGGTAAAAACCCCTCACAAAACCATCAGATCTCATGAGAACTCACTCACTATTATGAGAACAGGAACTGCCCCCATGATTCAATCACCCCCCACAGAGTCCCTCCTTTGACAGTCGGGGTTATTACAATTCAAGATGAGATTTGGGTGGGGACACAGCCAAATCATACCACCCTTCAAAATGAAGAACACATTAAAGACAATGATTATCAACTAGAAACAGAGGACAAATTGCAGCAACAAGAGTTGTAGTTTGTTTCACAAACTCTTCTGTGGAAAGTCTTTTCTGAAATTGTGGTGAACAAAGAACATCACATTTTTATGTAAAGAAAAATCCTCGAGTATTATCAGCTATTTTATTTAAAATATTTCATTAACTTGGAGAAAATGATGTGTTACATTTATTTTTGCATGTTTATTTTAGTTCTGTGACTTTTTTGTTTTGTGTTTAGCAAAAATTTGACATAATGAAGCAGCTATAGCAATATGTTTAGTAACTTAGTGTTTTCTAGACTGTGAAAACATTCTAATCAGCCTTGACAACACAGCAAGACCCTATCTCTAAAAATATAAAAACGTTAGCTGGGAGTGGTGAAATGTGCCTGTATTCCCAATTACTTGGGAGTCCAAGGCAGAAAGTTCACTGAAGGTTAAGAGTTTGAGGCCGAAATGAACTGTGATTGCACCACTGAAAAAATATTCTAATATTTTATCTAGAATTCTGGTTCAGTCTCAGTTTACATTTGATTAATAAACTCTGAATTAGGTATTTTGGGGTATAAAAATCATAAAATAGCCAAGCTGAGACTATATCATATTTTTAATTTCATTAAAAGAAAAAGTAGTATACCTGTAAATTTCTTTGAATACTAACTACTGAAATTATAAATGCTCAAATACAGGTTCTCATTAATTGAGAAAATCTGCGTAAACCCAAGAATTCAAAGAACATTTGAGTAAGGGAGAGTTCCTATTCAAGGAATTGAGTAACCAGATATGCTTTACCAATTTCTGTGTTCCTCGATTACCCAAAGCTACCCACTTTTCAAGTCAACTGCCCTTGGGCAAATGAAAGCTACATCTCTCATTTGAAAGAAGCTTCATAGCTTCCTCCTCTTGCTCTGAGGCAACCCTGAGCCAATAATCCATCTATACAAAGGGTAGAAAAGATCCACCCCCTTGCCTCATGACAGTCCAAACTCTATGGTGTGACTTATGCTTCCGAACTGAGCTTCCCTGAGTGAATAAACTGAAGCTAGTCTCTAACTTAAATAACCTGCTTACCATGCTTTTTTCCTTCCTGTACTTTGCCTCCCTCAGTCCCCTACTGCTGAGAACACTCCTCTAGTTCATCACTTGACCAGTTCATTGTTGACAAGAATCTCCTTTCTAGGCTCTACTTCTAGGGAGCCTTATCTGAGGTAAATTTCTACCACAAACTTAAAAAGAAAGTGCTATCTCCACTTTAGAGTAAGCCAGTCAAGCCTCCCAGACTGACCAACTATAAAGGGTATGATTAGTAACACTTTAGTACTCAGAATGGCATCAGACTATAGGTGTTACTTGAGTTACTAATAGATATTTTAGGAAACATTTACTCTAAGACTTTTTATATCACCCGAATCCAAAAGGAAAAGGCAAGTTACTAAGCCTCATAATTTTGATAATTATTATTTTCTGCACTTAGAACTTATGAAGAAAGAGAATTATGACCACTAATAAACACTCAAAAATCAGATCAGTTCCTGTGAAGCACGCTTTTTCCAAATTCTTTGACTTTTAGTTGTAGAACTATGTCAGGTCTTTTATTGTGGGCAATTTGTGGGTAAATAATTTTATTTATGTTATTAATAATAAAATGTTTTTAATCAAAATATCTCTTAAGAAGAAAAGGAGAAAATGTAAAAGACAGAAACATAGGATTAAAATTAAGGGGAATAAATGCAACTACAGCTGCAATTAGGGACTGAAAGCAACAAGATTATACCCACTGAACGAAAAACAAAAGTCATTTATATCAGGGAGACTTTTACTTTGTTATTTCTTCTTTATTCTAATACAACAGGATGTAAACTTAAGGGACATTTGTATCACAAGTCCCCCAGTAGTGCTTCTAAACTCTGTATTTTAGGAAGAAGAAAAATTATTTCAGAAGGCAGTTCTTAGATAGAAATATAGAACAAAGAAAATGGTAAACATGTAGGTAGATTAAAAAAATTTAAGACATGTTATGTATATATATGTGTCAATTAGAAGAAAATAAAAAATATTTCAGGTGATTCTCGTGCATGATACAAAACATAATGACAGTACAATAACGACTGATATGTGGCTATATTAGTCTACTTTGTATTGCTATAAATACCTGAGGCTGGGTGGCTTATAAAGAAAAGAGATTTATTTGGCTTGTGGTTCTGCTGGCTATAAAAAAAAAAAAAGCATGGTACCAACATCTGCTTCTTGTGAGGACCTCAGGAGGCTTTCAGTCATAGCAGAATGGCAAAGGGAGCTGGTATGTCGCATGGTGAGAGAGGGAGAGGGAAGGAGGGAGGTCTCAGCTGTTTTTCACAACCAAATCTCACATGACCTAACAGAGCAAGATCTCACTCACTACTGTAGGGAGGGCATCGAGTCATTCATAAGGGATAAGTGCCCATAACTCAAACATCTCCCACTCAATCCAACCTCCAACAGTGGGGATGACATTTCAATATGAGAAACTTTGAACACTAAGCAAACTTATATTATCAACTTGAACTTTTAGTTAAGAAGGAAACAAAATAATGAGAATTTTACCTACACAATAACTATTACAAAACTTTATTAAATTCTCTCTAGAATTTTAACTTATACACTACGTTTCCTCATTCTCTATGGAAACTAGTTTTACTAATTAAGAAATCAGTTATTAGATATTTATAAATATCTCTATATTATATATCACTAAAATAAAGCATTTAGCACTAGAACATGCTATTTTCTGCATTAAGTAATTCTAAATTAAATTGTATAATATTCCTTTTCTTTACTAATTAAGGCATTTGTTAAACTTGGATAATTTTAAGGTAACAAGGAGAACCTAATGGACTTCTATTGGATTTTTTCCATTAAGTTAACATTATAGACTTTTAATGAATGTCCTAATTAGATACTATTATTAACAGGGTTGATGCACAAATGAAAATCAGTCTCAATGTATGCAATATGCTTCATTAGCATTCACTGCAGGATACTGACCAAAAACCTTAATTAAAAATATGTCTGATCCTCCCATGTATAACTGCCCATTCAATAAAGTGCATGCATCCGGAAATGCATAAATAAATCAACATAGAAATAGCATTTGAACTAAATTTTATAAACTTTCCCTTCATTAGTGACTAATTTTTCTTGTATCCTCTCATTTTCCCATTTTATTGGCTCATTTTATGTACTATACGATAGCTAATTGTATACTTTGTTTTGCTATCACTTGTATTTTGCCTTCATTTCATGCCCAGGAACCTTAACATTTTTTATTTGCTCTTTCCTCCTTTACTCCTCAACATGCTTTGATCTAACTTCTGTCTCAACATTCTAATAATTATTCTCAATATGAAAACCTCTGATCTTGGTATTGATACCAGGGTCAGAAGATGCTTTTTTTCTTTGTTTACTTATATGCTCTCTCTGTGGTCACTGATATTATTCTGTCATCCTTTAAAAAATTCCCTTATTCTTCACCTCTGGATTACTTTATTTAATAGTTTCCATATATATCAGCAGCTATTCTTTCTCAAATTTCAATTGAATGTAATAGAATTGAGATGACGTAAATAGCATTTTTCTTTATGGCTCTGTGCTTTGTTCTCTTTTATTCCCATTCTACGTGATCTTTTGGGAGACTTCATCAACGTTTATAGCTAAATGTCAAATTTAAGCTGATTCATTCACTTGACAGTATTTACTGAGTTCCTAATTGAGGAAGATATTTCCTAGATGCTAGAAATACAGTAGCAAACAAAGTATACACATGATTTGCCTCTCATGAAGTTTACATTTTTTTTTTTTTTTGAGATGGAGTCTTGCCCTGTCACCCAGGCTAGAGGGCAATGGCATGATCTTGGCTCACTGCAACTTCCACCTCCTGGGTTCAAGCCATTCTCCTGCCTTAGCCTCTCAGGTACCTGGGACTACAGGCGTGCACCACCATGCCTGGCTGACTTTTTTGTATTTTTAATAGAGATAGGGTTTTACCATGCTGGCCAGGGTTACAGAAAACAATAAAAATCAGCAAATTATATCACCTACAGGCCTCTCTAATGGGCTTTAAATATGGTATACATCTATTTACTTTAAATAGGTCCTAGAATATTTCATGCCTTCTCAAAATCAGCAAATTTGAAAACATGGTTATTATATGCTTTTGCCATTCTGCTCCTCTTTCTATATCTCTAACCTGAGTGAGTTTCATCAAGGTGCATGAATTTTTCAAAAAAAGAAATTTAGGATACCTCCTAGGCTCCTTCCTCTTTCTCATCCCCATGCACATCTAATAAACTGCCAATTCCCAAAAGCATGTTTTCCCCCTCTCTATTTTTACTACTTTGTTTGAACTCATATAATTTCTTACATGGATTTAACAATGTGATTTTCTTTTTTCTTTTTTCTTTTTTTTTTTTTTGAGACAGAGTCTCACTCTGTTGCCCAGGCTGGAGTGCAGTGGCTCCATCTCGGCTCACTGCAAGCTCCGCCTCCTGGGTTCATGCCATTCTCCTGCCTCAGCCTCCCGAGTAGCTAGGACTACAGGCGCCCACCACAATGCCCGGCTAATTCTTTTGTATTTTTTTAGTAGAGACAGGGTTTCACCATGTTAACCAGGATGGTCTCGATCTCCTGACCTCGTGATCCACCTGCCTTGGCCTGCCAAAGTGCTGGGATTACAGGCGTGAGCCACCGTGCCCGGCCAACAATGTGATTTTCATGTTTCTTCCTGTAATTATTACACTAGTACTACTAATAATACTGTGGAATATGGAAGATCTTAAAAAAACCTATCTAATTCAGTCACTAATCTGGTAAAAAATATGAAATTTTACCTTCCATGGTTTTTAAACATATGATAAACTTCCTTCACTAGGCACATATGTTCCTCCAAACTCTATATAACCTACAACTTGCTAGTGTCATCTTGTTAGGACTCACAGACATGCATCTCTTTAACCATCGTATACCAGTTGAATTTCACGAATGTGCGTTATATTTTATTTTCAATTCCCTCGAATGTATTTTCCACTCTATCTTTATTCCTACACTTAGCCTTTTCTTCTGGGAAGCCTTCTACAAATTACTAGCCTAACATTTATTTTCCCTTCTGTTTCATGTACCACCCAGGACATAGGTGTGCCAAAATATTAGGAAAGTACAGAATGCTCACAGAATTACCTATATTTTGCTTCAATAAAACTCAATTCTTATGGAACTAAAATATAAATTTTTAGATTTTTTATTTTCCTAAAGGTATTAATTTCCCAAAGATGTCCGTGCCCTAATCCTGGGAATCTGTGAATATATTCCCTTATATGACAAAGGGAATTAAACTTGCATATGGTATTAAGATTTCTAATTGGCTGACTTTAAAACAGGAAGATTATCCTAGATTATCAGGATGGACCCAATTTAACCACATGAATTTTAGAGGTAGAAGAGGGAATGAGGAGAATGGGTCAAAATGGTAGAGTATGAAAAGTACTCCACACTCTTTGGCTGAGTTTGAAGATGGAAGGAAGGGACAATGTCCAAGAAATATGGTGATCTTTGTAACATAGACATGGACACATAGAAAGACACCATAGAAGAAGGGCTAACATTCAAAGAAAGGCACATCTTTCTGGACAGAAGAACTAGAGAAATGGTTACAGAAAGTGTGGGATAAATTCCTAAGAGAAAGCCATCCCCTAATTTTGCATATCAATTGACATAAATTCTAGGCTTATTACCAAGTTGTGCACATATATAACAGGCATTTAAAAAAGCATAATAAAGCCAGTAGGAACTGTAACACCCTACATGCCATTGACCAAGTCCTAGACTAACATTTGACTGCTGTATGCTGGTGAATCGAAGCAATGTAGAAAAAGTATTGAAAAAGGAACTAATAAATAATACTGGAATCATCACCCATAGAAGGCCAGATGAGACTTTCGGTCTCACCCTAAACTGGTTGATTACTTATTATTCTGCTTGGGCTGCCATAATAACTTACCACATACTAGGTGACTTGAAGTAAGAGAACATAATTTTCTCAGAGCTCTGGAGTCAAGTCAAGATCAAGGTATCAGGAGTATTGATTTTTGTTGAGGCCTCTCTTCCTGGCTTGCAGATGGCCACCCTCTCACTGTGTCCTCATGTGTCCTTTCCTCCATGCCAATGTGGAGACAGAGAGTGAGCTTTGCTTTCTCTTCCTCTTGTTATAAGGACACCAGTCCTATCAGATTGAAACCCTGCCCTTATGACCAATTTAATCACCTCCTGAAAGGCTCTATCTCGAAACATAGTCCTGTTTGGGATTAGAGCCTCAACATATAAATTTTAGAGAATACAATTCAGTTCATATTATTTACTAAAACAAAGCAAAACCAGAATATAATTTTCTGTAGGATTATAAAAGGACTGAATATAAAGGAACAATATTCGAACTTTCCAGAATAGAATTCAAAATTTTTGACATAAAAAGAATTTGAAATTCTGAACAACGCTCAAGAAAAAGGGCAATCAAAAGATACTAATATCTAGATTATTTAATTTTTCTGTAACCTGAAGACATTCCTTTAACATTTATGCTGGAGCAGTTACACTGGATCATTTGATATGATCCAGATGTTGGAATTACCAGAAAAAACTTTAATTCAGTTGTTATAAATATCCTCAGTAACATAACACTGAACACTATTAAAATGAATAGAGAGTGAAAAGTTCCCAGCAGAAAAAATTACAAATACACATGACATAAAATATATTAGTCATTTAAAAGTATACAGTTCAGTGGCATTTAGTACTTTTATGGTGTTGTGCAAATATCACCAGTGTCTAATACCAGTATGTCTTCATCACCCCCATAACAAACTTTGTACTCAAAGAAAAGAAACTACTGAAGTTTTTAAACTGAAAATTACTACACCTGAAATAAAAAGTTCAGGTGAAGGAGGGGCGCGGTGTCTGAGTAGAGATGACTTTGGAAAGATTCAGTGAACCAGTGAAATTCTCAATAGATCAGTAGAAAATATACAATATCATTCTGGGTTTAATGGTGTCTCCTGAAAATGCATGTCCTTCCCAGAACCTTGGAATGTGAACTTATTTGGAAATAGGGTCTTTGCAGTAGACAACTAAATAATGATTTAACTCTTGAAATTTATTTCTCTCAGTGTTTTTTAAATCATCCTTTAATTTTCCTATTAAAATTCCTGTTTGTAAATAATCCATGCTCTGTGTCCAGTTCACCATTTGTCACTCCCCTCTTAAAATATATAGAAGAAACAAAAGGAAATTTAAATTAAAAAGAAGTATGGCATATCCGTACAATGGAATGTTATTCAGCCAAAAGTGGGATGAAGTTCTGATACATGCTACAGTGTAGATAAATCTGAAAAACATTATGCTAAGTGAAAGAAGGCAGACACCAAAGGCTACATATTATAAGATTTCCATTTTTAAAAAATATCCAGAATAGGCAAATCCCTAGAGACAGAAAGCAGATTTGTAGTTACTAGGGACTGTGAGAGTGTAGGTGGAGAGATGGAATGAGGAGTGACTGTTGAATGGGTACAGGTTTCCTTTTGGGGTGATGAAAATGTACTGGTATTAAACACTGGTGATATTTGCACAATAACGTAAAAGTACTAAATGCCACTGAACTGTATTCTTTTAAATGATTAAAATCATATATTTTATGTCATGTATTTTACCACAATAAAAATACTAAAGTTAAAAAAAAAGGGAAAAAATAGCTGACAGATTTTTTTTTAAGAATTAAATGTAGGATGAACAAAAGATTTCTCAAAACTAACAAAAAGACAGTACACGGCAAACTTTTCAACAGACCAAGAATAACTAATCATCAACTATAGTTGACTAGAGTTGCCAAGTGAGGGAGAAACAAAAATAAGAAACTTAAGGGACATTTGTATCACAAGTCCTCCAGTAGTGCTTCTAAACTCTGTATTTTAGGAAGAAGAAAAATTATTTCAGAAGGCAGTTCTTAGATAGAAATATAGAACAAAGAAAATGGTAAACATGTAGGTAGATTAAAAAAATTTAAGACATGTTATGTATATATATGTGTCAATTAGAAGAAAATAAAAAATATTTCAGGTGATTCTCGTGCATGATACAAAACATAATGACAGTACAATAACGACTGATATGTGGCTATATTAGTCTACTTTGTATTGCTATAAATACCTGAGGCTGGGTGGCTTATAAAGAAAAGAGATTTATTTGGCTTGTGGTTCTGCTGGCTATAAAAAAAAAAAAAAAAGCATGGTACCAACATCTGCTTCTTGTGAGGACCTCAGGAGGCTTTCAGTCATAGCAGAATGGCAAAGGGAGCTGGTATGTCGCATGGTGAGAGAGGGAGAGGGAAGGAGGGAGGTCTCAGCTGTTTTTCACAACCAAATCTTACATGACCTAACAGAGCAAGATCTCACTCACTACTGTAGGGAGGGCATCGAGTCATTCATAAGGGATAAGTGCCCATAACTCAAACATCTCCCACTCAATCCAACCTCCAACAGTGGGGATGACATTTCAATATGAGATTTGGAGGAGACAAACATCTGAACTATATCATTGGGAGTCTCTCTTCTGTTCTGTTCTGTTCCGTGTTACAATATCAAGGAATTTCCCTACTCCAATGGAGAAAACCTGCCCATATGCCAACTGAGCTTTGAATTAAATATCCTAAATATTGTAGCATTATAATTATAGTCCATTAGCATAAACCATTAATAAAGCATATTGCAATCCAAAACAAAATCTCAAGAATTGTTTCATGAATGATTAAAAGCATCAAGTAACACATATAAAATATTTTCCTTTTAAGTATGTTTGCCTTTTATTTTGAATATTACAATAAGATTGTATTGATAGCAATTTCTAACATTTCAGTACATAGGTATAGAATATTGCATAGGATGTTAAGTAATACATACTGTAATACATTCAAACATACAGTTTTCTTGTGTGAAAAATATTTTCTGTATTCTAATTAAAAGTTGGTTGTACTGAGGATACATAATTATATGTGATCACCCATGTTTACATAATGTGACAGAAAATGAAGTGTATTTATGATTTTGAAGCTCACAATAAAGAAGGAATCTCAAGCAACAAGATCAGGCATCTATACATAATTTGTTTTAAGATTTTCAACAATACTTCCATTATTATACTATGATAATTCCCATAGGTGAACCAGGTGGGATAATAAATTAACTTTATTTACATGACACGTTTGTAAGTGAAGGCAATCTAATTAGATCAACTTTAATTATCTCTAAAGGGAAGGAGTTGTCATTGATTGGTTTGTGAAAGGACAGTTAGATAATTCATTAAAGTTGTTTTCTCATTTGCCAACTTTAACTAGAAAAGGCTTAAAACACAACTTCTGTAAGAATTCTACTTCTATGAAGATGTCAAAAAGAAATATTGTTTTTCTTGCTGTGTTTTCTGAGTTAGATATGGTTTCCTTGCAATGTATTTTCTCTTACTTTATTTATTGCAATGCCCTTATTTTGACCTCAATGCAGAATTTGGATGAGAATGCACCACATATAAATTTCAATTCTTGAAAGTGAATTTGGTGTTCAATATGCTGACCAGTCCAAAAGCCCACCAGTAGGCAAAAGGCAGGGTGATCAATTCTCACCATGGTTGGCTGCTTTTAACTGACAATATAAATACCTATAGTCCAATATGTGAGCCCATTTATTATTTTATCTTACAAATGTTTTAAATTGTGATAGATTCCACATCCTCACTGGTTTGTTGTTGTTGTTGTTGTTGTTGTTATTCGGTGTTGGTGAAATAGCTACAATCTGTGAGATAATCTATTAAAAGTTTGCCTTTTTTGTTTTGTTTAGTTTTGCATTGCTTTGCTTTGTTTTGGTAACCCCAAACTGGTTTCTTTGTCAGTCGCAGAACTAACATCCTATCTATGCCTGCTTTGGCTAATTGTTCAACATGTGCTTCTTTCTCTTTGTTTTTTTCATGATTTGAATATAGTGGACAATAGTAAAAGAAAAACTATTATGAGAAGTATGATTTTGAAGTTCAAGGGAAAAAGAGTACGTAAAAAGCATCATGAAAAAATCATCAATATTTGTTCAACGATTACATTACAGATTCTGATACTTTATTTGTTCAGAATAGCATTTGTAATATTGTTTATTCTCAATACATATTAATTTGAAAAGTAAATTTATGCATCAGCTAGAAAACTGGACAAATGATATTTATCAGTTTTTGAAATTCAGAGATTCTTTTATTCCATGATGATGATAACACTTCAATGTCAAAGTAAATGTTAATTTGGTGTAAGAAAAATATCATCATAATGAATGTTCTAATATAATTATTGAATTCAAATATTTTATACTAAGATCTTGAAACTCTAAAGACTTGTTTTAAAGGATTTAACCATAATGTTCGAAAGGGTGACTTAACAGAATAACTATAAAATTATGCATCTAGATAAAGTGAGTTAAAACATGTGACTTATATTTGGAATTTATATTAAAATATTAAAATGTTAATATATTTATAACAATTTTTAGAGCTGATTTTTAGACCATTAAGCTTAAGCAAATTCATTTAGGGAAATATCATACTATCAGTCATGCATACTGGTCCTTTATGGCTTAATCAATTTTATTTTCCTACTCCAATATGTTTTATTTGTTTCTTTCAGTTCATCTTGATAAAAGAAAGCTACTATACTGACAATAAAATAAAGTCTCATTGTCTCTCCATGTCAAAAATCTGTTATATATTTTATGTTAAAAAGAAATTGTCTTTATTTAATAATATCAGTGAATATAAGGCAGAGTTGAACAACAGGTCAGATGGTTTAATGTGCCATTTTAAGAAACTAAAAGTTTTATTAGAATATTATTGGAAATAATATGTTTTCTTTTTTTTTTTTTTTTTTCAGACAAGGTCTCACTCTGTCACCCAAGCTGGCTGGACTTCAGTGAAGCAATCACAGCTCATTGTAGCCTCAACCTCCTGAGCTCAAGCAATCCTCCCACTTAGCCTCCTGAGTAGCTGGGACTACAAGCGTGCACCACCATGCCCAGGTAGTTTTTGTTTGTTTGTGTGTGTGTGTGTGTGTGTGTGTGTGTGTATTTTTTGTAAAGATGGGGTTTCATCATGATACCCAGACTGATCTTGAACTCTGAGCTCAAGCAATCCACCTGCCTCAGACTACCAAGTTTTCTTTCAAATAACAAAAAAAGCCATAAAATAAATATAAGAAAGAAAAAGGCCAGGAGTGGTGGCTCACACCTGTAATCCCAGCAATTTGGGAGGCCGAAGGACCACCTGAGGTTGGGAGTTCAAGACCAGATTGACCAACATGGAGAAACCCCGTCTCTACTAAAAATATAAAATTAGCCAGGCATGGTGGCACATGCCTGTAATCCCAGCTATTCGGGAGGCTGAGGCAGGAGAATTGTTTGAACCCGGGAGGCGGAGGTTGCAGTGAGCCGAGATGGTGCCATTGCACTCCAGCCTGGGCAACAAGAGCAAAACTCCAGCTCAAAGGAAAAAAAAAAGAAATATAAAATTATCATAATTTTTGTGTTCATTACAAATGGAAATGCCCAAAATGGTCTTAGAAGTTTATTAGTTTTATGTAATCACAGGTGATTTCTATAGTGTCTGACACTAGATTTCATGTGTTAGCCTAATTGTTATCATCCTTATCTGGATTGTCAATACTGCATATTTCCTTTCAGATTATCAGAGAGCTCAACCCATCAGGGCCAACTGTATATGGAGTCTTTCCAAGCTCTATGCATGCTATATGATATTATGTGATGGGTTAAACTGTGTCCCCAAAAAAGATATGTTAACTTCCTAATGCCTAGATCTTCAGAAAGTAACTTATTTGGAAATAATGGCTTTGCAGATATAGTTAGTTAAGACAAGGTCACACTGCAGCAGGAGGAGCCCTTAATCCAATATGACTGATGTCTTTATAAGAAGAGAGACTTACAGGGAGAAGGCAGGTATGTGAAGACACACGCAGTGGAGGCAGACACTGGAGTGATGCTGCTGTAAGCCAAGAAAGAGCAAGGATGACAATCACCTCAGAAAACAGAAGAAGCAAGGATGAATTCTCCCTTATAGGTAACAAAGAAGGAGCATGGCCCTGACAACACCTTGATTTTGAACTTCTAGCCTTAAGAATTGTAAGGTAATACATTTCTGTTGTTTTAAACCTCCCAGTTGGTGGTACTCTGTTAGGGCAGTAGCTCAGTGGTATTTTTGTATACACTGGATCCAGATATAGCTAAATATAAATATAAATATAGCCCATTTCTCACTGGACTTTGCAAACTCACAGAGCTAATCCAAGGTTACTAGTCCCCTTAACAGGAAAGTTAAATTTATCTTCGTAGGAAATCTACAAGAATGAGGAGAAAAGTGGGAAACCGTCCCCACCAAAAACTTTTATTTACAGACTGGATGATAGAAACATATAACTATGGGTGGTTCTAACTTACATTTGTGTTCTGTTATAGTGTGTGTTTTTATTTTATTTTTTACTTTAAATATCTCTGATACTGTCTACATGGAGTGATTAGCAATACTTTATTTTGTACTATCCATTTTCTTATACACATTTTATATGTTTAATAAATATGAATAAATTCTCAGAAAACAAAATTCAACATAAAAGGGATATTTAGCCATACTTCTGCAATCTAAAACCTTTGTGTATAAGTCATTGTTAGATGGAAATATGAGATGAAAAGTATTCACCGAAATCTCTTTGCAAATATATTATGCAACGTAAACATAATACTATTTCATATGTCAGCAACCTACCAACATGAGAGGACACAAAGGAATTTCAGCAAAATATTTTATGTATTTACTTTTTGTCTTGTACTAAAAAAAGACTTTAAAAGATATTCAAGAATTTTATATGTATTGATTATAGTGAGAAGAAGCATCTTGGTTTTGATTCTTACAATAAAATAATTCAGAATACATCAATTTTTGAAAGTATTTTTTAAAAAAATATACCTCAGTTAAGTAAACTCGTTGGATGTTGAGTGTGTTCACAACAATTTCTAACCTTTAAAAATGTTGAAGAAAAAAAGTTAAACCAAGACACCTGGTTCCTACTTCACTACAACCACAGTGGAAAAGACTATATAACACCACACCTGTCTACATTCACAGCAAGAAATCATTTGATTTGATTTGTGGTTGTGTCCTTTACCAATTCTGTCCACTTTATAAACTTATATAACTTCTAAGAGCCTCATTTTTCTCTCTTTAAAATGAATATATTAATAATGTAGGTTTTTATAAAAATTATATGAGAAAATATACGTAAAGAATTTAGCACAGTCCCTGATGTTAAAATGTTCTCTCCATCCAATAAAAATGTACTATTTTTTGTAAATTTAAGTTCCTTATAGATGTTGGATATTAGATCTTTGTCAGAGGCATAGTTTGCAAAAACTTTCTCCAATTCTGTAGGTTGTCTGTTTGCTCTGTTGATAATTTCTTTTGGAGGCCATTGTCCTTACCACACCAACGCGGGAATAGAAAACCAAATACTACATATTCTCACTTATAAGTGGGAGCTAAATGATGAGAACACATGAGCACATAGAGAGGAAAAATACACACTAGGGACTATTGGAGTTGGAAGTAGAGAGACAATCAGAAAAAACAACTAATGGGTACTAGACTTAATACCTGGGTGAGGAAATAATCTATACAACAACCCCGCATGACACAAGTTTACCTATGTAACAAAACTGCACATATACCCCTGAACTTAAAATAAAAGTTGTTTTTTTTTTAAGTGTACTATCATCCTAAAATAATGAAATAGAAAAAAAAAATCACTTCACGAAGGCTTCTGGAACAGTAGAGAAAAGTGAAAATGTTAGCAATTCCCAGTTCAATTTTCTTTTTTCTTTTTTTTTTTTTTTTTGAGACAGAGTCTTGTTCTGTTGCTCAGGCTGGAGTGCAGTAGCATGATCTCAGCTCACTGCAACCTCCGCCTCCCGGATTCAAGCGATTCTCCTGCCTCAGCCTCTCCTGTAGCTGGGATTACAGGAGCCTGCCACCAGGCCCAGCTAATTTTTCATATTTTTTAGTAGGGACATAGTTTTGTCATGTTGGCCAGGCTGGTCTTGGACTCCTGACCTCAGGTAATCCACCCACCTTGGCCTCCCAAAGTTCTGGGATTACAGGCATGAGCCACCACCCCTGGCCCTGGTTCAATTTTCTCATGAAAACAACCATGAAGGCAGAAAAGAAAAAATACTATTAGCTGAACACAGTTTATTATTATTATTATTATTATTATTAGAATCAGGGTCTCTCTGTCAAGCAGGCTGAGGTACAGTGGCACAAGCATAGCTCACTCTAGCCTTGATCTCCTGGGTTCAAGTGATGCTCTTTCTCAACCTCCTGAGTAGCTAAGACTACAGGCATGTGCCACTATGTGCAGCGATTTTTTTTTTTTTTTTTTTTTTTTAGAGAGAGATGGAGTCTTATGTTGCCCAGGCTGGTCATAAACTCCTGGCCTCAAGTGATCCTCTTGCCTTGACCTCCCAAAGTGCTGAGATTACAGATGTGAACCACTGTGCTCAGCCCATAGTTTATTATTTAACAAAAATCATCCTAAAAGAAAATGTCAGATGATATAAATCTCTTCCCTAATATTGTCACTGTAATAGATGACTGATTAATTCAGAACAAGGTACAGGGGCCATGCTTCAGAAGAGCAGCACGAGGTTGGTGGAAAGACATTCTAGATTGCCAGACATTAGCCCCAGGCATTCACTGACTTCAAGGAGGGACGTCAGCACCACAACAGGTTGACTTTCCCCATCACAATCCATTTCTAAGCATCAAACTCAAATAATTACTTTTTTTGAAAGTTACAAGTATTTTGATATAAATGACAATATCTCTAATCCCTAGGAAATCAATTTTGAGATAAATACCTAAGAAAATAGATGTGTATATATTATGAAGCTAAGATTAAACAATTATAATAAAATAGTATTATTTAAAATTCTAATTAGGAATAAGAGATGATCTACATGGACTTGTTCATTTTCCATAATAATATTCTAGAAAAATCATATAAAATAACTGAAAATTGATAATCCCAAAGAATAAAGACAAGTAGAAGAAAATTACCCATAAATGCAGAAATTCAAGGCATTTATGGAGAAAATGAATGTGAAATAAAACACAGAGAGAATTCGTGGAGCAAGTTTGTGGTAGATTGAAAGCAAATGAGGCAAATTTAGCACATGAAGCCATAATCATGAGTTCTCAGGACTGTAGGTAGCAGGGAAGGTCTACTAAACAAGTCTAAACATTGAATTGACATACCTGTAGATACTGGAAAATAAAGTAGCTCTGTATGCTGTTACTCAAAGTTCTATCAACTATAAATCTTTCAAAGAAAATACATATACAATATACAAAATGGCTTTTTCTCTTCTCAAGGGGATGGAAAAGAAATGTGTTGAAGCTATAAAACAAGAATAAAATAGGTTTAATTATATTGTGGTATAATTCAAATGAACACTGGAAGTTCTAGCTTCAATACAGAAATAATCATGATAATGGAACACATGTACCGAATCAAAAACAATATACAAAATGGGCAACATGTAGAATTCAAAAGAAATTAATAGTATGGTGAATGGTTTGAGAGGAAACATGGCAGGCGTGGTGTACAGAGCATAGTGGTTTAGTATCCAAGTCATTTAGTCATGGAATTAGAAGATACAACCAATAGGAGAGAAATATATAGGAATTACTAAAATTGCTCCATAAAAATTTAAGCAAAATAACAAGAAATCATAGGAACTTGTACTTATTCCACATAAAAGCAACAAAGATAAACTATTACCTAAGTATATCCTTTTAGGTTTACAAAGAAAAAGGAAAGAATCATCCAAACTTTGAAAGAGTTCATTGGATTCAAAATCTATTTGTCTCAGATTTATTAACTGTATCAACCTAAGACAGAACAGTATATATCCTTAAAAAAACAAAAGGTGTGATCAGAAAATATTTTCTAGGCCAAATTGATATTTACTGTATGTGGGTTATAAAAGAAGCTCATCCTTAGGCAAACAAGAAAACAAAAAAATTCTAACATACTTTCTGCTGATAGCAATGAAAGGAATGATAGAGAGTGGAGAAAAATAAAGATTAATGAATATAACAAATAAATATAGAAATGGTGCATATATACAAATAAATGCATTAAAAGTGTTCTTAATTGAAAATATTACAATATAAATTCCTTACAAAAGTTATTCATCTTAAGCATAATTAATAATATACATGAAATGGTGCTATAAAAGTGCTTAAATCATATCAAGAATAAATTAAAACATTCAGGAAGGGAATTTACATTTTATGGTTCACTGCAAATATGTGGAATATTGATGAATTGATGGACAGAGGAGAAAGTACAATGAGGAAAACCAACGATACGTAAATAATAAACAGCATGTCAAGGTTTGGAATAAATTCAAGAGAGATGTCAAAAAGTAAAGTACTTTACCAACTATAAAAAGAAGTATACAGGCCAGGTGTAGGGACTCACACCTGCGATCCCAGCACTTTGGGAGGCTGAGTCGGGCGGATCACAAGATCAGGAGTTCAAGACCAGCCAGACCAACACAGTGAAACCCTCATTTCTACTAAAAATACAAAAATTAGCTGGGCATAGTGGCACACACCTGTAATCCCAGCTACTCAGGAAGCTGAGGCAGGAGAATTGCTTGAACCCAGGAGGCGGAGGTTGCAGTGAGCCGAGATTGCACCACTGCACTCCAGCCTGGGCAACAGAGTGAGACTCCATTTCGAAAAAAAAAAAAAAAAAAAAAAGGAAGAAGTATACATTCTGTCTTAAGTTTAAATCAGGGGTCTGCAAAATTTTTCTGTCTAAAGTCAAGCTGTAAATATTTTGAGCTTTGTAAGTTACATGATATCTCTCCCAACTACTCAGTTGTGCTGTTATAGCACCAGAAAAACCATAAATAATATGTAAAACAAATGAGTGTGACTGTATTCCAACAAAATTTTATTTATGGACACAAAATTTGAATTTCATAAAATTTTACATGGCATAAAATCTGATTCTTTTGATTTTTTTTCAACTCTATGAAAATGTAAAAATATTTTTAGCTTGTGGGCTGTACAAAAAAAAAAAAAAAAAAGGGCTGTGGGGAGGAATTGGTTCACAAAACACAATTTGCCAAACCCATGTTTTGATAAATAACTTGATTAGATTACATATAATATTGATTAACTACTGCAGGCTAATCAAAGAAGTATTATATATTAAACAATTAACTTTGAAAGCATACTAAATATATGTATGTTATGAGACTGGTAGTGAGTAAGTAAAAGAGATCACTTTTATAGTAGTATCTAAAAAATTATGCCTTAAACTCCTATCTGCTTGATTACATAGCAATCTCTTCTTCCTGAAAATTGTTCTCCACAAACATTTCTCACAATTTTCATTGATGTTTAAATGTGTAATCTAATGCCCCTTAAATATCCCCCATGCTCTGAATTTTGCTTGGTTTTAGATAGTCACTCAAGACTATGGGATAGAGTTACAGGAGGCATGACTTTCAGCTCTATAGAACAACTCTTTTGCTTTCTGCTAGTTGAATTAGCTCATTTCTCCATTGAACTATCTTAAATTTCTCTAATTAATGTCAAAGTCTATGTTGTTGCTTACTTGCTCCAAATTATTGAAATCTTTTTGACTCCCAGTACTCAGTTGTCTCAGAAGACAAATGACTAACACATTTTCAGCTCAATTGCTTCAGAAATTGGCCACTCAAAAAGCACTTTGGGTTCATAATGACAAAACTACAGAGGACAATTTGGTAATTTAAATGGAAAACCCAAATATATTGTAAAATCTTTCGACCACCATTAAATTTCTAGAATTCATCTTAAATTAACAATCCTGGATAGAGCACTTATTTATTTTGCTGAATATTCAGAATAACATTTTTTACAAATATTTAAAATTTTAAGCTAAAAAATTTTCCAGCAATAAATATAGTTAAAATATAGTACATGAGTACACATCATCCAAAATGGTGAAACTTTAGAGATATAAAAGTAAGTTTATTTACAAAGTGCTTATCATCAACACTACTCAACAGTGCTCTGGAGAGCTTAGCAAATACATGTGAATGTCCATTAAAATAAACGATTTCTAGTAAACACACTTATTTTCTTAAAAAAAGAAAAAATATATATATGTTTTGGGAATATAAGAGTATCTGCCTCAGAAAAGGAAAGTCTAAAAAATATTAAATTCCATGGTGCAGTTAAAATATTAAAACTACATGCAATTTGGGCAGTAACTACACGAGTAATTGGAAAATAAATAGAACAGAACGGCAAGCCCAGAAACTGAAATATGCAGACATAAATACTTGCTATATAATTATGTTAGCATCCCAAATCAATGCATTAAAAATGGCAAGTTTAGTAAAAGGTAATACTTTCAACTGCAGGTATGTTTGTAGGAAAAATGGAATTTGCATGCATTACTAACAATGTTGTAATAAATTGATCAGTTCGCTATGGAGGATAAAAATTGATTGGAATAAAAGGAATAATAAATTCAAATCTGCAGGAAATAAGACTTGTCTATGAATCCTAAAAGGGCTCACTTCATTCCAGAAAAAGTTAAGAAAGGCTCATCTATAAAATTCTCACAAGGTGTCCGACAATTAAGGTAACTTTACCCAAGAAATTTTAGACTACTTGCCATATTCAATCCTTCTGAAAGGTTGCTTTCACAAGTTTATTACACTTTGTATCACATGTTCCATTTATCTGTGTTAAGAATTATCGGAAGAAAAACAAAAGAACCCCAACCCAGTCAATAGGGTAATGGAATGCTGATGTTTTGTTCAGTAGAGTTGCTTTGTAGTAGATGATGACAAGCTGAACCAATCAGGTCTACTCTGGCATTTATAACGAAAATGTCTGCCAAGGAAGTCAGAATAATGAAAACAATGAGAAAGAACAGCTGAATTCCCAACATGAAGAAGACCTAAAGTAAGGTGCAAAGAAGGATTGAGAGGGCAAAATCAAAAATCATAGTTGGGTCATTCAGATAGGCTATATTCTAAAAGACATTCCATCCAGGTGGCCTGGGTTCACAACTATTAAGAATATAAAAATTAAACTCTTCACAGTTTTGAACATTAAATTTAAAATGAGAAAAATGGGAGAAATTTTAAGCAAATACTAGTGGACAAATATGAGAAATTACTCTTTCATAGAATCAATAATCTCCTTCAGCAAATATTAATGAACAAATAATAGGAAGACATCATTCATAGAACCACAACTAATAATGTGGAAAATAGGAAATAACAAACTAAACAGATAAAAAAAATCAATGCCACGACTATTCAAATAACTATCTTTTTAAAAAAAATCAACATTTATGTGATTATCAAAAGTTAAATTTTAAAATACTATTTCTATTAATCAGTAATTATGTATACAAGAGATAGAAATGCAGCTTAACCTAGGTAAAGAACAATAGAAATTTAATGACTTTACTAAAAAAGTAGGGATAGAAATTTCTTCTTTTTTGTTTGAAGCAGGGTCTCACTCTGTCGCCCAGGCTGGAGTGCAGAGGCAAGATCTCGGCT
This sequence comes from Pan paniscus, assembly GCF_029289425.2. Lineage (NCBI taxonomy): Eukaryota > Metazoa > Chordata > Mammalia > Primates > Hominidae > Pan > Pan paniscus. Next base: position 101,341,249 of record NC_073253.2, read on the forward strand.
CACTGCAACCTCCACCTCAGCCTCCTGAGTAGCTAGGATTACAGGCATGTGCCACCAATCCTGGCTAATATTTTTGTATTTTTTGTAGTGATGGGTTTCACCATATTGGTCAGGCTGGTCTCGAAACTTCTGACCTCAAGTGATCCTCCCATCTTGGCCTTCCAAAATGTCAGGGTTATAGGTGTGAGCTATGGTGCCCAGCCAGAAATTTCTGTAGACATACTTGGAACCAGGATCTTGAATTAAACACTCAGAGCCACACTTTGCTCCAAGGTATTAGATATCCATTCTTTACATGGTAAGCAGGATAGCTACCAAGATCATGTGCACTTTTCATAAAACTCAGTAAAATGGTGTTTCCACTGATAACCCTGGCAGTAATAGCATTTGAAGGTGTCTTATTGATCGACTGCTCACACCTACTTTAATCTCTATGGCTCAAAGGTAGAGAATATTCTGATTATAATATCCTGATGATGTCAGCCACATTTCAAACCACGTTGAATATCTTTCCCAAGAGGAAAAAGTATATTTCATTTAAAATATACATATATAAGAATGCTGATGTAACAAGAATGTTAAATATCCACTATACTAGCCAATAAAGCTGATGATTGGATACATTGTAGCTGGTACTGTAAAATAGTTCATTCTTTTCAGAAATTAACCTGGGGACACAATTTTGATATCTTAATATATCAATACTGGCTTGGTAGACTAAGCCAGAGATATTAAGATAATTATCCATATTCAAATGAGCTATATTAATATATCTTAATATATAAATAGTCATCCAAATGAGATAATATTACAATACCTTAATATATCAATGCTTTTTTGAATATAGAAAATTATCTTAATATCTCTGGTTCAGTCTGTCAAGACTGCTATAACAAAAATACCATAGACTAAATAGTTTAAGCACTTCTGAAGGGTGGGAAGTCCATAATCAAGGCATCCATATATCTGGTGAAGGCTCAACTTCCAGCTTGTAGATAGTCACTTTCTTCTATCCTACCTGGGAGGAAGAGAGAAATAGCCAGAGAGAGAGAGACAGAGAGAGAGTCTATCTCCCAAAGGCCCCATATCTAAATATTATTATAATTTAACATGAATTTTGGGGTGACACAAACATTTAGTCCATAGCAATATCAAGAACATTTTCATAAACATTCATGGATAAGGGCAATAATTTGAAACAAGGACAATGCTTCTTAATGCATTATATAGTACATCAGATAATTTGGTAAATAAGGTAACTCTATTGAAAGCTCTATTTAGAATAAAAAAACAAATTTTATATAAAGTGTAGTGGGACCACAAATAAAATCTCAATGAAAAGGCTCTCACTGAGGCTAATACAGAATGTCTGCATCTCACAAATCTCTGACATGTTTCAGGACATATATTAAACACTACCGATGGTAAACAACCAAACAAGCAAAAAGTATTTATTTTTGAGATGTTTGACATAAACTACATCTTAAGTCTTAGGGATGGAGGAGTAGAAATACATAGATTTGATGTTATTTTTCTGTGCCAAACTATGTGTCTCCCCAATAACCATTTATTCTTGCAATTTCCCTGGAAACATTACAACAAAATGTCAAATCTGTAGTTTCAGCACACCACTCAAAATGGTGGCACAATCTTCAAGTGACCTCTTCTAATGCTCAATTTTTCCCACAGAAAATATCTATTTTTATCCATATTTACTCCTTCAGCCTCAATTCTCATCCATTTGAATAAACTAGTGCTCTATTTTTATGTGACCTTGAACCTAACTAATTTAGGATTCAGCTTCCTCAGTCTAACCTTTCTTACCTGCAAATGTAGAGTAGAATAGAACATCTCTTGGATAATTTTCACAATGATATCCTGTGGTTTTCATGAGTGTTGCTGCGTGAACAGACTCAAACCTATCATGTTCATTTTGAATCACTAAAATATTTTGGACCTCACCATTATAGCAATATTTAAATGTTAAATGTGAATCTTTACTAAGTTGCTTAACATTGCACATCTTTTAAAGCTAATATTTAGTTTAAAACAACGACCATTTCTATTTATGTGAAAATAGAATAAATTACTTATACAATAATTGAGACAAGATTGCCTGACACTGAAAATGTATATGCTGCTGTCTGAAATGTATCTATGTTCCTTTTATACAATGTTCATTTATATTTTTCTATGCCATACAAAAGAGGAGATTAATAATTTCCTTAGAATATGGGAGTTTATATTGTCAATGTTTTCAGTGAAAGATTTTTTTAATTCCAGAAAGTATATGCATAGACAGATAATTTACTGTACTATGATTTTCTTGCCAATAAGGATACATATATGAAAAACAATATCTAATCCAAACAGTTTCTTACAGAAGAATTAAAGGAAATTGAAAGAAGTTACAGGGTGGTACCTCTTTTTTGTTCTAATAGAACAAAGAGAAAAAGTTTTTGGAAATATGTTATCCAATAGGAAAATTTGTCTTTTGCATTGAGTTTACCTTAGCTGAAGATTGAATGAGCATTTTTTTTCAGTAGATACGTATGATTACTTGACTCATATTTACAGTTACTAAGCCATACCAATGTAGTTTAACTTATTTTTAATTTGTACTTATCTTTCGTAACTCCTGAAGCATATTGTCCTGTGGAAGTCTTGTCAGAAGCCTTCTCCAGTCTCAGTCTATCTGATGCTTTTATTTGTGATTAATTGGATCCTGAAATATCTGTACATTGTATTTACCAAAATGTGTATTAAATATGGAGTTATTGGTTTCTCACTGTTCTATCGGTATCACTTAACACAGTGCACATAACACAGTATATTCATCATAACATTTGTTTAGTCACTACAAAATATATCCATCTTTAGCTGTGAATATATTGATAAAGAGAGGACTATCATACAGAATTATAGACATTTTGTTCCTAGATACTGAGTAATCTAATTCATATAAAATGTTGCCACACATATGTCTGAAGCAGAGCACACACTGGTTACGAAGAAACTTTTTTTTCAGTGTCTATCTTAAATAAGGTCCCAAAGTTATGAGGTTTTATTTTTTTAAAAAAACACAATTATAAAGGAATCAGTCTACCAGATTTCAGTGAGTATCAGTAAAACAATTTTATACAGATACAATAATCGAAACCGGGTGTTATTGGCAAATGAATCAAAACACAGATCATGGGCACAGAATAGAGAACCCAAAAATAGTCCTATGAAAGGGTGGCTAATTTTTGACGAAAGTGCAAAAGCATATCCAAGGAAGAAAAATCGTCTTTTCCACAAATTGTCCTGGGACAAACAACTGGATAGCTATAGGTGAAACAATGAATCTTGATCTAAACGTCATGCCTTTTTTTTTTTTTTTTTTTTTTTGAGACGAAGTCTCACTCTTGTCCCCCAGGCTGGAAGCGCGATGGCGTGATCTTGGCTCACTGCAACCTCTGCCTCCCAGGTTCAAGCAATTCTCCTGCTTCAGCCTCCCAAGTAGCTAGGGTTACAGGCGCCTGCCACCATGCCCAGCTAATCTTTTTTGTATTTTTAGTAGAAATGGGGTTCCACCATGTTGGCCAAAATTAACTCAAAATGGAACATGGATGTAAATGTAGAGACATAAAACTTTAAGAAGATAACACAGGAAAAAAAATATTTGGAACTTAGGTCTTGATGAAGTGTTCTTACACATGTCACCAAAAACATAATTCATAAAAGAAAAAAATCAGTAAATTCTACTCTACCAATCTTAGAAACATGTGTTTTGCAACAGACTGTATTAAAATAATGAATAACAATCTAAACCCTGGGAGAAAATATTTGCTTATCACGTCTTTTGAATTACTAGTGTAGTGTAATTTCAGATTATGAAAAGAACTCTCAAAATGAACAAACCAGTTAGATAATGGGCAAAATACATAAAGGGATATTTCACTGAAGAGGATATACAGATGTCAAAGAAACAGATGAAAATTTTTTCAACATTACTAGTAATTAGGGAAATGAAATTTAGGACTACAGTGACATGTCATTACACACCCATTAGAACAACTAAATTAAAAAATGATATGTGGAGCAAAGATACCCCTTGTACACTGCTGGTGGGAATGTAAATTAGTATAGCCATTATAGAAAACAGTATGGAGGTTCCCATAAAACTAAAAATAGAATTACCGTACAATCTAGCAATTTCACTGCTGGCTATTTACCTGAAAGATTTGAAACCAGTATGTCAAGGAGACTCCTGCATTCCCATGTTCATTGTAGCACTATTTATTATAGCCAAGTTATAGAATCAACCTTAGCCTCCATCAATGAATAGATGGATAAAGAATGGGTGATACACATACACAATGGGATACTATTCAGAATTTTTTTAAGATCTCTCATTTGCAACAATATGGATAAAATTGGAGGACATTATGCTAAGGGAAATAAGTCAAGCACAGAAAGATAAATACCTCTTGTTCTCTCTTATATGTGGAATGTAAAACAATTTATCTCATCGAAGCAGAGTAGAATCGTTATTACCAGAGGCTGGGGTGGAGAATAGGGAGATGATAGTCAAAGGGTACAAAGTCTTAGTGAGATAAGACAAATAAATTTGCTTTTTTGTCCCAATCTGCTGCACATGGTGAATATAGCTAATAATTGAATACTGTATTTTTCTAAATCACTAAGTAAATAGATTTCAAATGTTCTCATCACAAAGAAATTAAATATTTCAGGTGATGGAGATGTTAATGAGCTTTATTTAATTATCACCCACTGTATTCAAAAATTATAACATCACTTTATATATCACAAAGACATACATCTATAATTTGTCAGTATATAATAAAAAATACAAACTTCAAATTTCAAAAACAAATTCTGACAAGTATACAGAGAAATTGGATCACCATATAATGTTGATGGAATGTAAATGGCATAGCCACTCTAGAAAATAGGATGACAGCTCTTAAAAATCTAATAACGGCCGGGCCCGGTGGCTCACGCCTGTAATCCCAGCACTTAGGGAGGCCGAGGCGGGCGGATCATGAGGTCAGGAGATCGAGACCATCCTGGCTAACACGGTGAAACCCCGTCTCTACTAAAAATACAAAAAATTAGCCAGGCGTGGTGGCAGGCGCCTGTGGTCCCAGCTACTCAGGAGGCTGAGGCAGGAGAATGGCGTGAAGCTGGGAGGCAGAACTTGGAGTGAGCCGAGATTGTGCCACTGCACTCCAGCCTGGGCAACAGAGCGAGACTGTGTCTCAAAAAAAAAAAAAAAAAAAAAAATCTAATAATATGCTTACCATATTACCCAGCGCTTACACTCCTAGGACAGAGAAATTAGAACTCATGTTTACACAAGAATCTGTGCTTGAGTTTTCATAGCAGTCTTACATATAATACTCACAAATTATAAAAAAACAAATGTTTAAAATATAACATACGTTTGTAATCATAAATGTTGATTTTATTTTTAAGATAAATTATTTAGTAAAATTATTTTCTCTAAAGCAACTATAAAATTTTGGTCCCTTATTAGATAAATCCATTCATTCTAAGGCTCATCTTCTCATTACAAGCCATCATTCATTTAAAAAGGGCATCTTTTACTTGCTGTTTTGAGACTGCAGGCATACCTCAGAGATATTGTGGTTTCAGATCCATATCACCACAATAAAGTGAATATCACAATAAATCAAGTCACATAAATATTTTGGCTTCCCAGTGCATAAAAAAGTCATATTTTAGGTTATACTCTGACCAGTCTATTACGTGTGCAATAGTAAAAACAAGGTACAGACATTAATGAAAAAACACTGCTAATGATCATGCAGGCCTTCTTAAGTTGTAATCTTTTTGTGGTGAAGGGTCCTGCGTAGATGTTAATAGCTGCTGACTAATCAGGCTGCTGAAAGTTGAAGTGGATACAGCAATTTCTTAAAATAAAACAACAATAATGTTTGCTACATTCATTAACTCTTCCTTTCATGAAATATTTCTCTGTGGCATACAATGTTATTTGATATCATTTTACTCAAAATAGAAGTTATTTAAAAATTGAAGACAATTCTCTCAAATCCTACTGCTGCTCCTTCAACTAAATTTACGGACTATTTTGTAATCTTTTTTTGTCATTTCAACAATGTTCACAGTATCTTTACCAGAGGTAGATTCCACCTCATCACTTTCTTTGCTCATCCATACTAAGCAACTCATCAATCACTCAAGTTTTATCATAAGCTATTATATATTCAGGATCCTAATATCTAACTCTAGTTTTCTTGCTATTTCCACCACTTTGCAGTTACCTATAAAATCTTAAATTAAGCCTCTAGATATAAATTTCCTGATACAATACTTTACAAATGACATAACTGTATCAGTGGTCTACCATGACACTTAAGAGAAGATAACACAGGTATTCATCCTTTTTGGTTATCTCACTCTACCATTTTCTCAAGATTTTTGTTACATGTTCTGAGATCTTTTCCTTCATGCATTAGCAATATTTATATTGATATAACATTTACACACACTTTTAAAATTTATACCATGTATATACTCTTTCTGATTCTGTACATAGATTCTATGTTAAAGAATCTTCCCCCATACCACAGTTCCACAGTTTCCCTATTCTTTTTTTTCTTTAAATTCAAAACTTGGTTGGCTAAATTTAATCAAGATTTTTGCTTTTTCAAAATAGGCACATAATTTCTATATTTTCTGAATTCACATGTCTAGAACATCCTGTTACTATAACACTGGAACAGCAACTTGCTGGTATTAAAATTCTTAAGTCCTGAGTATTCTTTTTTTTCACCAGACATCTTTATTGCTGTTTCATGGTAATCAAATATTCAATGTTTTTGAAATATAGTCTGAGACTAATAATTTATCCTTCTGGTAAAGTAGGTAAATTTTTTGCCCTAAAAGCTGGAAAGATTTATTATGCTCAAATTTCAATAATTTTTCAGAACATGTCTTGGTATCAAACACTAATTATTAATTTTTCCTTGTTCTGAGATTGAAGTACTATCCACAGACAGTGGTTTTGAATATGTGATTGTGCATTGTTTTTGTGTATGTGTGTCCTCTACTACATGGTCACTAGTGGAATTTTCTTGCTACTTGCTTTGATCTCAGCCAGTTTTGCTCTGGGAATAATAAGCATTTTATTTTAGTCTTCCAAATCTAACTCAATTTATCTCTTTTCCTCTGATTTTCTGACTACTAGCAATCCGATGCACTATCAACCAAAATCTTTCAATAAGTATATTTGCCTGGTCATATTCTCAAAGAAAAATATTTCAAATTTTAAAACTGTTATATATTTGATGTTTATTTTATTTATACCAAACCAGATTAAGAAATTTCCATTCCAATCACAGTTTTCTATAAATTTTTAATCATACACATATGTTCAATTTAATAACACCTTTGTGTCTATCAAGCTAATTATGTTTTCTCCTATATTCTACTAATGTGGTCAACTTGTTATTATGGTTCTATTTGTGTTTTAAAGGTTTTTGGTAGTATTTCTTTTTCTTTATAATCTTTGGAAGTTTTTTTGTTCATTTAGCGTTATATTTTTGTTAAATACATTGTAGAGTGCACCAGTGAAGCCCATAGGCCTGATGGTTTTATATGAAAATAATTGCAATTGCAGATTCATTTATTATAACATTTGTAGGACTAGTTCTTTTTTTTTTTTTTTTTGGTTTGACAGGTTTTTCTTCTTCTAAAAATATTAAAATCAGATATATTTTAAGTAATAAGTTGTAAGCCATATCCCATAGCAATTTTTTATCAAGATAAATATATAGTAAATTCCAAGCATTAGTCTCTCTTTGTTCCCACTCTGAATTATGAATTACCCAAGGTGAATATTATTATGGAATATTTATCTATTATATTACAAATAGATTTTGAGTTTTTTTTCCAGTGTGGAGTCTTTTGAATAACACAATTATAAAGCCTTGTGCAAGTTTTAGAAATGTAAATATGTGTACAATTCTGTTTTGTATATACCTAGGAATAAAATTTCTGGATTATGATATATAGATGTACAGTTGACCCTTGAACAACATGGGTTTGAACTGTGTGGGCCCACTTGTATGCAGATTTTCTTCTGCCTCTGCTATCCCAGAAACAGCAACACCATCTCCTCCTCCTCTTTCTCTTCCTCAGCCTACTCAACATCAAGATGAGGAAGAAGACCATTATGATGATATACTTCTACTTAATAAGTAGTAAATGTATTTTCTCTTCCTTATGATTTGCTTAATAACATTACCATAAATTTTTGTAAGAATACAGTATTTAATATACATAACATACAAAATATGAGTTAATGGTTTATGTTTATGGTTTATGTTATAAGTAAAGATTCTGGTCAAGAGTAGGCTATTAGTAATTAAGATTTGGGAAATCAAAAGTAATTTCAGCTGTACAGAGGTCAATCAACTGTAGAAATAACAACTGTTGTCAAAATAATAGTTTTAGTTTACATTTCTACCAGCATTATTTGAAATTACTTATCATTCCCAATGCTTGCCATCACTTAATATCGTCTGTTTAATATTTAACTTTCTGCTGGCTATGTAGGGAGTATCGCGTGTGCTAAATTTGTGTTTCCTCAAGGACTAACGATACTGAGCAAATTTTACATGCATATTGGCTCTTTAAATATCCTATCATGTGACACCTCTTCAAGTTTCTCATCTATTTTTCTGTTCAGTTTTCTGTCTTGTACTTACTGATAATAAATGTACTTTATTTCTTCTGTATAAAAGTTCTTTATAGTTATAGGTGTTAAAGATGTATTATCTAACATGACTTGCTTTGTTTTTTCATTAATCTGTTGAATTTAGTTTACAATTCCTTAATTTTAATAAATATTAATTTATCAATCAATATTTTATATTTATTTACATGCCACATTTAAGTAATTAATGCTTATTATAATATCATGAAGTTATTCTCCATTGTTATCTTCTAAAATTATTATTTCCAACTTTCACATTTAGATCAATCATTCACCTGGAATTTATTTTTGTATATTGTGTGAGGTAGGCTCAAGTTTTATGTTTTTGCTTTTTTCTGGACGTTTATTTGACCCTGCCCAATTTTTTAAAATGTCTGTTGGTTCTATTATTCTGAAGTATAACCTTTGTTATAAAAAAGGAACATGTATTAATTTGTCTATGTTTTGCATTTTTTCTTTCCCATTGTCATGTTGTATACCCTCGGCATTACCAGATTTTCTTATTTACTAGAACTTCATATATTAAAAGCTTGTTAATATATATTTTCCAAAAATTAGCCAGGCATGATGGCTCATGCCTGTAGTCCCACCTACTTAGGAGGCTGAGTCAGGAGAATTGCTTGAACCTGGAGGTGGAGGTTGCAGTGAGCCGAGATCGCCCCCACTGCACTCCAGCCTGGGCAACAGAGTGAGACTCCGTCTCAAAAAGAAAAGTATTTTCTACATTTGTTATTAAACATTATCTTGGTGACATTCATTTTTCATGTAATTTTTAGAATCACATAAGTTATGTTTATAGACACATACACACACACACAAACACAAACATTCCCATGCACAGAACAACAACAAATTATGTCTTTCTTTAGTTTTCCATCGATTACTATTGTTAGGGTTTTATTAGTTTTGCTCATCTTCTTATAGGCCAAAATTTTAACTGTTGATTTGTTTATTCTTTGCATGTATCTAATTCACTGATTTTCATTTTTAAAATGTTTATTTATATCCATTCTTCTACTTAACTTGTGTAATTGGTTTATTTTGTTCTTTTTGTCTAATTTTTTTATAATAGAAGCTGAGATAATTGCTTTTATACTTTTTTATGTCTTATAGTGTCATTTTAACTAAAAATTTTACTTTAGCAACTGCTTTAGATAACATACCTCATAGTTTTTATTATTCTACATTGTCATTTTTTTCTACTAAAAAATTTATAATTTCTTTGGGGATTAAAGAAATCTTACCCATGGGTTGCTTGGAAGCTTATTACTTGAATTCAAATACTTGAGTTTTTTCTTAATATTATATTTTTACTGATTTCTACATTGAATGTTTTTACTTAAATGTTCCATATATTCTTTTTCTGTTTGTTTTAATTGATTATTTTTTGGAGCAGTTTTAGGTTTACAATAAATTTAGTGGAAGATACAGAGATTTCCTTTTTCCTCTCTGCCTCAACACATTCATTGCCTTCATCATCAATACCTGCCATCTACAGTGGTATATTTATTATAGTTGATGAAGCTATGATAATACGTTATTATGCAAAGTCTTTATATTAGGATTCATTTTTAGCCTTGCACATGCTATGGGTTTGGACAAATTTACAATGTCATGTATCCACCATTATAGTATCATATGAAATAGTTACATTTCCCTAAAAATCCTCTGTGCTCTTCCTGTTCATCCCCCCTTTCTCCAAATCCCTGGCAATGACTGATATTTTAACTGTCTGCATAGTTTTGCCTTTCCTATTATAGTTGGAGTCGCGCAGTATGCAGCCTTTTCAGATTGGCTTGTTTTCACTTAGTAATATGTACTTAAGTTTTCTCCATGTCTTTTCATGGCTCAAAACTTCATTTCCTTTAGGCACTGAATAATATTCCACTGCCTAGATAAAAGACAGGTTTCTTAAATCCATTCACCTACTGAAGAACATCTTGGTTACTTAAAGTTTTGGCAATTATGAATAAAGCTGCCATAAACATTCACGTGCAAGATTCTGCATAGACAGAAGTTTTCAACTCCTTTGGGTAAATATCAAGGTGCACAATTGCTGGATTGTATGGTAAGAGTATATTTACTTTTGTAAGAAGCTACCAAATGGTCTTTCAAAGTTATTGTACCATTTTGCACTTCAACCAGCAGTGAATGAGAATTCTTGTTGCCTCACATTCTTGATAACATTTGGTACTGTTGTCAATGTCTTGAATTTTGGCCATTCTAATAGGTGTGTAGTGGTATTATATTGTTGTTTTAATTTGTATTTCTCTACAAATGTTCTTAAAATATATTTATTCTATAGTTATTTGATGTAGAATTTTATAAATTTTATTTAGGAAATTTTGTTGTTAGCATTGCTCATATACTGTAAATGCTTACTGGTTATTTTGGTATAAATTTTCTATTAACAATCGAGAAAGGGATGTTAAAATTTCTAATTATGTTTCTGAATGTATCAGTTTGTCTCTTTAATTGTATCATCTTTTTGTTCTTATATTTGAACTTCTTTTAGTAGGTGTGTGTACCTTTTGGTTATCATGTCTCCCTGATAAACAGAATTTTGTATCATTGAGAACTTTTTCTTCTATGTAATAGCATTGTTTTTCTCTAAGCCTACATTTATAATATTCATATAGCCATATCAGCTATCTTAAGTTCAGTGTTTACATTATATATCTATTTACATCCTTCAGTTTAAATTTTCACTAATGTCTTTATATTTAAAATGAGTTTACTGTACATAGCATGTAGCTTGGTTCTATTATGTTCTCTAATCTTATGCTTTCTTTTTTAGTGGTTTATTTTACTTTATGTATTAATATAATCATTTATATTATTTACTTTATATATTTATAAAATAATTGATAAAGATGCTTCAAATCTACCTTATTTTTATTTATTTTCTCTCTCACATCTTTTGCCTTTGTTTTGATTGTTGTTTGTTGTTCTCTTTTTTCCTGCCTCATTCCAGTGGAATATAGTATTTTTAAGTATTCTATTTTATTCTAAAACATTTTAGAAATAACTTACTTGTGATTTTCGTTTCCTTTTCAGTGTTTGCCCCAGTTATTACAATATGCATCTTTAAATTATGGAAGTTTCCTGTCAAATAATTTTATATTTATGAATTATGTATGTACCTTATGACCACATCATTCTATCTATCCCCTATTACCCCTTTTGGTATTCTTATATATGTTGCAAAACCTACAATTTTTTATTAAATTTATTTTAACTTAAAGAATCATAGTTTATGAAATTTTATAATGTATATTTACTTCCATAATATTCTTTCTAGTGATTTTCATTTTCACCTGTTGAATCCAACTTCCAGGTGCTATTATTTTTTTTCAGCTTGAAGATTTTTACCACTTTTTTGAAATGCACATTTGCTAAAAATTTTCTTTCAATTTGCTCTCTGCAAATGTTCATTTAAATTCATTTTGAATATATTTTCTGTTGATATAGAATTACAGCTCAATAGTCTTTTCATTTTTGTCAATTTAAAGATAATATTGTACTATCTTCTTTCCTCTATATTTCTGATGAGTAACTGAGTAATATGTTTTATGTGTGTGTATGTGTGTGTGTGTAGACACATGCATAAATATAGTTATTTTTAATATACTACGTGTCTTTTTTTCTGATGAATTTGTCTTCCTACATTGTGATTTGGTGTGCCTAGGTGTGGCTTTCTCTGTATTTATCCTGTGAATGTTAAGTGACATTTGTTGGTTGGTTTGTTTGCTTGGCTCTGTGAGAGACGTTTTCACAGTTTAGGGAAATTCTCTTTCATATCTTTTCAAAGATATCTTCTCATTTTATTTTTCCTGCTGTTTGGATACTCAATTGGACATATATTATATCACGTATTATTGACCATATATCTCAAATACATGTTCTTATATTTTTCACATTTTTATTGATACTGTGTTTGATAATTTCTATAGCCCCTATGTTTATAGGCACAGAGTCTTTCTTCTAATGTGTGGATCTACTGCTAAGTCCAAACAGCCCTTCATTTCATATTTTATAGTTTAAAATTAATAAAATTATACATTTTGTTTTAATTTTTTTCTTTTTCATTGGGTATATTTTTTCTACCTTACCTTTGCTATGTCCTCTGTGTGCTCATGAATATTGTCCTTATTTTGCACTATATGCATGAACATATTTACCAATGTTATTTTAAAGTATCTTCTGGATAATTCCAACCTTCAGGCCATCTGTCAATCTTCTTACATTGACTCTTTATTCTCTTGACCACGTGACTTAATTAAGTTAATAATAGTTATTTCATAGAAGAGTTTGCTCCTTATTGTGGAGAGCAGGTTGTTTTGGGGGCTGACTCTGTTATTTAATTCAGCTGTGTCTGCATTTCATTGCACTTTCAGTTTGAGTTCACCAGTGGTTTCAAACACTCTGAGAATGGGATCAGATATTTCCCTCCAGCAGTGCTTGAAATCTGAGCAATGACAGATCTCTTTGTGGATTTCAGTTTACCTGCCATATTTTGGGGTTATTGGGAAGTTTGTTTTGCCTTGCAGTTCTGACTTGGTCTTTCTGCACATTGTGAGATCTCTTTCATCTTGGTTTTTGTTTTATTAACAGCCAGCCTTTAGTTAATGCCTTGAACTTGGTGAAAATTACCAAGAACTGTGAAAGATCTAATAGTTTTCTCTTTTGGCAAGCTAGCAAATTAGCCTGCCATAATATTATGGATGCTGGAAGACATCAGGAGATTTCTAGGTCAGAGACAAAAGACTTTATTACTCAGAAGACAGCAAGTAACATAAGGTTTATGTTTACAGTATCTCGTCCCCGTCAAGTCCCATGGCAATGAGGTAGAGGTGAACTTTGCTAGATGCTACACAAACAGTGAGTATGCATTACAACTGAGGAACACTGAGTTTAGGAAACCCAAATCTTTATAATGGACCTCAACCAAACCTATATGACTTTGCTCCAAAAAAAAAAAAAAAAAAAAAAAAAAGAGTTTATCATACTGAGTAGCGTAGTATTAACCCTCTTTTTTAGAGGTAGACAGTCATCTCTACCTTCCATAGTTTTATGTTATGAAACACTCTTGAAAAAATAAGAACAAAAAACCATCAGTGTGTCTGCTGACAAGACACAGGAATGCAGGAAACCCAAGGATCATTGTCTCTAAGCCTCCCAACAAAAACCTGAATTGACTGTAAGAAATATTTCTTAGCTCTTTTGACCTGTCTCAGGCAGTATTCCATGGCTTTGTACAGAAGCAAGATCCTGTATACTTCAAAGGTCATGTTTTCCTGCTCTCCTGCCCTGTCTTCTATTTTGGCAGACCAGCTGCCATCTCCATTCACTCAGGGATGGTCCATGGAAAACACTAACAGGTAACTGCAGAATTGCTCTGTGACTAGGGTTACTTGGGATATTTTCATCCAGCCAGCCCAAACATAAATAGTTTGGCTGATTTCTTCTTATTCATATCTACTCTTATTTTGCTAGTTTCCTAATATGTAATGTCTTATTTTTCTTTTGAACTTATGCCTGTAGTTGGATTCTCTTTTGGATGTGGTTGAAGAGTTCATGAAAATACCATATATGATTTGACAACCTAAATTAAAGTTACTCAACAGTCTTAGGCAACACATGTTTTCCAGAGATCCAACTGTTACAGATGCCGCTTCTTTCCATCATTCCTACAGGGCTTAAAAGAGTTACATGTCTTCTCTGTCTCAGGAAAGAATAATTACTCTTTAAATGCTCCTCAGAACTTTTTTGTTTGTTTGTTTGATCTTCAGCTCTCTACTAGTTTCAAGTAGCTGTGATTTTTTGCATATCTGTCTTGGTTTTAGTGTTAAGTTGAAAGCAAGTGTCTCATAATTTTCTACATCCTGATCAGAAGTAGACAATGCACTTATCTTCTTTTGTTCAGCAAATAGCTCAGTGTAATCATGATTATTTTCTGATCTTTCCCCTCTGTTGTACCATTAAAATAGAAAAAAAAAAAAAAACTCTAGCCATCTTAATTTTTTTTTTTTTAATGAAACTGTGGTTTTCAGAAAACCTTCCATCGGGGCATCCTCTTTTACCCATAAAACTGATGAGATGAATCAATGAGATTTTCGCAAATAAAAATTATTTTCTTTCCCAGCTCTGCTTTAAGAACTGTCTGTTTACTTTCGAAGTTGTCTCTCTACTTTCATTAAAGAACATATATAAATTTATTTGATGGTAATTTTTTCTTTAGTTTGATAGTTTTTAATATTTTCCTTGGTCTATTTTTATTTTCTATGCTCACTAATTTCATCAGACTTCGTATAGAGGTAGTTTTTATAAACTGGTTTCATTTCTCTAGCTGAATCTAGAAATTACTAATCTGTTTTAGGAAATACTATTTATTATATACTCCATATAATTTTACATACATGTCTGTATATGGTGAAAAAGTTAACCAAATATATACACTAAAACTTAGTAATTTGGCGTCATTATACTTGAGTGGGACACATCACTTTTGCTCACATTGCTTGGCCACCGCTAGCCTCATGCCATTGGCACAGGGAAGTGTAAGTACCCAAAAGTCAAGTAACAATTATTTTGAGCAATATTATAGTAGACCTTGTAGGCAAGTAGCAAGGCCTGCTATATTACCTAAAAATTCATTATCTGAATTAATAAGATAGGTGGCTCCTAATTAATTAAAAGTTTGTCAGATAAAATAGCTCAAATGTTTAGATTCTCTGTTCTGCAGCATTAAAATTAATCAGAGATAAGACTCAAGGGTGTTACTAAGGCACAAGTTAACATAAGATTAAAAATTTGTGTCAAAACATAGAACTCAGTATCTGTAGTGACCAGGATTGGGAAGGTGGAAAGGAAGTACTTTCAGATTTATAACTCAGAGGATGCTATGTCCAAACCCATCCCAGAGACTTGACCATTTGTGTACTATCATAGGCAGATTTTATAACTTTGGAGGAAAAAAAATCTTACTTTAAAAAAAGCCTTTTCTATGTGCCAGTAATAGTTCTAAGCATGGATTAACTTGTTTATCACAATAACCCTATAAAGTTGTTTTCCATAAAAGAAGTTTTAAAAATATATTCCCAATTTTATGTGTGAAGAAAATGAAGCACGGAATATTAAAATGGAAATTTCAGCTAAGCTAGTTAGCAAATACCAAGTGAGATGTAAGACAACCCATCATGGAAAAATTTCAAAATAAGGTCAGACTCAGGTGATTTATTCTTGTTAAGAAGAGAATTGTAGTAAGAATTTGATTCAAAGATGTTGAGTTGTAGAGAATTCTATTAGCAGAAGCTACTGAACAGCTGTGAGTTCCACCTTTCTTTTATTCCCCTGTCTCAACCAGGGAACCCCCATCTCACTTGAAGTCTAGTGGAAAGGGCTTTAAGAGAACTATTCTGAGAACTTGATATGTATCTCCTGCAGTAGCTTAAAAATTAGACTGTAGCCTAGCTTCTGGATGAAAAATCTGAAGGCTGAGAGTGGCCTAGTCAGTCACTTTTATGGCACAGAAAAAGAGAACTGCTGTTGACTTGGGAATCAGGCTGGATTGTACAAGCAAGGTCAAGGACCACTTGAACAGTCAAGGCAATTATTTCACTCTGTGATTTTCTGCGCTCCAAACCTTCCAGAATTCCCATATAGTCTCATCAAATGGAAAAAGCACACCTGCAACATTTGTAAGATTCAATTTTTCAGCCAACTTCACGGGAGTGCAAAGTTGTATTTTATTTAAGAAAATAAAGAAATGGAATTTAGCTCTAGTTAATTGAAATATTAATTCTATAAAAATAGAAATCAGGATTGTAAAATCATGAAACTTATCATCATCTCAACAAGTTTGATTTCATATTTTCAGCATTTCCTTTTTATGATATGCCATTAAAATCAACAAAGTAAATGTATAGTATCCAAATGCCAATTGAATTAAATATCGAGTATTAAAAAGCTTCATAAAAATAATAATAGAAGCAAAGGCAACTCTAAGTTATCCAGAAAGCCTCATTTAAAAAACCAAGATACAAATTATTCTATAAAATGTATTTTAAAAAATACTGAGCAGTTAGTAGTATTTGTACTGGTGGTTGAAACATATGTGATAAAAATAACACTATAAAGGAAATGTTTCTAGAAACATACAAATTATCTGGAAGAATTCTTTAATATCCAAATTTGAAGCTTTAAAGGAGGAAATATGTTCAGCCAAACAAATAAATTAATTCTAAATAGGTATACATTTCTAAGATATTAATTGATATATATTATTCTTTCATAAGATTAATAAATGATTTGCCTGGATCAACCCACAAATTTGGTTTTGGCAATGGCAATAATCACAATGATAACCAAAATGAGATGCCAGATTTGTGAGGCCATGTTTTGTTTGAAGAGCTGAAGATAAATATGGCAATGAAGCATCTTGTTTTCATCGTATTTATCCATCCAACCATTTGGTATATTAAACATGCTATTGCTCTGTCCGCACAGCACAGCATGAAATGGCTATTTGGCAACTTTTCAATTAACTTCGCCAAGGTGGTAAACCAAACCAGATAATTCAGTTTAAAAAAAATCACACTTTCGAATTATCAGATCTGGCTGTCTACATCAGGGACTAATTGAAAGCAGAAAAGAACTGCTTGTCAAACACAGTCACTTAAAATTATTAAACTGATTAAACAGATCCTTCATTGCCTAAATTACAAGACAAGTTAAATTTTAATAGCCAAAAGGGGAACCTAAGGCAGTGTCTTTATAATAAAATGGATTGGCTGTTTAAGATCAAACACTAAGTACTCAATCTTATTGTAATCAGCTGATTCAAGTGAGTAGTTCTAATATTTAAATCACTAAAATAACCTTACCATTACTGCGAGAAGATAAAATCAGATAAAATTATATTTTTATAAACTAAGTATTGCACTACTTTCGCAGTGTATAAGTGCTTTGTGATTTTACTAGAAAGAATAGTATATGGATATTGATTAATGTGCTTAACAGATTATCAGGTTCCAATGTGATTTTTAATACAGAATTTCCTAGAATCATTTATTAAATTCATTCTAAATTTGTTAAAATTAAATAACTTCATGAAAGGTAAATGCAGCCTTTTGCTATTATGACTGTTTTTTAGATTGTGGTTTTAATAATTTGGATTCTGCTTAGTCAGCTATCATAATTGCATTTGGATTATGCACAATTCATTTGTGCTCTTATTTCTTCTTTAAAACATCCAAATTTATAAAGCATAGAAATTTCACTGTTAGGTAATACTACAAACAATACAATGAAAAATAATAATCTCAGATTTTCTGGAAAATCTCTCTTTTAAAAGTTCTGAATTCTGTGATTTACTGTTTATTGAGAACCAATTATATGTGATTGCATATTTGTTGCTTCATAGATTCAAAAGTCTGGGATATTTATTTACCTAATGGTAGTGTATTCTGATCAATGTTATGACCTATGTATCTGATAATTTCACTTACACATATAGTATACTCTTTGTGATTATAAAAATAGAGCAAGTTATACCTTATTTACACCTGCAGACACTCAATGATTTTAATTAATAGTGGACTCAATTAGATGTAGATCTGCTAAAGCCCAACTTTTTATGTTCCTTTTAAATTTATATCTATAGTTGGGTTCTCTTTTGATTGATATTCCTTAAAAAATGGTCCTGTCAGTTGACCAGTTAATGCAAGGTTATCGTTGTTTGTCAGCCTGAATGAAAGTAATTCAACAATGATATCTATTCTTTCCAATTTGTGCTGCAATTCAAGAAGAAAGTTATTAATAGCACTAGAAACTTTTGTGAGTGAAAATAGGGTAAGTGCCTTATGTTATTCATTCAATTAAACAAATGATTTATCACTTGCCTGAATATTTGAATATAAATTGTTCTTTTCTAACTTGAATTTTTAATCAATGAATATCATTAATAGATTTCTAGAATGGCCATGTTCTCTATCAATATATCAAAATAGATCTAGAAATTTCAGAGTGTTTCTGAATCTATTACAATTGTTTGAAACAACACATTTATTTTTCTAACCAACATGTTAAAAATTAAATTTAAATGAGAAAAACAAGATCCTTCACATCAACCTAATGTTACTCAAATTAAAATTTTTCTTTTCGGATAATAAAATATTATGGATTTTGGGAAAACATTAGATAAATAATACACTTAATGTCATCTAACACAAAAAAGTTGATATTTTGCACTAAAAAACAAAGTGGTCCTGCTCTTAGAAGTGATAACAGTAATAGCCCTAAAGTAAAAAGTCAATATGAACTGGTGAAAATATATCAAATAAAGTTACCATAATGAACACTTTCATAAGAAAGTACATTTTGAAAGTAATACAGTAAACCAAGTTATCTGCAAATATATGAGGAGATAACATATGTGCAATATTACTTATATCCTTAAATTAATTTTAGAAAGACCCATAGTATTCAACTTGAAACTGTATTACCATATGGTTTTCACAAATTGATTTATTTTATACAACAAAGAATCAATTTTCTTATACTGTACACTTACATAATACTAAAGATAACATTTTTCAAAATTTTAATTTTAACACTTTAGTTTTTGAGAAAACAAATTAAAGCTTTGCTTGCTAAATTCTGATCTTTTAAAACTCATTATGCTTAGAAATATACCTAACCAAAGAGGAGAAAGAACTCTACAAGCAAAACTACAAAACACTGCTAAAAGACGTAAACAACACAAACAAATGGAAACACATCCCATGCTCGTGGTTGTGTAGAATCAATATTATGAAAATGACCATACTGCCAAAAGCAATTTACTAATTCAATGCAGTTTCCATTAAAATACCATCATCATTTTTCACAGAATTAGAAAAAACAATTCTAAATTTCATATGGAACCAAAAAAGAGCCCACATATCCAAAGCCAGACAAAGCATAAACAACAAACCTGGAGGCCTCACATTACCTGATTTCAAACTATATAGTAAGGCCATAGTCACCAAAAGAGCATGGTACTGGTATAAAAATAGGCATATAGACCAATGGAACAGAATAGAGAACCCAGAAGTAAACCCAAATATGTACAGCCAACTGATCTTTGACAAAGCAAACAAAAACTTAAAGTGGGGAAGGGATACCTTTTTCAACAAATGGTGCTGGGATAACTGGCTAGCCACATGTAAGAGAATATAACTGGCTCCTCATCTCTCATCTTATACAAAAATCAACTCGAGATGGATCAAGGACTTAAATCTAAGACCTGAAACTATTAAAAATTCTAGAAGATAACATTGAATAAACCCTTCTAGACATTGGCTTAGGCAAGGATTTCATGACCAAGAACCCAAAAGCAAATGCAATAAAAATAAAAATAAATAGCTGGGACTTAATTAAACTAAAGAGCTTTTGCACAGCAAAAGAAACAGTCACCAGTGTTAACAGACAACCCACAGAGTGGGAGAAAATCTTCACACTCTATACATCTGACAAAAGGACTAATATCCAGAATCTACAATGAACTCAAACTGGCAAGAAAATAAACAAACAATCCCATCAAAAAGTGGGCGAGGGACATGAATAGACAATTCTCAAAAGAAGATACACAAATGGTCAACAAACATATGAAAAATGCTCAATATAATATATATTATATAAATGCTCCATATAATATATATGATATATAATATGTTATATAATATAATGTTATTATATAACATTAATATATCATATATATTATAATATAAAAAACGCTCAATATAATATATTATATAAATAATATATAATTATATATAATATATAGTATATATTATATAAATAATATATTTAATTATATATAATATATAGTATATATATTATGTAATACATAATATATATTATATATTATGTAATACATAATATATATTATATATTATGTAATATATTACATAAATAATATATTAATTATATATAATATATACATTATATATAATTATATATATTATTATATATTATATATATATTATATAATATATATATAATATATAATAATATATAATATATATAATATATATTATATTTATATAATATAAATAATATATTACATAATTATAATATATTATATATAATTTATATATTATATAAATAATATATAAATTATATATAATATATTCTATATAATTTATATATTATATAAATAATATATAAATTATATATAATATATTCTATATTATATATAATTAATATATTATATAAATAATATATATAATATATAATATATAATGTAATATATAATTATATATTATATATATTATATATAATATATACATAATATATATAATGTATATAAATATATAATATATATAATATAATATATATTATATATAATATATAATATATAATATATATTATATATTATATAATATATCAATTATATATTATATAATATATATAATATATAATATATAATTGATATATTATATAAAATATAATATATATTATATAATTAATATATTATATATAATATATTATATATAGTATGTATAATCTACATAATATATAGAGGAATATATATATAATGGAATCTAGAAATTTCAGAGTGTTTCTGAGTCTATTAAAATTGTTTGAAACAACAGTTATTTATTTTTCTAACCAACATGTTAAACATTAAATTTAAATGAGAAAAACAAGATCCTTCCTATCAAGCTAATGTTACTCAAATTAAAATGTTTATCTTTTGGATACTACTCAGTCATGAAAAGGAATGAATTAACAGCATTTGCAGCGACCTGGATGAGATTGAGACTATTATTCTAAGTGAAGTAACTCAGGAATGGAAAACCAAACATCGCATGTTCTCACTCATATTTGGGAGCTAAGCTATGAAGATGCAAAGGCATAAGTATGATACAACGGACTTTGGGGACTTGTTGGAAAGGCTGGGAGTTGGGTGAGAGATAAAAGACTACAAATAGGATGTAGTGTATACTGCTTTGGCAATGGGCGCACCAAAATCTCACAAATCACCACTAAAGAACTTACTCATATAACCAAACACCACCAGTACCCCAATAACCTATGGAAAAATAAAAAATACGTATATAATAAAACACATACATCCTCAAAAAAATAAAACTCAATATGAAATTCAAAGAAATTATTAAACTATGTTAATTCTTTCAAATTTACCGGACATTATAGTTGTATTTCTCACACTACCTACCTATATAAAAAGGGTTAGCAGCAAATTCTGTGGCCTTTGCTGTAGTTTTAGGAACATCTATGGATGTAACCTATTGCCAATTTTTCTTGTAATATTAACTCAGGATTGTAAGGGATTCTCCAGGCCCAACATGAATGAAAATGCCCCCAAAGATTATGTAGAGGACCAAGTACCTACACTTAACTGTTGATATCATGTATTGTTTAATGAGAGACCTCTATGAAAAAGATGCCGATACACTAGAGAATAGGAGCTAGCATACCCACCTCAGAGGTTGCATGACCAACTAGGGGTGACACTGAAAGAACCCCAGGTTCATGAAGCCTGTGCACACGTGGTCAGCCTCTTCTCTTGTGACATGTGCCAAGGTCAGAATGACAGGGACACCAGAAGCTGTGCCTGGAAGTCATAAGGTATTTAGTATGCTGTTGATCTATATTCTCTGTTGTTTCCTCAGCTGTACACTAATTCAAAGTAAAGGTGAGCTGGGTGAATGAAGCCTATTGTGTATGAGTTTGACTGTCAAGTTGAAATCAAAACCACTGCTTCCAGTAGAGCAGAGAGGGCACTGCAAAAACTAACTTCTATAACATGAAAATAATATTGTCCATATATGTCAAGTTTCTATCCAGCAACATAAAATGTTCAGATAACAAAAGACAATAATACAGAAACATCCAATTGAAATAATAACTTGCTCTAATGCACTGCAATTTACATTTTCAGATTATATTTAGCTTATAGAACCAAATTGATCACAATTTTTGGTGCTATTTCATTCTTAAATTTCCTGTTACAGTTAGTAGAATTTGAAAAAAAAAAAAAAACACATTTCTAAAGAAATCATTTCTAAAAAGTGTTTGGCCTGGGTGGATTAGCTCTCACCTGTAATCTCTCTACTGTGGAAGGTTGAGGCAGGAAAACCACTTAAGCTCAGCAGTCTGAGACCAGCCTGGGCAATGTGGCAAAACTCTGTCTCTACAAAAAATAACATAAAATGATTAACTGGATGTGGTGGTGCATGCCTGTAGCCCCAGCTACTTGGGAGGCTGAGGCAGGAGGATCGCTTGAGCCCTGGAGGTCGAGGCTCCAATGGGCTGACTGTGACACTGCATTACAGCCTGGGTGACAGAGTGAGACCCTGTATCAAAAGGAATAACAAATAAATAAAATAAAAGGTGTTTGAATAAACTCAGATGTCAATTCAAATACCTCAAGAGACCTACTATATAGAGATTCTATGCCTGTTGTTGAGGGTATATAATTTGCAATTTCCAATAGCCTAGTGTCAACACAATGGCAATTTTTGAATGTGCATGTGTGTGTGTGTGTGAGAGAGAGAGAGAGAGAGAGGGAGGGAGATATATATATATCTCTCTACATATATATCTACATATATCTACATATATATCTACATATATATCTACATATATATATCTACATATATATCTACATATATATATCTACATATATATCTACATATATATCAACATATATATCTATATACATCTACATATATATATATACATATATATATATAGAGAGAGAAATCTCTGCTACTATAGCTTTACAACAAGAAAACTTAAGTATCAAATTTATGAGACCATGGGAAAATATAGGTTGAGGTGGCTAAATAGTCATGGCTCAAATAAATCTTAATTGATTTGAAACAAAATGTTTCTATTAATTTAATCCAAATTGGTATAGAACACATTCATTCAGTTTATTTTCCTTATGCATATTATGCAGGTACCTATCACTCCCACCACCACAACATACAGAGAACCAAACTTAAGTGAAAAACTAACATTTAGTTTATCCTAGCAGAGATGTACATGCATTAGGTTAAACATTAAATAGCTTGTGTTTATCTCATTGATTTCATATGGTTCAATCTAATACATATTCCTTGACATTGGTGGGACTCAACAATTGAGGTTTATACATTTAACAAGTGTATCATGATACAGTTGCGCCTTTTAGATATAATTCAAAGACTTGACTAGATAAAAATAATACTTTTATTCTTATTAAATAAATGTCATTTTTGTAACTTTCCTCAGGTACTAAAACCTCATTAACTTGTTGACACCATTCTGTATGGGAACGGTCAAGTTTTATTTTATGAAGATGAAGTTCTTTGCTCTTTCCTTGCAACACAAATCACAGTATACCTAGTTTTAAAAACATAGTAGTCACAATGCAGTGAGTATAAGCAATGATCCACATGAGTCAGTTACCTGGAAACCAGTATTATTTTGTAGTTTGAGCAGTAGTAAAATCTCTATTACTGGAGTGAGCAAATTATTATTAAGTTACACATTTTACCTCTCTGTTTCTTTGGGGTATTCTCAGAACTTAGTAGTTACATGTTGGTATTTGAAATTTTATAGGAAGCACAATAATGCAAGACATATGAAATTTATAACCTAACATTGCATTTTTTGGCTTTTTTATACATCATCTTTGGGATTTCATTTACTTATCAGATTGTACTAGTCTCAGAGTCTGTATAATATTTATCCAGAATAAATGAATTATATTGTGCAGCTATAATTTTGACAATAAAGAATTTTCTCTAAATAATTAATGGCATTTTTCCCCTTTATTTATCTGAAAAGATTGCTCAAGTCATGTTCCCTAAAGATTTCACTGTCCCACAGAGACAAAGTTGACAGGTGATGGCTAGATATTTCTAATTAGGAGAAACTCCAAAGTAAAGCACTTTCCAGAAGGAGTAGCAGTTAGCCCCTGTAAACAATATTTGACACCTGCTTTGTTAAATTAGAATGAACACCTGCCATTCACTGCTCAGAATGTTTAATGCTCACTAATTTCAAGTAAACACTAAAAAGTTATACTAAACACTTTGTATGTGTTGAGAATTTTAAATTAAATAAACTATAATATTAACTTTTGTTTTAATTAAATTTTATTACACAATTACAATGTGAATCCATTGTCTTGACAAAGAATTCAAATTTTATACTAAGACTCAGATCCCATTTGACCACCAAGTTCAATCTTATTTTGAATATTAACTCAAAACACAAAAGCCCTAAAATTTGTCATTTGGTTAAAATGATATATTCTGTAGGAAAAAGTCATGAATAATTTACCCTGTGTGTCTCTCTAGACTTTTGTTTCTGGAGAGTAATTCATTCATTCTCTCAAATATTTGTGAAGCAGACAGAAAACAAGCAAATCAATTAAGTAAAATACATAGTAAATTAGAAGGTGATAAGTACCATTAAATTTTTAAGGTTAAAAAAAAAGAAGAATCCCAAATACTCTTATTAACGGAGATTACACTTTTAGTTAAGTAGATTAAAAAACAACTTTAATGAAAAGGTGTTACTGGCGAAATAATGTGAGGGAAGTGAAAAAGGCTACCATAGGGACATCTGGCAAAGAGCATGACAGCCAGAGGCAAGGGCAACAGTAAAGAGCTTGAAATGCCAGAAACCTTGGCACATTCAGGAAGAAACAAGGGAGCAACTGCATCTGGATAAGAATGAGGCAGTTGGAAAGGAATAGGCAAGGCTGACTACCTAAGTTGCGGGGCCCAGTGAGAAATGAAAATGTGAAGCCCCTTGTTCAAAAGGAAGGGGAAAATGCTATTAAGGTACTGCAGTATAAAGATTTCTCTTTTCTTTAATGGCCTATCTTTTGACTTGCCATGCTGTTTTAAATTTACTTTTTATTGTTCTAAATAAAGGAAAATTAAACCTCTAAATTATTGCCTTTAATTTTACTGTTTATCTATATGTTGTACACTGGTGTTTTTAAATGCAAATGTAAGAGCAATTAAGTCATATGCAGAAACACTGAAATCACACAGTTTGCATTTTGTAACTAATACATGCATATGCATTTTGTTATTATCAGTGGCAGCAGTGCAAAAACAAATTCCACTGCTTTTATTCTACTACATCATACATGCACATTCTCCCAACCCTCACAGCTTACAGAGTACTGAAAAGAAAAGGAATTAAGGGTTGCCCTAGTTTTCCCATTCCTCTTATGCCATCATTTTCAGTATAAGTGTTTGGCTAATACCAGAGTGTTTATATGAGTGTTAACATGAGGAAGAAAGTTATGATAGGGTTCCTTGATTATCTGTGTTTCTCAGAACCATTGCCTTCATTCTTTTTTCAACGCAAGTTTTTGTTCAAATGTAGAGTAGCTTCTGAGGGTTGTCAACATACTGCTGATTACTCAGTCATAGACATAATATGCTTTTCTTGTTCTCCACTTGAATCCTGCTGAAGAACCATGTACTATGCAACCACAAGGATTCTGTGTTCTTGGGTCATTGCAAATGCTCTATGACAGTGAGATGGCAAGGAACAGTGTACTACTGTGTGAATATCCATTGGATTTCATTTACAAATCATATGTTCAAGGAAACAACAGGAATTTTAAGAAGTCAGCAGAGCATTATGCCAAACACATACTATGTGTGGCTGCTCACGTCACATGCCCATGAGGCTGGCCCTGAGAGAAGGAGATAAGAACAGAAAGTTGATGAGAGGCCCAGTTGACAAAGGGCCTTGTAGGCCATTGTAAGAATTTTGAATGTATCCCAAATAAAATTGAAAGCCACTGTAGGGTTTAGTGGGCAGAGTGGTCATATTGGAATTTTATGTTCATGTTTACTGACCTAGTACTTTTCATTTGCTAAAACATTAGCTCTTTAGACCTCTGTAAAATACTCCAATTATTTTGGACTCTACAGGATATGCTTCCCTTATTCTGTGCTTACAAATTTCCAGTGCTCCACAAGGCCATTTCGGTGCTTCTAATTTTCCTCTGGCATCACAGTTCTGAAATGCCATCTCAGGAAAATCAAGCTGTTCTGTGGTTTATTACTGAAGTTTCCAAATACAATACCAACTATGCCCAAATATACTTCAGAGTTTAGAAAAATCACTTTTACATTTTTTAAAAATGTATGTTTTATCTCTCCATGAAACCAAAACCTACATCCAGGAGGCAGAAGAAAGGATGGATTTGAAAACCACTATTTTTCTGTCCTCAGAATGCTGCCCCTTCACCTCATACAATGCATTTTTTCTAAAGAGACTGTTGAGGTAAACTTGGAGGTGAATTTATGTCATTTTCTAAAGGAATGAGCACATCTATTAACATTAGCTCAATTAATTATTTCCTTTTTTTTTTCAGTCAGGCTTTAGTGAAGAATCTTGCCTAGTCTGCTCTTGAGTTCTATGTTTCTGATGCCTAGTGTAAAAAATAATATTGCTATCAGCCTTAAAATTAATGTATTTGATTCAATTCCAAAAGCTTGTTTCACTTCATCCTTACAGATATGTTTTTAAATTGGGGTTTAGCAGATCCAATTAAGAAGACTACAAAAGGCTACCTAAAGTAGTGTCTTTTAGGCAATTTAGTCTCTAAAACTGTTTCTTCAAGTTTTGTATAATTGTTGCAAACTTTACACTATAGTACCAATAAGTTTCTGACAGAATTTTCCACGTAGCCAACACTCTAGAAGTGTTTGTTAATGTCCATGGCCTGAGTCCCAGACAAGAAAAGACGAATGAATTTGAATTTTGGGTTCTAGGGACTGCGTGGTTTATATGTAATTGTTCCAATGAATGATAATTACTAAGGAGGATTTAGGAGACAGGAGGCCAGGGACAAATATTATCACTGGCCTAGTTTCTTTGACCCTTTTTATTATAACACCCTCTTTTTCAAATTCCTTCAGTTTTCACACCACCTTTTACTTGTTTTTGACCTCTGAAAACAAGAGGCATTTTGCTACAACACCTTCAACGATTATTATCACCTGTAAATAAAAAGCAGCCTCTGATTATGGATTTCCGGTGCTTCATGGGCAAAGCCCCACTCTGCCTTTCAGCTTTATTTCCCATTATGATTTATCACAAATATACAGATGGTCAGCACTTTCCAAGGATGCTTATGTTCACACTGCTTCCTCCACATGGAATAGCTTTCCCCATTAAGTCTGTGGATTGAAATAATTTTACAAAGGCCCAACACAGATTAAAATTACTAATAAAGCCTTTCTCAGATTCACCATTTTTTCAACATACAATGGACATCCTTAGGATGTTTACCATGTGCAAATCTCTAAATAACTTTATATTAACCTTATGTTATAGGTACTGTCACCATCCCTATTTTATAGATTTTAAAAATGAGGCAAAGAAAAATTAAGTTACCTGTCGGGCGCAGTGGCTCACGCCTGTAATCCCAACACTTTGGGAGGCTGAGGTGGGTGAATCACAAGGTCAAGAGTTCAAGGTCAGCCTGGCAAGATGGTGAAACCCCAAGGCCAGCCTGGCAAGACGGTGAAACCCCATCTCTACTAAAACTACAAAAATTAGCCAGGCTCAGTGGCAGATGCCTGTAATCTCAGCTACTCGGGACGCTGAGGCAGGAGAATCGCTTGAACCTGGGAGGCAGAAGTCGCAGTGAGCCAAGATTGCGCCATTGCACTCCAGCCTGGGCAACAAGAGCGAAACTCTGTTTCAAAAAAAAAAAGAGGAAAAGAAAGAAAAAAGAAAAATTAAGTTACCTGCTAGAGGTCATGCAACTTTCTTGCTTCAGTTTCAAGTTCTTAATACCTAACCCTAGTTCTTCAAAATGAAACTTTCCCCAATGTCTACTTTATCATTTTGCTTCTTGAGAATATTTATTTGTTTTTGAATTACAGGGAATGATAAAATCACTTTCCCAATGTCATTTTAAGCACTATGAAGTCAGAAACTTTATACTTAATAGTGTTTTCCACAACATTTAATATGGAAATCTTTGTGGTATAATGATGTTTTGGGCTTGTCTTTGTTTTGGTTTATATTGTTCATTTTGTTTTTTTTGTTAGGGAAAGGGTTATCCTACAGTATCAGGCATTGTACTAAGAATAATACAATAATGTAATAATAAATGGAAACATTATACCATAATAATATCATTGTTTTATGTATAGGGAGATAGATATTAGGGAATTAAGTAATTTGCTCATGGTATATGCATATGTGTATACATTATATATTATACCATGTAACATATATTATGATACATGAACGTTTTTAAAAGACACCAATATATTATGTATAGTAATAATAGAAATAGGTATAGTTTTATATGAGTAAAAGAAGTGCTGTAACCTACTGCAAGCAAATGTAAAACAGAAGATTTTCTTATTCATAAATAATCTATGAGAATTTAAAATGACAAATTTATTATGATTATTATTAATGGGCAATTAACATACCACTTCACACCTGCATAGGTTTTCATACTTTAGAGAACATTTTTACCTCCAGTCTCTTGTTTGATGCACAGGATGATATTAAGCTCAATTTTGAGCCTTCTACACTGACAGCCAGAAAAAGACTATGAGTTACACACGGTGCTAACACTATAAAAAATGAAGAATCTTGATTGCCAGTCCCCAGTTGTTTCCAAGTAATTCTCCATCCACAAAAATAATTTACACAAATTTCTAGGGAAATAATTTATTTGTCCTTTATTCTGAAGAAAGCAACATTCATGCTGGGTGGCTGACAGCAGGTGTTAATTCTGCAAGTACTAATTTAACATAGCAGGTGTCAAATACACTGGGTATTAACTGCATGGTTGCTACAAAGTGATGACAATCACTAAATGAGCTCTGATCAGGTGGCTCCTGGCACTTGCAGGCCTTCTGCTTGATTTTATTACTTACCTGAGCTTCATTCGTTGGGGCAACATCCCTTGGAAGTCTGCTGCTCAGGAGTTTATGGAGTAATGAGCGTCTACTCCTGGGATGTGGACATTTTCTCTATCTCCACCATCATTTCCTTTTGTCAGTCACACATGATATGACATATCAGGGTAATTATAATCATTTTATTTTTTAAATGATGAATAATACTGTAGGAAAATTGTCAGCAGCTGCTTCAAAATTAACTACCTTCCCAAAATATTGCCAAGCATCTGCTCCCACCCCATTCCTCTCCACACCACTTGTAAGTAATCTGGAAAAATGTGCAGACACATACATTCACTTCAAACTTGCCACAATTTATGAAAAATATAATTTCAGAAAAGAGAAATTTAAACTTATGCCTGTCTCTTAATCTATATTTTGGATGTTGGTAAAATATTGCTTCTAACTTGTCTTGTTTTTAATATATAATTTCTAGACGTTTTCCACAATTCATGATATTTTTAGACATGGGTCATGCTATAACAATGTTTTTCAACATTTTGTTTAATTTCTTAGCTGTTTTTTCATGAGTATTTAACTTTCATGTTTTCATGTTTGAGCTTTGGTTATTTTTTCTCAATAATGTCTTTGCTGTTAGTAGGTTCACATTCTGTGTTCTTTATTTAAACCACACCCGCAAGTATCTCCTTCTTATATCTTGTTTTTGCCCAGTCACCTAACTTTTATTTTCACCTGTCCTTTTCTTTAAAGATGGTTTGACTCTGAGGAGACAGGGACTGCTACAGTTTGTAAAAGGATGTGTTTAATGCTACTGAGTTCTAGAGAAAGTCAATGAATGTCTGAAAAATGATATTTTCCACAGTACTTCCTTTGAATGCAAAGAAATTTTGTTGTTCAGCTTCATTTGTCTTTATGCTACATCTGCCATCTCCTCACCCTTTGAGTATTAAGCTGCAGCTGATCATAACAAATGGGAAATAAATTAATTGAGTTGTCATCAAAATCAGCAGGCTCAAATTCTTTGAAATGATCTTCTACTTGCAGGTAAAATCTATGCAAAGCCAGGGAGCTGTGGGCTTTTTATTATTCTTGTTTAGCTGGTTAACACTATTCAGAGACTGAGTGAAAGCAGAATTTGTTAGCCTTTTGTGAAACAAAAAACTCAAATTCACAAGCCTTACCATGAGAATAAAGCCACTTACAGGGGTGTTTTATAACAGATTGATCTAAAAGAAATGAGGTGGGGTGCTGAGAGAGGTACCACAGACAGGTAAGGGTAAAAGTTGGTGGTGAGAATGCCAACTTCCAGGGGAGTGAATCCTGATGTTGCCTTTTATTTTGCTCTAATCAACCAATATACAGTTTATGACCCAGCGCTTGACAGCCCATTTGTGATGCACTTTAGAGAGGTCTTACTTCATGAGAGTAAAGTAGGCATGATATCTTTGAAATGGAGATCTAAAAATGTAATGAGGATGTACTCTTTAGATCATAAATGTATTTTATGTAAGATCCTCTTTCATCATGGGGAGCTTATTGTGTGAACAAAAAGACTGTCATAGAACCCCTACTTTAAAGGACTTCTAAACACAGCCACCCTGCCACAACCCAAACTGTGAAATGAGATGAATTAACTAGCGAAGGCACCTTTAACAGTGGTGATCACATTTATGGAATCATGACATTCTAACAAGCTTTCTATATCACACAAAGGGAAGCTGAGCCTTGATCACAGTGTTGGCAAACGGAAAATGTGGGCTAAGAAAAGCCTCTAGCTACACTAGCCAACTTAGAAATAGCTAGCAACTCTGCTTCCTTTTTTTCTGTCAAACATAATCATAGAAACAGTTTGGTCCATGAAGTTTGGATTAAATTATCCTGAAATAGAGAGGACGCCACAACACCGAAGGTCAGCTAAGTTAGGCTTTGACTAGTGATTACAATTTCATCAACATCTAGCTTTTGTAGGGAAGGGAAAACTTCTTTACCCTCAGGAGGTCTGCTGAAAAATCAACTGACAAAAGGCAGATTAATAAGAGAAAAGGCATACAAATTTACTCGTGTTCACAGGGGAAAATCACAGAGTGATTATTCCCAACTCTCTAATGGGGTGCAGAAGCTTATATACCATCTCAAGATTACAGAAAGAATGGCGGCCAAAAACAGGTTCCGGTGGTAAATCAGATTATAGTCTCAAGACAGGTTACTGGAGAGAAGATCAGGCAGGCTTGGCTGGCAAAGGTGGTCTTGTTGTATAGCTGAAACTTTACAGGTAGCAGCTGCCAGAGAATAGATGGTGGATGTTTCTTTCAGACTTTTAAGGTATCAGACTCTCAGTTAATTTTTCCTAGATCCTGAGAAGGGAGGGCCTCAGAGAAAGCTTGGCTACATCAATGCACATTCCATACAGATGCAAATCTCTCGAACAAAACACAGCTTTGCAGGGCTATTCCTGTCTGCAGGCCCTTTAAACAGCCATCTCAAAATATATCAAAGAAGTTTATTTGGGGGTAAAATATTTTCATTTCCTCCACTGTTATCTGTGATACAGAGAGTTTCACGTAAATAAAATGGTGCTCAGAAAACTATACTTCATGAAATTATATTGAAATTAAATGAAATATTTAACAAAGGACACTTTTGTAAAAAATGCATACTACCTCTCAATATATTTTAAAAACAATTAAATATTAGATGTGGAATCATCAAAACTCCATTTTGTACATACAGCATCTGAAGGCAGCTGCTTCATGAGAAGCCACATAATTATTTCTACCTCCTCCAAATATTTAATTATGACACAATCTCTTATTTTCAAAAATATGTTTTTATATTGTCTTGTTACTGATTTTACTTATTTCACAGTTATCACTTTGATGTCAATAAGTTTTTGATAAAGTTCTAGATTCCAGTCATGGTAAATATTACTCCTGCACAGACATAGACATCAGACCCACAGAAACACACAAAGCCACAGAGAGACACACATATACCCCTACACCACACACTGACCAGACAATATGCACACAGAATTAGGTGTAGGTAGTGCTTCTCTCACTCTAATGAGGAAAATCAACAGCATAAAAAGGAGAGCTATGACAATTGTCCTCATAATTTATCTGGTTCATTTCTGACTTCAAAAAGGTGAACAATTATATAATCCAGGACAGATTATTATTTTGCCCTTTCCGGGGAATTTCACAATCTTCTTTAATCTTTTTAAAATTTTATCATTCTTCGATAGCAAAAAAATTCCTTGTTTCCATCTAATTTAAAGACAATTCTAAAATTATGTAGGGGATTATCAGGATGTGTGATGTTGAGTATGATAAGGGTTTATAATTGTGATAAGTAATGATATATTCCTTGCCTATCTCTAGAAAGGATATGTCTTAATTTTGTCATGAAGAATAAAAATAATTGAGGAAAAACACATTTTTAAAAGATGACAGACACACACTTTTAAGAGGATTTTAAATGATGATAGATACATGCTTTTAAGAGTTAACTGCTATAGTTTTCCACTATTGAAAGTCATCTCTTTCCTGAACCTCATTAAAGTCATTAGCACTTTATTTCTTGTGCCACTGTTGTTTACACATAAGTTTAATATCCCTCTGGATGTTTCCTGATCAGTGTTCAATCAATCTTTGTACCCTTCACAGTATCTTTTATATTACAAATTTTCAATAAATTTTTAATACAGCTTTGAACTCCATGGATAGCGAAGGAGGAAAGGAGTTAGACTTAGGTTGTTCTCAGTAACAAAACAACAATAGCAACAAAAGTGTAAAAGTTCATGTGTAAAACAAATGATTTCCTTCCACTGAAAAAAATGTCCAACAGACCTTCATGTAAGAAGGAATGTATAACTTAATAAAGAATATATTTAAATATAATTTTCCAAGGAAAAATACAGTGTTCAGATAGATACTTCTTACAAATATTTTATAAAAGTCAAGGATGAAACTGAAAACTTAACTCAGGGAGGAGGCCACTTTGGTGAATTAACTCTTGACAGGGATAGAACTTTGAAATTATGGAGAGCCTGGTTTTCTTAAATGTCAGTCTCAACAAAATTGATATGTATTCAATGAAAGTCAATATATAGTTCAATTCCCCGATGGGTTCACTTAACATTAACTTCTATTTTGTTTCTAAATACACATGTTCCAGACATTTTATTAATTCACTTTTCTTCACATTCATTTTTTCAGTGGGCACTTGCCAATCATTTAGGTTGAAAATATGAGTTTATGGTTAAAATAGGTGTCAAATTCTAAAAGTTATGAGGCAATCTAGGAGTACACATGGTTATGGGATTTAAGATTTAAAAATTTTGAATGAATAATACAGTCAAATGTAACAGCTAATGTGAATAAGACAACATCCCACCTAGGATGCTTAATATTTTATGTCAACCTGAGTAGGTCATGAAATGCTCAGATTAAACATTATTTCTGGGTGTGCCTATGAGGTTGTCTGCAGAAGATTAGCATTTGAATCAGTGGATGCAGTAAAGTAGACCTCCCTTCCCAATATGGGTGGACATTATCCAATTCACTGAAGGCCTGAATAGAATCAAAGGCAGAGGAAGGAGGAATTTACCTCTCCTTTTCTGTCTCACTGTTTGAGCCAAGACATCTCATCTCATTTTCTCCTACCCTCAGACTGGGATTTACACCATTGGTTCCCCTGGTTCTCAAGCATTCTGACTAAGACAAAATTATACTGCAAACTTTCCTGGGTTACAGGTGCTGGAGAGCAGATGATGGGACTTCTTAGGCTTCATAATCACATGAACCAATTCTTCATAATAAACGTCTCTCTCTGGAGATAAATATATATCTTACTGGTTCTGTAGGAGAACCCTAATGAGTACATCAATCACCTACCAATACTCTTTTTTCCAAGGCAGTGAAATTTAACCTTTGGATTCAAAGACTCTTTGGAGAACTTGATAAAATTATGAGCCATTAACTTAAAGAGAAACCAACAAACAAAATATGTTATATATCTCTCTTTCTTACCCTTCTCTTGGCTTACTATACACTAGCCACAGTAGCCTCTTTGCTGTTTCTTGAATAGCCAGACCACTTAGTGCCTTGCATTGGCTATTTCATCTGCCATGAACAATCCTCCTGGAATTTTTGGTCTGGCTTATTCCCTCACCTCCTACAAATCACTGCTAAATGTCACTTTCTCATATGGATGACACCAACCAGATAGACATTTCAAATTTTAATCTCTCCACTACCTTTCACTCTCCAGATCAGCCCTTATTTTTTTTCTATATTTCTAGCACTTTGTAAATTCTACACCTTTTAGTTTTCTGTTATTTTACTCTTTATTGTATATTCTACCCCTTGAAAACCAGATCCACAAGGGCAAGAATTTTTGTATAGTTTTTTGTCAATTTCTAGGTCCCAAGTACCAAATTCCCTGGTACGCAGTAAATAACCCTAATAATTGTTGAATGAATGAGTGCAGTCTCAAGGAGGCAGTGGAGTACTCTGCTAAAGAACATGATTTTTAGAATCAAACGGATCTGGACGTCTTGATTCAGCCCCTCAGTGAGCCTGTGGGCAAGTTGCTTTTTATCTTGGAGCTTTTGTTCCTGGTAAATTATAGAAGGATAATAAGAAAGTCGATGGTTATTTGGGATTCAGAACAGAATGCTGTCTCTTCCTACTTACCCTTGCCTCTATCAGACAAATTCTAGATTTTTGTTCAGTGTAATATGACAGACACAAAAAAAGGCAGAATCATTAGGGCTGGATGAGCAAAACAATGAGATGAAAAGACTAACCAATCTAAACCATTAAGTTCTGAGGGGAAAAACACATGAAAGGAAATACAGACAATAGATAGAGGGTAGTTTTAGGAGAGATAAATTAGGATGAGAATGGGTGAATACGTTTCAGAGAACTTTGAACTGTCAAAATTAAGGTACACTGAGAATGTTGCTGGAGGTTATGAATCGCATGCTTTTTCATGTTTTGAGGAAAAGAATATAAGGACTGGAATGACTGTCTTTTTCCTTGCAACTATTTGAATTGAGTGATTTGAATCCCACCCAGGGTAATAATGGACAGGTATTGATTCCAGAATTCATGGGAATTACACATATAAAATCAATAGCTAAGTGCATTGCATAGTCCATTTTCAAAACGTCCTGGTTATTAACACAGTATTAAAATACTCATCTGATTTCATGACAACTAGGGCATTGATTTATTGATTTGACACTTATTTATTAAATACGTACTAGCTTCCAGACATTCTGCTTCTATTATGGACATAATAAAGAACAAGACAGTTGTAGTTTCTGGATTCATGGAGTTGAAGTTCAGCAATAATTATTAAATTGAGATAATTAATATATTTAATTCAGGAATAATGTCAGGATAGACACATAGGCCTTTACAAATTTTGTTTATGAGTATATTGTGAGCATATACATTTTATTTTTCTAGGGATTGGACCCTAATGCTATGAATTGATTCTAAGGGCAATTTTTTTACCTTAAAATCTAAACTTTTTCTTCCTTAATGAGAGAAGTTTTAGAGAAATAATTGGTGTCAGAAACTAATTACAATTAACTGAGGAGTGAAATAAACGGAAGGTAAAGAAACAAGAGCCCAAGAAGCAAGCAAAAAATAATAGACACTAGTGGAATCAGAGAAGATGTTTTGCTTGTTAGTTGGGTCATTTATTTTAAATGGAAAGAAACTGACTATGTTTAAAAGTTGAGAGACAGACTGAATAGTATTCCACTGTGTATATACACAACACATTTTAAAAATTCATTTGTCTGTTAATGGGCACTTTGACCATTTTCCTATCTTGGACATTGTTCATAATGCTGCAATGAACATGGTAGTATAGAGCTCTCTTTAACATGCTGATTTTATTTCCTTTGGTTATATACCCATAACAGGGATTGTTACATCATATAGTATTTTTAGTTTCAGTTTTTGAGGAACTTTCAGACTATTTTCCAAAATGGCTGTACTAATTTACATTCCCACCAACAGTGTACAAAGGTTTCCTTTTCTCCATATCCTCACCACACCAACATTTGTTATCTTTTGTTTTTTTGATAAAAGCCATACTTATATATGTGAGGTGATAACTCATTGTGGTTTAAATTTGATGATAGTTAATAATAATATGTTATATATTTCAAAATAGCTGAAAGAGTAGATTTTAAATGTTCTCACCACAAACAAATGATACTTATTTGAGGTGATAAAGATACTAACTAGCCTGGTTTGGTCATTCCACAATGTACACATGTATAGAAACATCACAATTTTTATTTGTCAATTAAAAGTAAGACAAAAAATATTCTAACAAACAAAAAATAAATGGAGAGTCAGGACTTGCTGTAGAGAGGTGGGATGGGAGTACAGAGAAATATTAAATGGCTAATGAATAAAGGTCTCAGAGAAGGTAGGAGAAATTACAACCATGAACTGAAAGTGCTCTTTAACTGGGTTTGATATTTTCTAATAAGAATTGAGAATATTTATTTGAAATATTTGCTCAAGTCTGAAGACTAATTCATCTCTGTGACTTCAGATGCTTTCATCATAGTGTGAAATACTCATTCCGGGTCACTAAAAGAGCCAAACAAATAACCAAGTAAATGCAAACTATTATTTTTATCCAATAGAAATTGGTATTTAATCTCCTGAACACTGCTGACATCTTCCCTAAATTTCTTCTTATAATCTTATGACTCAGTAAGTTAGATGAGTAGCTAAGTTAATTGATTCATATAAGAATTGTGTAAATAAATTTCTGCAGTGAAAAAAAAATTGATGAAAGTCCTCTTGATCAACATCCCCAGTCCTAATGCTGCTCTTATTCCTAAGAAGAAACTACTTTTCTGAACTTGGTTTGAATTTTTTCTTGCTTTTTTTGTTGTACATGAAAACCTATCAAAGTACTCAAACCATAAATATTGTATTTTAATATTAATATATTAATTTAATATAAATATTGTATGAGGGTGGGAAGTTGCTATTATTTTTAATGTAAAA
This sequence comes from Pan paniscus, assembly GCF_029289425.2. Classification (NCBI taxonomy): domain Eukaryota; kingdom Metazoa; phylum Chordata; class Mammalia; order Primates; family Hominidae; genus Pan; species Pan paniscus. Next base: position 101,378,991 of record NC_073253.2, read on the forward strand.
GTAACATTGTGGAATCATCTATATATTTATTATAATATCTTAGAGAGTTTCCCATATATCTACTTCCTTATTTAAGTAGTTTAGTCTTAATTTAGATATATATTACTATGGTTTATTTAGTTATCTCCTTTATGATTTTTTCTGTTAGTTTGATTTTTATTTGTTTGTTTTAGAGCTGAAATAAACATTATTGCATACGGCTCTTGGGGCCTGTTAGAGGTCATTCTCTTTGTCTTTTTATAAAACACAAGAAATATTTTGTACTCTAATAATTGACATATTTTGATTAACTGGAAACTGCTAATCTGGAGTTTTGTAGATCCAATCCTGTGCAAAGCCGGGGTGAGGATTCACAAGATGAGACATTAACAAGAGAGTGTGAAAGTGGTACAGAAAAAGGGAGCACAAGCCCCATGGTGACTTCAGCTGACAGACTGATCTGTGGGCATTTTAGGGATCATTCTTGAAACACCCAGTAACTGAGGACCTGTTAACAATGACTAATTTGTGCCAGTGAAGTTAGCATGAGCTTGGTTGACCACAGAATCAGTATAAAAATAAACTGTAAAAATTAGAAGTAGAAGGTAACCAATATCTGCTAAATGCTGGGACATGTGAGATTTACTTTATCTTTGAAATGCAGGTTGAATATTAGAAGATGTTTTAGGGATAAAGGCTTTAAACCAAGAAAAGTCAGAAATCCCAAGAAGTCACTGAAGACCTTAAACTTTTTTTTTTTAACATGTAAAAAAAGGGTTCCATTAAAATTATAGTAACCTCCTACTTCTTCTTTTTTTAATTCATTTTTTTTTTCTTGAGTTAAGTTCTCACTCTGTTACCTAGGCTGCAGTGCAGTTGTATGATCATAGCTCAACTGCAGTCTTGAACTCCTGGGCTCAGCTGATCGCCCCAACTCAGCTTCTCATTACTTCTATGCTTTCTAAATGAATCCTATCAAATTCATGTTTTCTCTTAAATAATAATAAAACCTTAAATTTAAGTTTGATATTTAATGACTGTATAACTCTTCGTGGAGACAAGCAATCAAGGAAATCAGATAGGGAAGTTCAGAGATTCATTAAGGATTATCTGCAATGACTCACTTGGGACCCAGAACTTGCCCTTCCCTCAAGGGAAAGGATCTGTCCAAATGCAACCTGCCCATGGGAGCTGAAAACCCCTAATGTCTGCTGTGTCAAGCAGATGACATTTACTTGCAGTCTCTTCAAAACTGGCAAGTAGGCTCAGCTTGATTCAGATGAGACCCGAAGAATTTATTCTCTGAGGATGAGCCTGTTCTCACTCTTGCCTCATAACAAAGTGTGAGCAGTTTGTACAGAGAGAGAGTCCCATTGCTAAGAGACAGTCCCATATCTTGTGTCTGTTTCTGCATCAGACAATGAATGCTCCTTCATTATTTGCCACCAGCTGACCCTTCTGCCTGGCAGTTCTAGCCTATACCAAATAACCTGGACACATGTTTAAAGCAATACATTAAAGTTGCTCTCATAAATTATTATTGATGCTAGCATTCCATTTACTTTCTACATTCAGGAAATACTAATCACCGTTTACTTTCTTACAAATTTCTAAATTCGAATTTACTTTGAAATGTTAAGATATATTTATGATGTTCTTTTTATAAGTAGTTTTTCTTTCATAGGCAATATTTATCCATCCATCCATTAATTTCTCTGTTCAGTAAGCCATGAAAATACTTGGGACTTACTTTTATGGAAATACACTAAAGCACTTATCACATAGACAAGAAAGCAAGGAAATTGCTACATACTTTAAGGGTTTGTGTGTGTGTGTGTGTGTGTGTGTGTGTGTGTGTGTGATGAGTGATATGGTGGTCTATTTGGGAATGAGGGAGATGTGGTATGCATGGAAAGCTATAAGGAAAAGTTTAGACTATTCATATAGTTAAAACTCGACTGTTTATTCCAGGTTTTGTTGACTGCTGCATTATGTGAAAGCATTGTCTTCTTGAAAATGAACAGCCTATGAGCCAGTTTATGAATTGCATATATTCAAGCCAACACCAATTACAAGGAAAACAGACTAGCCTGTCTTTCTCCCGTGTGCTGCTTTTACTTAAACAGTCATTCAGGTGGAAAGATGCCAGCCTTCCTGCCCTGGGGCTTGTTTCATGCACTCACAGATGTCTGGCTCAGATTATAAACATATACAATGGCACTGATGCCAGGCTCAGCCTGGGGATTTCACCGACATCAGAGTGAAACACGAAAGTTTCAATGATCAACTGAAACACGTCAAGGATGGCCTTTGCAAATTTTAAAATAGATCTCCTTACTATCAACTTTCCTAAAAGGAACCTTCATTAAAAGATCTATATATCACTGTAGGATATTTTGGTAGGACAAAAATGCCAAGGGGTGGCAGAAGAATGATTGGTAATGACAATAGGCAGAACACTCTATTAACCTGACATTGATGGGGAATGATCTGTACGCACATGTTAATTTTACAGATAAGTGAAGCTTAACTTTTCAAGCACTAAAGCTAACCATTTTAATAGAAATATTTCTAAAACATATTACACACATTTATGGCTTCTAAAGTGGAATGAATTTAGTGTAGTTTTTCCTATCCATTAAAAGTCAAAGTAACTATCTATATGAATGCTGATCTATTCTGTAATATGATGACATCAGATGGAATCTGTGGCCTGGAGAGCTAGAGAAAGGGCTATACACAAATACTTCTCAGTTTTTTTTTTTTATTCTCAACCAGTCAGTTGTAACTTTTACAATTGTCTGTATTCCTACCCAGAGATCTTCAAGCCCTATTCTAAACTTACTTTTTCCATATTTGCTGAATCATGAGAAACTAGATAACTATCCTTATGAGAAAAGATAAAATAAGTGTTAAGATAATTAACAAAAGTCTGTATTTCTCTGAGAGTATACTGTGAGTTAGCTATTCACTCATGTATTCACATAATACATGTTTATTATGTTCACAACCTCCAGGTGTTGAAAATACAAAGAATAAAATGACATGTGTCCTCAAGAAAGGGAAATCTGGACCAAAAAATTAAAGAAAATAAAATATGACATGTCAATTATTGAAATTCTATTATGGGTCATGAACCTTAGATGAAACCACAAAATCTTTTAAACAAAATAAAGCAACTAATATTTTTCTCATTTAATAGACAAAAGGAAACTTAAGTTTTAATAATTTCCTCAATGTCGTAAGTGGCATAATCAACATTTGAAACTTTGTCTCTTTGCATTTAAAAGGTACTAAGTTTCCCATATACTATGCTCTTTCCCAAGTGCCATTTCCATCCTATTTCTCCCCACCTACCTTCTGAAACACACAAGGAGTGTGCAAAGTGGTGCCAAAGAGGTGATATAACTTGCACTGAGCTGTGATACTTATGAGAACCTATCCACACTTCTTTCTTTTACTATTGTGCTGACTTGCTGCCGCTTATAAATCTAAGCTTTAATTCAATAGCTTTTCCTTTGTACATCTGCTGTTATCGATAGCTAAATTTTATAGAATTAAGACAGCCAAAAAACTGAAATCAAGGTAAGAGAGATGGCACTGACTTTTGTGGGGCAATCTTCTTCCCAATTGGTTGATTATTATTAACTTTGCGAAGGCCAAAAAAGAACAAGCATACAGTGGCAACACAGTGGACAGAAGGAAAGCAGCGGGGTCAATAAATACTAGGTACATCGTGCATGCCATCAAGCTTGTAAAGGATCTGGACCAAGCCATATGGATGGTGAGGAGTTAACTCTAATCATGGTGTTTCGTGGAGGTTCCTGTGGTGAGCTGCTCTGCCCAGAAATACACCGCAAGGCAGCAGAGAAGGGGAAGAACCCCAGTGTCAGGGACAACTACCTGGGTATTTAAGGAAAAAAAAAATAGACCCTTACTTGCTGATTTAGGGACTACAAAAAAAAAAGTCAGGAACTGAGACTAGATATTTTCAACTATGAAACATGCTTCTGTGTACACTGTTTCCATTTTTCTTCAGGTTTAGCTTGCTTACTATTCGTGTAGTAAACGTTGCTTTTTTGTTGTTTTATTTATTTAAAAAAACATTAATAGTAATGTTCAAATGCCTGGTGTTAAGACATTTGCACATAAAATGCATCCAAATCTGGATTTTTTTCCTAAATCAATTCAAAACATGTTCCAGAATAATTTATGCTCCTAAAAGCTAAGCAAATTACCTAGCATGTAAACCATTATAATATTCCCAGTGGCTTTGCCTTCAAGATTAGAGCAAGAATCTTATGCAATACTAAGCTCAATATTTGACGTATCAAATATGGAATCTTCTAAAATTTCCCTCATCTCTCCCTATGTTTAGCAGAATGAATGAAAGAAATGGTTCTTGATCTGACATTCAGACCACATCAATAGGATTACAATGTAATAGCCACCAAATGGGAGAACAGTGAAGTAACCAGGGAACACTCTAAAGGCTGCTAAGCTTTGTCTTAAGTCAAGTGATCTTTAGAGACTCTTCACCTCATAACAGGTTAAGTGGAGACACCTTATCTCACTACCATCCATCTGAGCCACAGGATGAACTAGGGGTAACGGCCATGGTTATTAGGAGACACTGTGCAATCACAGCAAACAGCATCAAGATTTGATAATTATTTATTGTTCTGTTCACATTTACTTGAAAGAAAACAAAGTCCTCTAGAGCAGAGCCAATGAACATTGCTCACAAGAACAACAAAAATAAGATATTAATCACACATATTCTAATGCCTCTAGTGAAAGAATGATATGAATAATAGTGATTAATAAGAGGTAACAAACCTTTGAATCCCTGTCAGCATTTGTATGCAGCATACTTAAATAATTTAATGAGTTAATATATCCTCCATGAAAGCCTGGAAGCCAGAATTATCTTCAGCAGGGTCACACCTTATTTTCAAGAGTTTCCATGCTCTGTGCTAATTCCCTGAATTGTTATGCAGGCTGGAGCTTTTGATTTAATGTTCATTGCAGAACTGAAGTCTAAACATTAAAACATATCACAACCTAGTGGGCTTTTAGTAAAACACTAGACAGACAATGTCAGTTTTGATTGAGTTCTTCTTCTATCGGAGGTAATTTAGTACATGCCAACTTACTTAAACAACAACAACAAAATCCTTGTCACCCACGCTGTAATGAAATCTTGGAAGAAAAGCTCTACAAAGAAAACAGGAGATAATACAAAACAAGTTTATCAGGAAAATGTCAAAGAGGCAACCATGATTGTGAAAGGACATTCTTCTTCTTCTACATAATCTTTGAGTCAGGCAGCACTTACTGCCAAAAAAGATAACTTAATAATAATGAATCAGGTTGCTTCCTTTGCAAGAGATATGCCAGTATTAAAATAGGGTCTGGCAGCCAAGTACTGAAAACATGGCAGCACATTAAAACATGCCACAGAGACAGTAAATGGTCTTGGAGAGACATTTAAGGAGACAAGCTTACAGCATCTAAATTACCCTATGTTAAAACAAATATTTGAGTGGGCATAGCAAGAGAGTCTAATTGTCTCCTGTGAAGGCAACAGGCTTTGAATGGGGCCTGTGGGAAGAAACTAGATATAGAGGAAGGCAGGGAATTGATAATCCAGGTTCTCTTTCCTTCTTCAGCAGTTCCTATTTCAAAACTTTTTATTACTACCCTCTATTCTGCAGTTAAGTTTCTGTAATTCTGGTCATTCAGAAAAGTATGAGAGGCTAGGTCTGAGTTCTCCTCTAATCCCTTTCTACTATACTCTCATCTTTCATAAGAAGAAATTTCTCTCCAATCACATATTTTGCAGGCCACCATTGCATAGTGAAATACAAGATGCTCTCTGGAGATGGCTTCTGGGAAAGGAAAATGAGAAGAAACCAAAACGCTTTTCCTCATAGATTTCACCTCCTTTTTCTGAGACCTTTCATATATTCCAACAGCTATAGAAGATGAAGAACAGGCTTGGCCATCTCTGATAATCTCTGTTACTTTTAAAAACATGTTTTTGGGGGAAATAATGAACACTTTGAGGGCATCCCTGTTTTCATGTCCTTTATGCACTAACAGAAAACTGCCTCTTCAACCACCATCCCTCTCAAAAAAGAGTGTCTTTTGCAGCTCTCTGATAAAAACTTTCTCCTTTTTCTCATGAAATCCCACCTCTCCAGGCTTTAGTTCCATGTTCTTACAGCCTATCCAGCTAATTAACATTTCACTCTTTCCTAACAAACAAACTATTCAATGACATTCACTGAATTTCATATGATTTGATACACAATCTGAACCTCCAATTCAGGACTATGACTGTAACCTTTTGGTGATACACTCATATTTATTGAGAACATTAACACAAAACACATACTTGATTTACAATTTTTCTTCTGAATGCAACTTTTGGCACCATGTTAGACGATGTCTATGTTGTTCTTCATGGAAGCCTGATTTCACAGTGATGGTCCACCCTCCAATCTACTTCAGCTATTGTCTTTCAGGACTTTGACCTGGACCTCTCACAGTCCAGAATTACTTTTGCCTCTGAAACCCTGACCGCAACTTTTAAATTCCTCCTATAGGTTTACTCTTTCTACCTCTGTTCTTCATTTCTTCAATATCTTCAATCCCTGGATCCTCACTCCTCACTCTTTTTTTTTTTTGTTTTGAGATGGAGTTTTGCTCTTGTTGCCCGGGCTAGAGTGCAATGGCTGATCTCGGCTCACTGCAACCTCCCTCCGCCTCCCGGATTCAAGCAATTCTCCTGCCTCAGCCTCCCGAGTAGCTGGGATTACAGGCATGTGTCACCACGCCCGGCTAATTTTGTATTTTTTAGTAGAGACGGGGTTTCTCCATGTTGGTTAGGCTTGTCTCGAACTCTTGACCTCAGGTGATCTGCCCACTTCGGCCTCCCAAAGTGCTGGGATTACAGGCGTGAGCCACCACACGTGGCCCTCACTTTTTTTTAAAGCCTATTCTGATCTGACTCTTTCATATAGCAAGTACCTGGTTAACTACAGGAACTTTTATATTCTACAATATCACACTACCCCTCCCCTGCAAATCATTTCTTTTATCTTCTTTTCAACAATTTTACTTTTCTACATCTGCATTAGAAAACTTGCACTTTCATGTCTCATAGGCCCCCCAAATTATTCTCCCTATAGAAACATAATTATGTTAATTCAATCGCCATATATTTAATTGCATGTATTTTTTACTATACTTGTTAATGCCCAAAAGAATGGGTGTTCTTCCTGTGCTGCTGATACTACACTACAACTTGTCCAGTAATTTTGCAGTTCAAGTGTTCAAAGTAAAAAATTATATATTTAGCTATACTTCTCTGCTAAAATCTCCACCTCAAGCCATAATCTAGTTCAAGTTTTCCTATCAATTTAAAAATGCTATTTCTGTCTTCCTCTATCCAAACTCATCAAAATAGTATTTTCCACCTAACCTAATGCTTTTTCTTTCCCAATAGTCTTTGCAAATTTTCTTAAAAAGAAAATTCAATGACCTTCTTTAATATATTAGTTTATCACTCTTTATTTCTTGTGATTATTACCCTCAAGCTCTCTCCAGCTTTTCAGAGCATTTTTCTTCACCTCTTTTACTGGTTGATATCATTTGAACAATGCCCTTGTATAAAGTAGAATTTAACTCACTCAGGTATAGTAATTTTTTTCTCTGTACTGTCTCTCGATACACTGTGTATACCTTCAAGTAATGTTATTTTTTATTCTCCTCTTGCCAATTATCCTACTTACCTTAAAACCTATAAAAAATAGACACCCAATTAACATTTCATTAACTTCCAATTAATTTTAACCCCATTACTTACACATATTTCCAGACATTTTATTCAAACGCTAATAAAATCATATGAATGTATTTATGCAATATGAGTTAGCCATGCACATTCTAGAGAAAAGTTCTTTTGCTCTCAGATCCTGCACAAGTAACCTCCATAACCAAACTTAAAAATTAACCTTATTCAACAGTAAATTAATTGCTGGCTATCAGAAAACTGCATACACTTAAAATAATACAACAAATCCCAAACACTGAAAATTATATCCTCCACGATGACTAGCATTCAGTAAAAAATACTAATCTCTAGAATAAGTACTTTTTTCATAACTAGGAGGGGGGAAATGCAGACATTATTAAGCAACATCAAGATGACAAAGTGATAAAATTAGAAAGCAAGGACATTAAAGTAGCTATTTTTAAAATGTCTAATAACAGAAAATATGGTTATAATGAATAAACAAATGGATAATTTCAGAGGATAATTTAAAATTATTAAAAGGAAACAACATAAATTTTAAAACAATAATGTGTAAAATAAAAAATTCAGCCTGGCAGAGAAGCTCACGCCTGTAATCCCAGCACTTTGGAAGGCTGAGGTGGAAGGATCACTTGAGCCTGGTAGTTCAGAACTGGCCTGGGAAACATAATGCAACCCTGTCTCTACAAAAAAAACCAAAAAATAAAAATTAGCCAGCTTTGTGGTGCACACTTATAGTCCTAGCTATGAAGGAAGCAGAAGTAAGTGGGAGGATCTCTTGAGCCTAGGAGTTTGAGGCTGCAATGAGCCATGATCAGTATACTGCACGCCAGCCTGGGTGACAGAGTGAGACACCATCTGTTAAAAAAAAAAAAAAAAATGCTATACAAACATAAAAAACAATTGAAGATGCTCACACCCGTAATCCCAGCACTTTGGGAGGCCGAGGCGGGCAGATCACGAGGTGAGGAGATCGATACCATCCTGGCTAACACGGCGAAACCCTGTCTCTACCAAAAATACAAAAAATTAGCCAGGCGTGGTGGCGGGCGCCTGTAGTCCCAGCTACTCGGGAGGCTGAGGCAGGAGAATGGCGTGAACCTGGGAGGCGGAGCTTGCAGTGAGCCGAGATCGGGCCACTGCACTCCAGCCTGGGTGAGAGAGTGAGACTCCGTCTCAAAAAAACAAAAAAAAAAACAAAAAAAACAGTTGAAGATGGAGCAGAAGGAAGGGCTACTGAGCTTAGAGACAGATAAATGAAAATTATAGAAACTGAAAAACAGAAATTAATTTAAAAAATTGAAAAACAAATGATCCAGGGGATCATATCAAGTTGTCTAACCTATCTGTAATTAATTAATTATAAATAAACAAAATAATAAAAAGTATCATGTATATGCAAATATATATACACACATAAATATATATACAGAGAAAATAAAAATAACACATTTTCCAAATTTAGTAAAAAAGCATGAACTTACATACCCAAGGAGATCAGAAATTCCAAGCAAAATACAGCAAACCACATTTATGCACAGCATAGTCAACCTGCTAAAAACAAAAGATAAAGAAAAAATTTAGAAAATGTCAAATTAATAATATATACTTTACATAGAAGAAGACAAAGAATAAAAACTGATGACTGTCTTTGCATCAGAAACAAAAGAGCAATTAGACTTCTCATTTGCCAAGGAGAATGACAGCTGCCTAATACATGACCCAGTTCATTCCCATGCACTGATTCTCAAGTCTTGCAAATGCAATATAGAAAAACAAATAAATTTGCTCGAAGTCCCCAGACTCAATATACATGAAAAAGCCTACCCAAACTTCAAATTACTTGGAATGTAAAAAGATACAAGCTATATCCCAACAGGAAGTCGTTATATTCCTAGTGCAAGACTTGTGGCAAGCAAGAGACGTCCAAGAAAAACTGCAGGGAATGACGAAGAGAGGAGGTGGCAATAGATTCAAATTTGTGTATAACCACCACTGGAATGAGAAAGTTCACAATAAGTATATAAAATTATTCAAAAAGTGTCCTGGGAGATCATAGCACAGACTACAGGAAGAGATGTAAATATTTACATAATGTATAAGGAGGCAGAATTAAAAAGCCACAGCTTCTGGGGAAGTAAAAGGTAAGAAAAAAAAAGTAGACATTTGATCATTACATGGTGAAGCAAAAGGGGGAGTGGTACTTAGGTTTCTGGAGACAACCAAAATGTAGAAGACATAACCTTTCCCTCACCAAGGGAAAAAAGAACCCTCCACTAAATGTACTTTGGTATGATGATGAAAACAGACGTCATTGAGATAAGAATTCTACGGACCACAAAATTTTAAAAAATAATAATTCTATAACAAATTATTAAAAGAAAATAGAACATGAGGATGAATACTCCACAGCTACTGAAAGTACATAATGAAAAAAACTAGCAAAACTGTAACATTCCAAACTAAATCTATATACATAAACAAGCATATGAGAAAAAAACATTGATTTCAAAAGTTAACATTAGAAATGTACAAAATAATGAAAGAAAACCAATATAAGATTGATCTCACAGAAGAAATGGGGCTGGGAGAACTTATTTCAAAAATTAGAAACAAACTAAGAGGTGTCAAAAGGAAAGTGGAATCAATTTGAAATCTTTATATTCTTAAAAAAGATAGGAAAGCTTCTAAGAAAAAAAATGAGATCATGAAAGATGTACAAAATGTTACAGAATAAATTAATAAAATGGAAAAACGCAAACAAAAATTATAATAAATGTATAATTTGAGCCACTGAAAAAGAATAACAAATAAATCCAACATGTGATATTTAGGAGCATCCTCTAAGAACATTTTCCAGAATTTAAAAATAAAAGCTTAAATCTAAATGCAGAAGAGTACCGTGGCACGTGTGAGTAAGTTAATCTCAATCAACCCCAAGCCATATCCAATTAAAACTATTTTGCTTCCAAGATTTTTTGAAAACCCACAATGACTCCAGAGAAAAGACAAAATAACTGAAAAGAATTAGGTTTCACATCTTCGAAAAGTAACATATGAAATAATGCAACAATGGAGTCACAATTTCGAAATTAATAAAAATGTTATGTAGATATTTTATATAAAGCCAAATTGTCCTTCTTGTATCAAGCCTATGGAAAGACAGTTTTGACCACACAAACGCTCAGAGTATATAGAATCCGCAATCCCATCTTGCAAAATTTACTCCAGGACAACTTGATCCAACCATGAGATAACTAGAAAAATGTCAGCAAAATTATTTCTAGTGAGCATTTTGAAAGCTAAAAAAGTGATAGATGATGATGTTTAGATAGATAGAATTCTAGGTCTCAACTAACACAAAACTTATCTCAAGGGTGTAAGACAAATACACACATTTTTTAGGTTGTGGCAAAGTATAAATAATGCAAGTAAAAGTGAGAAGATTCAGGAAATACAAAGTAACCTAGTATAAACTCATCAGCTACAATATAAGCAATAGGCATAATTGAAAGATGCCATTAAACTGATAAAAAATATGGTTGAAAGTTAAATAAGAAAATAGTGAAGTCATTAAAAATTATGAATAAAAATATACAAATTTAAAGAAAACAAATATATATGAGAAAAAAGTTAACTATAATAAAATACACATAATAATTATAAAACATGGGCAAGTTGAGACGAAATATAAAAGGTATGTAAAATATATAAATGTGCTTAATTCACTTATATACAGCAAAATAGTTTCAATTTGGCATTTTATATTCATTAACGTATTGCATTCAAGAGAAATACCTAAAACTAATAGGAATACTAAATATAAAAGAATGGGCAAAATTGTATCTGGCAGATGATAAAAGGAAAAGTAAAATTCAAGCAAAAAGTATTAAATATGACAAAAAGGGTACTTTTTAATCCTAAAGGAATTACTTGTATTAAACACTTAGTGTTTATGGTTTTCTATGCACTAAATAACACAGCAACCAGCTTTATAAGGAAATAACTGCAAAAGATCCAGGGAGGCATAGATAGACCCACACCATACTAATAATAGAGGTCAGTGCACACCATTCTCACTATAAAAAGATAAGTAATAAGAAGGAATACAAGAAACTTAAAGAATGTTAAAAATTAGGTAGATCCTAAGGATACATATTAAACTTTTCATTCTACTAATAGAAAATAAATTTTTTTGAATACATATAAAATATGCACAATTGATCCTTTGTTATGTGACAGAAAAATCACTAAATTCCATAATATCTGATGTTATCTTCTAGAATTTTTATGATTTCGAGTCTTAGATTAAAGTCCTTGATCCATCTTGAGTTGATTTTTTATAAGGTGAGAGATGAGGATCCAGTTTCATTCATCTACATATTGCTAGCCAATTATCCCAGCACCATTTGTTGAATAGGGTGTCCTTTCCCCACTGTATGTTTTGTTTGCTTTGTCGAAGATCAGTTGGCTGTAAGTATTTGGCTTTATTTCTGGGTCTCCATTCTGTTCCATTGGTCTAAATGCCTACTTTTATACCAGTACCAGGCTGTTTTGGTGACTATGGCCTTATAGTATAAGTTGAAGTCTGGTTAATTTGATGCCTTCAGATTTATTCTTTTTGCTTAGCCTTGCTTTGGCTATGCGGGCTCTTTCTCGGTCCCATATGAATTTTAGGAATGTTTTTTTCTAGTTCTGTGAGGAATGATCGTGATATTTTGATGGGAATGGCATTAAATCTGTAGATTGCTTTTGGCAATACAGTCATTTTTACAATATTGATTCTACTCATCCACGAGCATAGGATGTGTTTCTATTTGTTTATGTCATGTATGATTTCTTTCAGCAGTGTTTTTTAGTTTTCTTTGTAGAGATTTTTCACCTGCTTGGTTAAGGTCAGAAAGATTCACAGCTGTATTATATCAGACATTCAAAGAAGAATTGGTACCAATCCTATTGACACTATTCTACAGGATAAAAAAAAAAGGGAATCCTCCCTAAATCATTCTATGAAGCCAGTATCACCCTAAAACCAAAACCAGGGAAGGACATAACGAAAAAAGAAAACTACAGACCAACATCTCTGATGAAGATAGATGCAAAAATCCTCAACAAAATACTAGCTAATGGAATTCAGCTGCATATCAAAAACATAATTCACCATTATCAAGTAGGTTCCATACCAGGGATGCAGGGATCGTTTAATATCTACAAGTCAATAAATGTGATAAACCATATAAACAGAATTAAGAAAAAAAATCACATGATCATCTCAATAGATGAAGAAAAGGCATTTGACAAAATCCAGCATCCCTTTATGATTAAAATTCTCAGCAGTATTGGCATAGAAGAGACATACCTTAAGGTAATAAAGCCATCTATGACAAACCCACAGCCAACATTATACTGAATGTGGAAAAGTTGAAAGCATTCTTTCTGAGAACTGGAACAAGATAAGGATGCCCACTTTCACCACTTCTATTTGTCATAGTACTGGAAGTCCTAGCCAGACCAATTGGACCACAGAAAGAAATCAAGGTCATCCAAATCAGTAAAGAGGAAGTCAAAATATCACTGTTTGTGATGATATACTAGAAAACCCTAAAGAATCATCCAAAAAATCTCCTAGAACTGGTTAACAAATTCAGCAAAGTTTCAGGATACAAAATTAACGTACACAAATCAGTAGCTCTGCTATACACCAGCAGTGATCAAGCTGACCATCAAATCAAGAACTCAATCCTTTTAAAACAGCTGCAAAAAATCAAATGAAATAGGAACATACCTAATCAAAGAGCTGATGTTTCCTCTTGTAACATGTTACATGTTCAAAATTATAGTGAAATTAAATAGTTAAAAATAATATGTCATCTATTTATATTCCTGATATTGACCATCTAATGGAGAAATTATAAAATCTTATTAAACAGCTGACCAACAATGCAAACGGCTATAAGAATAAATACTAGAAAGAGCAATGGAGCTGGTAAGTGCTCTGGAATAAAATGTTTGCTTAAACAGAAGACAACAGAGAATGTTCCAAATCCTGAAATCTCTGAATGAAAGAGTTGCATGCTTAAGAAATAATGTTTTTATAAGAAAAGTTTCATCTGGCTATAGTTATTAAATCAGAGAAGATAAAGGGAGATGAAGGCTGATACTTCAGGAAATGACAGTCAAGATATAACCTTAATAATTCAGCTCAAAATTCGTAATCCAGGACCCACACTTAAGGGTCTACATGAGTTATAGATCTTTGACAGTAGAAAGATGAGGATAAAAAGGGTCTGGAAGAAGGTTTGGCAGCATTTGCTGACTTGCTGTAAATGATATAAGAAAGAAAAAAAGCACTCAAGTCTCTGTTATTACGTTGAAATTTCTGCAACTTGAAATGTTGTATTTATATTAATACAATTAATTGTATTAATCATTTCAATTAAAATAAATACAATTTATAATGTTAACATGTTGCTAGTAATTTTTTTAAAAAAGGTTTAAGTTTCTGTTTCGCTTTACTTTTTGTCATTTAGAAATTCCCCAGAACTATGTAAACACTGAATATGCTATAAGAGTATTTACAATGTAAACTATTCTTTTTAGTGGGTTGATTTTGGTAATTCACAGATATTTTCTGTTTGGTATTCCCTCTACTGTGGATTTTAGAATACTTTCCACTGTTATTTAACATACCAAGAATATTTGCTAATGTCAAATAAAATATCTCAGAAAAACAAGATTTTGTTTGGAAAAGTTTTCAGACCTTTGGAAGAAATTTAGCACTATATAGAAAAAAAATAACACTTTAATTGAAAATCTTTTTATATAAGTCAATCTCTATACTCTGAAGTAAACATGAAATTATTCCAGTTTTTGAAAATTTAAAAATGTACTGAATCAATGGTCCAGTAAGAAACTTCTAAGCTTTCTTCAGTATTATGTGGCTAACTTTTTTGAAACTTCTGTTAGGCTGATTTATGAGATTTTAAAAATTTTCTCTTGCTGTTGTGCCAACCATAAAAAGTTGAAAATTATATATGTCATAAACAACTTACTTATATGTATACAAACATAGTTATACTGAAGAAATATTGCATTTAATGAAATATATTTATGCCAGAGGCAGAGGTCATTTCTATGACGTTTTCTTTTCTTTTTTTTCTTTTTCTTTTTTTTAGCTATGCTATATAAGGAAAAGCCCAGAGACCTTGCTCCACTGCATTCCATGTGATTCTCTGCAGACAAACCTTTAAAAAGTATATATTTATAACAATTCTTCAGAAATGTAAAACAATGATTGAATTCCTTAAAACAATAGCAATACATTTCTAAAATAAGACCCATGAGCAATACTTACATATTATGTTACTTTTTAAAGTAACTAAATATTTTAAAGTTTTAATTTTATAATGCCTAATCTCTGAGATCAAGACTAGAACAAATTATGTAGACATCATTTCTATATTTTCCAGCAGAAATTATGTAGACATCATTTCTATATTTTCCAGCAGAATTAAAAATTATCAGCTACCACTGAAGTAACAAGGAAAAAAATTAGAAAATGAGCTTCATCTTTGATGACATTGGAAAGTTCACTCTCTTAGTATTAATCATATTTCATTGTGAACTTTTTTAATTTAGTTTTTTTTAAAAAAAACACTCTTTATACTCTACATTTAGTATTAACTTTTGCATGTGAAATTAGAAAGAAATACGAAGTGAAGACTGTCAAAGTCTAAGGATGTGTGTTATGACAGTTAATATTAAAGGCTAGTTATAATTTTGGCAATTTAGTGAAACATGGAACTTACTTTATATGTCTACATCACTATGAGATACAATAGAAGAACTTGAGACACTTTACTCAAGAACCATAATTAAATTTCCTTGATATTAATAGATTATAAGTATATGAATAAAATGATTAGAAAATAAGTAATTCTTAGAAATCCTAAAAAGTGACAAAAGTAGGTATTTTATAATTTCTCCTTTTATATCCTGTTAATTCTTATGTCTCCAGATTTCATAGACCTTAATTGAATATACGTTTCACTAAATACAATGTGAGTAAAAGCAACTTCAAAGAAAGGCACTATTTGTACTAAAGGCATTATGATTAGGACTCATTAGGAAATAGACTGAATTATAATTGGAGAACATGTTTTAACAAGTAACATTTTGAGTTGTGCAAGAAAGCTAATGAGATATTTGTCATAAACAGTGAATCAACAGATGTCTTTAATACAACTAAATGTGTCTTCACTTTTTGGTTCACCGAAGTTTTTTTTTTGAAATTTGTATTGACATAATTTTAGATTCACATGCAATTATAAGAAATAAAGAGTCCACGTACACTTTATGCAGTTTCCCCAATTGTGCAAAACTATAGTGCAGTATCAAAAACCAGTATATTTACATTGATACAATTCACCAAGGTTATTCAGATTTTCCCACTTTTACTTATACTAATTTATGTATGTGTATTTAATTCCATGCTAAATTTATACAGGCAAAACACTGACCAATTCCAACACGACAAGGATCTCTCCTATTGCCCTTTGTAATCACACTCACATCCCTCCTGCATCTCTCTGTATCCACTGGCAACCACTTAGCTGTCCTCCACTTTTTAAAGTTTTTATTTAAAAATGTTATATTACTGGAATCATATGGTCTCTATTTCTCTTGAGATTGGTATTTTTTCATGCAGCATAATTCCCTGGAAAGTCATACAAGTTGTTGCATGTATCTAGTTCATTGCTTTTTAATGCTGAGTTATATTGCATGGTATATGTACCACAGTCTGTTTAACCATTCGCTTATTGAAAAACATCTGGGAAGATTCTAGTTTTTGGCTATTACAAATACAGTTGCTATAAATGTTTGTGTATCAATTTTTCTGTGAACACAAATGTTATCTCTCTGGGATAAAAACCAAAGAGTACCCTTGCTATTTAGTATGGTACTTGCATGTTTCGTGTTACAAGAAAATGTCAAAATGTTTTAGATTGGCTGTACCATTTACATTTCTACCAGCAAGGTATGAGTGACCCCTTTTTTTGTATTCTCAGTCATTTGTTGTTGTCATGATTTTTTAAAGTTATTCTGTTATGTATAAGTATGTACTGATATCTCATTGTGGATTTAATTTTACTTTCACTTATGGCTGAAGATGTTGAATATTTTCTTCTGTGAAATGTCCATTCATGACTTTTGTCCATTTTCAAATTTAATTTTCATTCATTTAATTTTCAATACTGAATTTTGGGAGTTCTTTGTGTATTCTAGATATTAATTTTATGGTAGATACATAGTTCACAAATATTTTCTCAAAGAATGTAGCTTGTCATTTTATCTTCTTCCCATGAGCTTTTGCAGAACAAATATATTTAATTTTGATGAGGTTCAGTTTATATATTTATCTTTTATGGAAAGATAAATAACTTCATAGCCCTAGGCCCCAGATATTTTCTCATTTGTTTGTCTAAAAAGTTGTATAGCTTTATGTTGTATATTTATGTCCATGATCCATTATGAGTTAATTTTTAATAAGATGTGAAATTTTGGTTCACTTTTTTTTGTCTATGAATAACCAATTGCTCCAGCACTATATATTGAATAGACTATCCTTTAACTATTGAATTGCTTTTATTGCTTATCAAAAATCAGTGGTGTATTTGGTTCCATTGACCTATGTGTCTATCACTTCACTAAAACAAATTATCTTGATTAATGTAGTTATATAGTAAGCCTTGATATTTAGTAGAGTGATTATTCCTATTTCATTCATTTTTGAGATTATTTTGGGTATTCTAGCTTCTTTACTTTCCATGTAAATTTCAGAATAACTTTGTCTGTGTTTACAAAATATTTGCTAGGATTGTTATACTTACACCATTAAATCTATAGGTCTGTTTGGGGAAAAATAGTATACTTGCTGTTTTGAGTTTTCCACTCCATGAACACGTATGTCTCTCTATTCAAATCTTATAATTTTTAGCACACACTTCTTGTTCATAGTTTGTTTAGTGTATACTTATGTTTTACATTTTCTTTGACATGGTTGTAAATGTTTTTATTTGTTGTTTTTAATTTTGGTGTTTGAATGTTCATTGTTAGTGTATACAAGTACAATTGTTTTTGGTTTTGTATTAACAACATATTGGTCATTTTTATGGTCATCCACAAAGGCAGACGGACTCTTCCCAAAGTTTGATTCAGATTTGGAGGATGACGATGCCACACACACACCAAGAGGGTATTAAAAAGTTTATTCATGATATAAGTGAAGTCCCTGGGGGACCAGGGCAAACCAGTTAAGTAGGTCTAAAATGAACTAGAAAAAAAAAAATTAGCCTGGGTTTTTACTGTGCTTGGGGTGTGAGACTGGAGTAAGTGTTCCTGCACACTGAAAGGGGCTTCTACATTTGAATTCTCTACTGGTGTGAAATGATGGACTGCCCAGGCTATCTCATCAGCACATCAGATGTGGGGCATAAGGAGAAGCAGAAGTGGGAATTAAAAGTTGTTGTATTCAAATCTCAACAACTGAATTCATACTCCTCATTACAGTCTTGTGTCATGCAACCTTGCTATGCTCACTTATTAGGTTTATAAGTGGTTTTAGATTCTTCGGGATTTTCTACATATACAATCATACCATCTTCAAATAATGACAGCTTGGTTTTTTTCAAGTCTGTACACCTTTATTTATTTTTCTTGATTTATTGCAATGACTAAAACTTTCAGTATTATATTGAATAAGGCATATAACTCACCTATAATATAGGAAAGCATTCACTTTTTCACCTAAATATAATGTTAGCTGAAGATTTTAATGTTTAGAGTGGATGTTCTGTCAAATGCTTTTTCAACATCAATTGATATGATCATATAATTTTTATTCTTTAGCTTGACAATACTAAATGCCTTTATATATGTCAAAAAATCAAATATTTAAGATTTCAACTTATTAAAAACAATTTGCTTCCCAACCACATTTCCCGAAATAACTTTGATTTTTTTATTACAACTGACAGAGCAATACTCTTTATTATTATTATTCTTAATTATTTTGTATGTTTTTTATCCAAGAGTGTTTCTTTTTTTACTAAGATATAATTATGAACTTGTATTATTCATGTCTTCAATATCCCTGTAAAATTTAGTTCAACTTGCTGTAGATTACAAAGGATAGTATCTCTTTGAATTGTTCTGTTATAGCACAGTGCAAAGTCTTTTGTATTTATTCACCTAATAAAATTGTGTTTGTAAGTAATAATGGTATTAGCGATGAATGACTACAGCTGTTTCTCAATCCTAAAATGGGCCAAGCAAAACTATTCACAGATTTGTAAGTAAACCTGGTGATATGTTTCCAGGTTCCCCTTATTGGTATTTAAACCCTGTAAAATAAGTGTTTTTTAAAATAGTTGCATATACGGGCGTTAAGTGAATAATGGCTTTCATAGTTCTCTCAGTAGTTATCAGCTCTGTTTCCTCTTCATATGCAATCACCTATTCATGAATATAAAACAAACTTCCCTCGGCACCCTCTCTCCAGATCATTACTCCCAGTTAGGTCTAAGTTGCTCAAAGTATTTTTTTTTTTTTGTGATGAGTCTTTCTTTGATTAAAAAAATGAGAAAAGCAAGCTTACACTTATTCCAAGTATTCTTCTTCGAGGTGGGCAGGACAGAAATTACTGCTAGCTAGAGATTGCAGCAAGCATTTCCTGCACTGGCTCCATTTATGATGGAACTAATATTTGATGAACATTATGTAGGTGACAGTGTTGGCACTTAGCAACAGTGGGCCCCTATGTGGTGGAGACAGGGAAAGTAAAGTTTCATTAATTCTAAAAAGGAAAAGGTCAACTAAAGCCTTATTATGTGTCTTCACCGCCTCTGTTTTTTCATACGCGTTTGCAGATGGTTAAATATTATAAATTTCTTCACAGAAGTGTCATGTACAATACCATTAGGTGACAAGTGGTCTCCCTAGTATAAACTAAAATTCTTGGAGCAATTCCATGCTAAACAAAACTTTGTGTCAATGTCAGCTGTTCAAATGTACATAAATCTTTCCAGAAAGCCAAAGATGATAATTTAAAAGCATGTAAGTGTTTAGGGATCTCCCATAGTTATAAATCATAACTGAAAAATAAAGCAAACCCTGGAATAGTTACAAAATAGAGGAAAGTTTGTCTTTGGTATTTCCCCCATCTTCTCAATGGGAGACGATGATGTGTATCCCTTTTGTTACTGGGTTACTGTGTAAAGTCTAATGATCTCATTGCTTTTTTTAATAGGTGAGGATGACCCAACTCTAAGACCCCATGAATACAGTGCTACTCTCCAGTAAGGTCCTTCTCCTATTCTATAGAACAGTGGTGATTTTCCTTTCTTTAGTTATCTGTTTTCAAAGATCACGCAGCTAAAATAAAACACACCCATACGCACACACACACACATACACAAATCACTAAGTAACTAAGCATTTCAAACCTAGACATACTGAAGTATTTCTAATAACTGATGATGGATAGCTTGTTAATACATTTAAAATATAAACTGAGCATCTATTAGGTATCAAGAACCATGATAGTGGTTACCAAATAAACAGATAATTGTTGAATCTATTCTTTAGCAGCTGCTGTTAGGATAATAAAACTGTGTGCCTCCTTACATAAAGAGTGTTCTCTTTTTGTATCTAAAACATCTAGGGAAGTTCTAAATTTGTATTCTAAATGTGTATTCACTACTTAGATGTACACAAAGGTAACTATTTTTCAATAACGTAATTCTACTTAGCTAAGAAGCAACTAATTCTACTGATACTGATATTTGAAAACTTAATCCTAGCCCACCACTCTAGAAGTCAGTTCAATGAGAACACAAACATTGTTTTATTTCTGCATACTATGGTAGATGTCTAATACATTCCTGTAGAACAAAACATTAAACTTTGCCATTTTATAATAACCTTTACTAGTCAGAATGAACTTATTTCTGTTTTAAAATCTAGATCCCTTTGAATATGTATTTATTCAAATATAAGATTTAAGCTGTGGCTTCCCAATTTTGATGTAAGATAGTCTCAGTTATGGTTTGGATTTATGTACCCACCCAAATGTTAAGTCAAACTGTAATCCCTAATGTTAGAGGTGAGGCCTAATGGGAGGTGACTGGATCACTGGGGCAGATTCCCCCTTTTGCTTCCGTTCTTGTGATAGAGTTCTCACAAGACCTAGTTGTTTAAAAGTGCGTGGCATCTCCTCGCTCTGTTTCTTCCTCCTGCTACGGCCATGGAAGATATGCCTGCTTCCTCTTCAATTTCTGCCACGATTGTAAGTCTCCTGAGGCCTCTGCCACCATGTTTCCTATACAGTCTGTAAAATCATGAGCCAATTAAACCTCCTTTCTTTATAAATTACCTAGTCTTGGGTATTTCTTTATAGAAATGTGAGAATGAATACATGCAGAAAATGAGTACTGAGGAGTGGGGCTTTGCTCTAAAGATACATGAAAATGTGGAAGCAGCTTTGGAATTGGTAGCAGGCAGAGGTTGGAAGAATGTGGAAGGCTAGGAAGAAGACAGGAAGATGAGGAAAGGTTTACAACTTCCTAGAGACTTGTTAAATCATTGTGAACAAAATGCAGATAATGATATGGACAGTGAAGGTCAGGCTGAGGAAGTCTTAGATGGAAATGAGGAACTTACTGGGAACTAGAGCAAATGTCACTTTTTCTATGCATTAGCAAACAACTTTGTGGCATTGTACCCCAACTCTAGGGATCTGTGGAACTTTGAACTTGTGAGTGATGATTTAGAGTACCTAGTGGAAGAAATTTCTAAACAACAAAGCATTCAAGCACTGGCCTGGCTGTTTCAAACAGCGTAAGCTCATATATGTGAGCAAAGAAATGAAACTGGAACTTATATTTAAAAGGGAAGCAAAGTGTAAAGTTAAGAAAATTTGTAGCCTGGCCATGTGGTAGAAAAGAAAAGGCCATTTTCAGGAGAGGAATTCAAGCCAACTGCAGACATTTGCATAAGTAAAGAGGAGCCAAATGCTGATAGCTGAGACAGTAGGAAAAAGGCCTTTAAGGCATTTGAGAGAACTTTCACAACAGCCCCTCCCATCACAGGCCCAGAAGCCTAGGAGGGAAGAATGGTTTTGTGGGCCAGGCCCAGGGTGCAGCTACACTGGGCAGCCCTTGGACTCTGGTCCCTGCATTCCATCCACTCCAGCTGTAGCCAGTTACCGCTTGGGCTGCTGCTTCAGAGAGTGCAAGCCATAAGCCATGCAGTTTCCATGAGATGTTAAGCCTATGGGTGCACAGAATGCAAGAGTTGATACTTAGGAGCCTCTACTTAGATTTCAGAGGATGTATGGAAAATTCTGGAGGTCCAGGCAGAAGCACTCTACAGGAACAAATCCCTCATGGAGAACCTCTACTAAGGCAGCACAGAGAGGAAATGTGGGGTTGAAGCCACCTTACAGAGTCCTCACTGGGGCACTGCCTCCTGGAGCTGTGAGAAGAGGGATACCTTCCTCCAGGTCCCAGAATGTTAGATCCACAAGAAGCTTATACCCTGCATGTGGAAAAGCTTCAGGACCTCAATGTCAGCCCTTGACAGCAGTTGTGGGGGCTAAGCCTTGCAGAACCACAAGGGCAGAGCTGTCCAGTGGGAGTCTATCCTTTGCACCAGTGTTCCCTGGGTGTGAGACATGGAGTCAAAGGGGATTATTTTGGAGCTTTAAGGCTTAGTGACTCCCTTCCTAGGTTTCAGACTTGCAAGGAGGCTGTAGCCCCTTTTTTGGGGCTGATTTCTCTATTTTGTAATGGGAGCATTTACCCAATGCCTGTTACCCATTGTATCTTGGAAGTAACTAACTTATTTTGGACTTTACAGGCTCTTGGTGGAAGGGACTAGCCTTGTCCCAGGTGAGACTTTGGACTGTGCATTTTTGTGTTAATGCTGGAAGGACTTAAGACTTTGGGGGACTGTTGAGAAGGCATGATTGGATTTTGCAATGTGAGAAAAACATCAGATTTAAGAGGGGCCAGGGCAGAATGAAGTCGTTTGGGTCTATGTCCCCACCCAAATCTAATGTTGAAATGTAATCCCCAGTGTTGAAGGTGGGGCCTGGTGGGAGGTGATTGGATTATGGGGGTGGTTTCTAATGGTTTACTACCATCCTTCTAGTGCTGTTTTTGTGATAGAGTTTTCATGAGATCCCACCCCGAACCTCTCTCTCTTCCTCTTGCTCTGGACATGTGAAGACATACCTGCTTCTCCTTTGCCTTCCACCATGATTGTGAGTTTCCTGAGGCCTCCCTAGCCAAGCTTCCTCTATAGCCTGCAGAACTATGAGCCAATTAAACCTTTTTTTCTTTTTAAATTACCCAGTCTCAGGTATTTCTTTACAGCAGTGCAATAATGGACTAACACAGTCTCCCCTCAGCCTTCCAAATGGGAAGCAAAAAGCAAGTCTTCTGCTACTGAATTTCTCCTCAACATATCTAGGGTTAGTATTCCCATGGTCCTCCTGCCTGAGGTGATCCTGTATCATTCCTGACTCCACCATTTATTCTCATCAAATCTATTATCTATTAATCTAGACTTCGGCAATATAAAGCTTGTCTGAATATTCCAAACAGAGCCCTTAAAAATTCAACAAATCTCTGTCTATATTTTCAGCTCTTTCAAGTCAAAAGTATTTGACTTCAAATCAAAGTATCTATTATCAGGCTGGGTGTGGTGGCTTACACCTGTAATCCTATCACTCTGGGAAGCCAAAGCGGGAAGATCACTTGAGGTCAAGAGTTTGAGACCAGCCTGGCCTACATGGTTAAACCCTGTCTCTACTAAAAATACAAAAATTAGCCAGGTGTGTTGGCAGGTGCTTGTAATCCCAGCTACTCAGGAAGCTGAAGCAAGAGAGTCGCTTGATTCCTAGAGACAGAGGTTTCAGTGAGTTGAGATTATACCACTGCACTCCAGCCTGGGTGACAGAGTGAGACTCTGTCACAAAACAAAAACAAAAACAAACAAACAACACTAACAAAAAAACCCACCTACTATGAGCTAATATATTTTTTTCAAAATTTAAGTTTTTGTTTTTTTTTTTTCCCTCAAGGTTCTATTCACTCCTTCCCCAAGGAGGAGAAATATCATTTGTTAGGTGGCAAGAAATATTTGGAGAAATAAAAATATCTTAATTAAAAATATCTTTGAATCTTTGAATATTACCCTATGACAAATTTTACTGTAATCTTGCAGTAGTAACCAAAAAGACTGCAAGATATAAACTAAACTTTTTGATAACAAGAGAGACAAAACTGTTGAAAAAAGAGAAAAATTAATGGGAGTTTTAGAAAAGTGAAACACTATGGGATTCTCTTCAAATACGAGCATCCGATGTAAATAATCAACATGATGCAATACATTTGAAAAAACACAATTTAACAAATGAAGATCAAAACTATTAGCACTTAGATACTGTTCTTATACATCTGACTTCTATTTTATCCAAAACAAATATACCTTTCACATTCAAAAACAAAAACAAAAAAACAGTCTCTTCTAATCTTAGCTTTTCCAATAACCATCTTAAAGCCACCAAGAAAGGCTTTATGTGAATCTGATTTAACTTTCTGAAACATTTATTTCCTTATGGACAGATGCAGGGTCCCCTTACCCTCTTTAAATAAAAAACTTCAGAGAAAATAAATTTAACAGAGTTTATTTGAGTAAAGAGTGAGTCACAAATCACGCAGCACTCAGAACCAGAAAAGGTTCAGAAAGCTCCTCTCTGCAATATGGGCAGTGAGCATTTATACCAGAATATGGAAGTAAGTACAGAAATAGCTGAAATGGTTATACGGCGGCATTTGTCTTATTTAGACATGACTTGATCCGTTAGCTGCTAAGCTTTTGTGATTGGCTAAGATCCAGCTCTTTATTACAAAAATATATTCTCGGGTATTAGGTTTTGGTTTGTTTGCATACTAAAAGGTTGCAGTTCAATACATAGGAATGAAAGGTATTAAGATAGTCTTATGCCAAATATAATTTTAAAATTTCCACCTTTTGGTCAGTTTCTTAATCTTGAGAGATGGACTGAAACTTTGGGTAGTGAATTCACTCTGTCACCATTATAATGCACTTGTTTTGTCTCAGCATGGAACTCACAAGTCAGAACCTCAGTTCAGTTGAACGATTGTTCACATTCTTGCTGTTCTAGTCAAAGTGAGACCACTTAATGCATGATGTATACCTGCATACAAACATTTAAGACTCTTACTAATTTCTGTTGTTGATTTTCTTATTATAGGAATTTTCAAAGGGAAGCTACTCAAAAGGTGTGAATGAGCCAGTCCAAATATCTGAGTCAGTAGGAAGGCAGAAGAGAGTAAGCAAATTCTCTGCAGACCCTATGCAGGCCCTCGGGGGCTGAAAAGGAAGGCTACCTTTTGTTATTTGAATACGAGTCAGCTAAATTTGTTCGCTCATAGGTCAGCAGAGTTTCTGAACAAGATTCAGTAGAAAATTAACTTTTTTTTGTCATCTTTTTGTAACACGCTGTAAGGGTACGCAGCCACAATTAGTGGAAAAGGATTTAATCCAACAGAATTATACAAGCAATTACATACCAGATAGATAGTCCCCAGGTCTTGAGCACATGATGCCTGGAAGCACAACATACCATTTGCAGGCATCTCTCAGATAGGTTTTCTGTATTTGGTGGTGGTTATGTTATTAATAGCAAAGCAAGTGGCAGTGATGTCTAGAACATCAAAGATAGATTCCCACTGTTCTTTTGGTGCTTCAAGGTGATTGTCATTGGGAACGTGGACAGGCCTTGGTAATAGTGGAATTGTTTCCTGTTTTTGTTGTTTTTGTTTTTGTGTTTTTTGGCATTAGCCTACAAACTCAATAGTTGCTCTGGTGTTTTGCTACAGCATGAGCCTTTGCTAAAGCCATCAACTTATTATGGTCCCATTGGTTTTTCTGTGGGGAAAGGGAAAAAAAGGACAACAACATATAAGAAAAAAGAAAAAAATGGCTGGGTGCAGTGGCTCCTGCCTGTAATCTCAGCACTTTGGGAGGCAGAGGTGGGCAGATCATTTGAAGTGAAGAGTTCAAGACCAGCCTGGCCAACATGGTGAAACCCCGTCTCTACTAAATAATACAAAAAAAAAAAAATTAGCTAGGCATGATGGTGCATACCTGTAATCCTGGCTATTTGGGAGGCTGAGGCAGGAGAATTTCTTGAACTTGGGAGGTGGAGGTTGCAATGAGCCGAGATCCCACCACTGCACTCCAGCCTGGGCCAGCCTGGGTGACAGAGTGAGACTGCATCTCAAAAAAAAAAAAAAAAAGTATAAGGTTTTCATGACGGCAAAGAAGCTAAATCTTGATCTGTCATCTTTGAAAACTTGTCCACATCTAGGATGTCCTTTGATCCTGGGGAGAAACTTTCCTGGTCAGTTTTACCTTAAGGTCTTCAACAATTTTACAGCTCCAAAAGTCTGAAAGGGAATACTTGAGTTGTGAGATACACCTAAGATTCAAGGCCTTAATATTTTACTGCAGTATGGTTGGTAAGAACTTGGCATGGTCCCTTCCAATAGGTTCAAGGGTAGTCTTTCCCTGATGTCATTTCCAGAAGACCTAATCACTGGGCTCTAGATTAGGAAGTTTGTCCTCAGTTGATGGATTAAAAAAGCTTCTTTTATCTGGAGAAAACAAACTCTGGCATAAAGCATTAAAGCCCTGCAATAGTTTGGCAAGTGACTGTCAGAGCTTTTCTATAATACACAGCAAAGCTTCTATCCAACCAGAGAATATACAAACTATTATAAAAACATATTGATATCCCACTGATAGTGGCAATTAAATGAAATCTGTCTATCCAAATGGTCCACCAGGTGTCAGAAATGTCCCACCTAAAGTTGTAATTTTTTTACCATGTTTATGGGCTTGAAAAACTAAACATTGGTTACAAACCATTTTTGCAATTTTAGAACAGTTTCCCTTCCAATTTTTTGAACAACAATATATCATTTGATCTACTTTATGATGAAATATGGAGTACAGAGTTTTCATAATGGAAGCATTAAGAACTCAGGAAGAACCAAGCAACTGTCTTGGTTGAGTTCACATTTAACATTGAACTTATATCCTTTTAGATACCAATTTTGTTTTTCACAATCAGATGCCTAGGACTGTTTATTAAATAGATTATCATAGGTGACTTGACTTGGATCAATCTTCTGGAGTTTATTTCAGTTGCATATTCTAATAGTTTTAGTACTAAATAACTTAGCATAAAAACATACCAAGACATTTTCTTGGTATTAAATTAATGGTTGTTCTGATTGATATTGGGTTAACAGTTTTATGATCCAAACAGTCTCCTAATTAGAGCTCTAGAAATTCTTACCCAGTCCAATGGTATAAAGTTATGAGAAACCCGTACTTTTTAGAGTCATTTACATGAATCTTCTTAAAGACAAAACACTTTCATATTATAGTTGCTAACAAAAGCTTCCAGTTAAGTACCAGAGTAAAATAATTAACTGACTTTGGATTACAATACTTAAATAATTATGGTTAAATATCTTACTAAGGCTTATGATAATAATAATAATGTAATTGACAAGGAAAATTGGCTATATCTGTGGCATATAACATTTTATGATAATAACTAGAATTATGACTGATAATATTATACCAGGATTATCAGACTTCCTGAAATTTAATATAATTTCTGGAATACACACCAGTAGCATATTCATACCAACATAACAAAGAAGGCAAACATTCTTTTTTTTTTAACCCCTTACTGGTCTCCTTTTCTAGAATTTAGAAGGTGTTTGTGCACGTTAATATGTGACTTTCACATGTAGCTTTTCTAATCCTGATTTACAGAGAGTTGACAGTACATCCAGATGTGGCCCCTAAACAATTTTTGCTGCCCAACAGCAGTGACACCACAGGGCCAACACCCAATCTCTAATCTATGACTGGATGTGAAGCCCATATCAGGACCATGTCTCCCCACAAGTTCATGTCACTGACTCACTATGGGATGGAATCTAAGTGAAGATGAGAGGGACTGAGGGAAGGCATGGTGAGTGCAAGCAAACATGTCGGGCAGAGTGAGGAGAACATTAGCAACTCAAATGCCTGCCATTTCAGAAAAG
This sequence comes from Pan paniscus, assembly GCF_029289425.2. Lineage (NCBI taxonomy): Eukaryota > Metazoa > Chordata > Mammalia > Primates > Hominidae > Pan > Pan paniscus. The sequence continues at coordinate 101,407,008 of NC_073253.2, forward strand.
AAGGAACACATAAATTGAGAATACCACTTTACCTAGTAAAAGCCAATCCTGACATTTTTTTCTTCCCTCTTTTGGACTTCTTCTTTGGGTAACATGAGTTTTTAGAAGTCCATCCTGAATGTCAAAAGTATGTTATTTAATGCTTAGAATAAACACAGTCCCTTCCTGCACCACGACCACACTCACGAGGAAGACGTCACCATATGGAAAGATGGTCCTCTGCTGCCCACTGTACCAGGGGAGATGAAGGGACAATAAACTTTTACAAGAAACCAACAAACACGTGTCTGACCTCTTTTTTCAGAACCCCTTATGTCCTGGTTAAACCCAGTTCTATGCCACAGCAGTGGGGAACTTGGCTGGACTGAGCTCCCCTTCAAGGCACAGACTAGGCCCTGACCAAACTTGATGCAGAGAATAACTCCCCTCCTGCCTCCAGGTTCATAGGCTGATCTCAGAAATGGAGGTCAATGAGCCATGATGTTCAATGCTGGATACAGATTAAAATCAACTTTAAATATTAAAGACGAGCCCCAACCTGACTAATTGAATAGTGTAGTGTTACAGCACAAAAGGATATATGTGCAGAATGCCTCATAACTCTAATGTGAAGCCAGGGTTGAGCACCACTCATAGGGGCAAGCTCAGCACACCTCCCGCCTTCTGGCTCTGCTCTCTCCTTGGGGTCTCATTGTCACCAATATCCAGACGGTGGGTGGTCAAGGAGAAGAAACATGCCAAACAGTCAATATGGACCAGGTGTGGGGGTGAGGATGTGGCTGAAATGGTGAGTGGGGAAGCTTCCTATGCGTCTTCCCTGCTGTGGTTCTCCCTTTGCTCTCCTCGTCACCAGTTGCTCTTGCTTTCTCTCCAACACCACCTTGTTCTGTCTGCCATGGCTCCAAAGCTTTCAGTCTCTCCCCTCACTCTCTTTCTGAGGTGCCTCCCCCTTAACTGTCCCTCTCTGTATTTTTCTCTCTTTTACCTCTTTGGAGATACAGTTTTTCTCTAAATTGCTCTTTTTCTTTTCTGCTCCTGCCACTTTATTTTTTCTCTCTTCCTGTCTTCTTACAAATTTCTCACCCATCTTCTAATTTGCCATCTGTTCATGATTCTTCCTTATTTTCTTTCTTCCTTCTCAGGTTGTCTATGATTCTTAGTTACTCTGTGTCTCTCTCCTTACATTAGTTCATTTATTGTGTTACCGTAAAGGAATACCTGAGACTGGATGACTTATAATGAAAAGAGGTTTAATTGGCTCACTGTTCTGCAGGCTGTACAAGCATAGCACCAACATTTGCCCAGCTTCTGGTGAGGCCTCAGAGAGCTTATAATCACAGCAGGAGGTGAAGTGGGAACAGACATGTCACATGCAAGAGAGGGAGCAAGGAGGGAAAGTGTCACACTCTGTTAAACAACCAGATCTCTCATGAGCCAGAACTCACTCATCACCAAGGGTATGGTGCTAAGCCATTCATGAGGGATCTGCTCCCATGATCCAAACCCATCCCACCAGGCCCCGCCTCCAACAATGGGGGTTACATTTCAACATGAGATTTGGAGGGGACATACACTGAAACCATATTACACCTGATCCCCTTTACACACATTCAAAAGGAGAAAGATGAAATAAAATGCCTGCATTCCAGAAAAGCACATTTCCAGCTGGTTGGAATTTGGGGCATAAGAGCATCAGATGGTGCAGAACAGGCCCAGGTCACCTTTCTCAGCATGGAGGGGTGATTGCAAAGGGAAGGCTTGGGGGCAGAAGGACCTGGCCTGAGAAGGAGAAGGATATGAAGTGAGGGCCAGAGAAGTGGTGTCTCAGGTCAGGGGTGGAGTCTGCAGAATCCCAGGACCAAGAAGAGAACACCAGCACTCCTGGATTGGGGCTGCGGCACTGCCCTCTAGTGGCCGGCAAGCGGAAGTGTGCGTGGCGCAAGGGACGTTACCCCATCTCTCTGGTGAAGTTTTTTGTTTGTTTTGTTTCTTTTTTAATAATTTCAACTATTATTTTAGATTTAGGCAGGACATGTGCAAGTTTGCTCCATGGGTATACTGTATGTATACTATAGGACACTGAGGTTAGGGTTACACATGATCCCATTACCAAGGTAGTGAGCATAGTACGCAACTGGAAATTTCTCAGTCCTTGCTGGCTCTGTTTCTTCCTGCTCTAGTAGCCTCCAGTGATTTTGCTCACATCATTATGTCCATGTGTACCCAATGTTTAGCTCCCACTTATAAGTGAGAACATGCAGTATGTGGTTTTCTGTTCCTGCATTAATTTCCTTGGGATAATAGCCTCCAGCTGCATCCATGCTGCAGCAAAGGACAGGATTTCATTCTTTTTCATGATTGTGTAATATTCCATGGTGTATATGTACCACATTTTCTTTATCCAATCCACCACTGATGGGGGCACCTAGGTTGATTCCATGTCTTTGCCTTTATGAATAGTTCTATAATGAACACATGAATGCATGTGTCCCTTTGGTAGAACAATTTATATTCCTTTGGATATATACTCAGTAATGAAATTGCTGGGTTGAATGGTAGTTCTTGTTTAAGGTCTTTGAGAAAATGAACTGCTTTACACAGTGACTGAACTAATTTACATTCCCACCAACCCTTTTCTCTGCATCTTCATCTTGGTGAAGACTTTAAACAGAAGGGTTAGGGGGAGAGTTTAGTAAAGGATCTTAAGTAGAAAAATGATGCAAAAGGAAGTGTCCATATGGCCTGAACACAAAAACTTAGAGGAAGAGATCAGGCTCAGAGCAATTTTAACTTGAAGCAAAACAACCTCCCGGCTCTCATGGCGACATCTAAGTTTAGTTGTGGTGGAGAGGCAGTGCATGCAGGGCCTTTAGGGTCAGTAGTGATCCTGAGATCCTGGGGGTAGAGAGCAGAGAATTGTGAAAAGCTGATTACAACTACATAGAGGAAAATCAGGCTCTTGAGTGTCATCCTTGCTCCATGTTATCTGCTTCCCTAAACATCATTTCTTATTTGACAAAGCTCCTCATGCAAATTTAACAATATCGAATTAGTTTAATTAGTTTAACATCTCTCTTTTAATAGGGAGGAGAGAGAATAAATTTTTGAAAGCTATTGTTGGGAACCTCTGGAAGATTGTAAAGTTAGTCAAAGTCAAAAAGACATAATTTAGAATTGGATTTTGGGAAGTTTGTCAAAAAATTAGATGTCAAACACTCGATTAAATAGGATTACGAGTCTCTCTGATAGTAGTCATTTATTTAACCAGAGTGATAATTAAAAAGACTTCAAAGGCAAATATGCAAAGTTACATAATTATAGAAAAATCTTAGCTCTTTTAATAGAGAGGATACAGTTTTCTTAAGTAACCAAAGACCTAATAAATTAAGAACAGACCAGTATTCTAAGAAAACTTTGTAGCCATGTACTTTCAATAGTAAGGTTGATCCTTTTCTTTTTCAGTAACTGTCTTAGTTTAATTTGAAGCACTGTAAGAGAATACCTAAGAATGGGTAATTGGTAAAGAATAGAGATTTATTGCCTCACAGTTCTGGCAGCTAGGAAGTTCAATATCAAGGGCCCAGCAGGTTTGGCAATTCTAATTCCAAGATGTCACCTTGAAGCTGCATCCTTAGGAGAGGAAGAATGCTTTGTCTTCACATAATGAAGACACAAGGGCATAGAGGCAAAAGAGAGATGAACTAGCCCTTTTATAGAGGCATTAATCTGACCCATGAGGTATCTGCCCTCTGCCCTCACGTCTATGGCCTAATCACTGTCCAACAGTCCCACCTCTTAATAATATTATAATGACAATTAAATTTCAACATGAGTTTTGGACGAGACAAACATTCAAACAAGAGCATCAACATATATACACATGTGTGTGTATATGTGTGTATATATATATATACATACACACACATATAGATATCCACTCAGCTCTTAGCCAGCTTTGCTACACATAGAATTCATTTTCCAAAATTTCTCTTCCCCGTATCTCCTAGAAATTTCTTATATCCATTCTGTTTGTCCTATACTGTTTCTATTTTCCACTGTGGAACAATCAATCATTCTGTTTTGGGGAAAAATATTTATTTTTTTTCTTAGCAAAGATATATCCTTCATACTTTATAACTTCACATACCAAAAACATGTCTTACTTTTCTCAAATACAGAGTTGTTTTTCTTAATATTTCCAGTTTTAATTGTCTGTCAAAGTAGCATTTTATAGACTGGCAAATCCATGAATCATAATTCCTAGAAGCATGTACTTCTTCATATTATGTTTTTCAATGTGACACAGGACCTGTTTGCTAACAGACTCAAATATCTTTAGTTCCTCTATAGTAAGAACATTCAGTAATTAATGTTTCAGTATTTAAACTTATTTAGAAACTAACTAGATATTCAATTATTATCTATCATTTAATTTAGCAAAACTCTAAGGTTGTAAGTGATCAGGGAGATTTAGGAAGCTATTTTTTTCTTTCTTTTTTTTTTTTTTTAGACAGAGTCTCACTCTTGTTGCTCAGGCTGGAGTACAATGCTGCGATCTCAGCTCACTGTAGCCTCTGCCTCCTGGGTTCAAGCAATTCTCCTGCCTCAGCCTCCTGAGTAGCTGGAATTACAGGCGCCCACAACCATGCCTGGCTAATTTTGTTTTGTATTTTTAGTAGAGACGGGGTTTCGCCATGTTGGCCAGCCTGGTCTCGAACTCCTGACCTCACGTGATCTGCCCACCTCGGCCTCCCAAAGTGCTGGAATTACAGGTGTGAGCCACGGCGCCCATCCGGGAAGCTATTTTTAAGTAGGCATATTAATACAAAGGTAGCCATTATCAAATTATTTCCCTCTTAGCCATTTTTACAGAATATGATTGTTAGGCAGCCATCACAAAAGCAGGATTCTTAAAATGTTATATATTTGGGTTTGTTGTTTTACTGCTGTCCTTAATGTATATAAAGTAAGGGACACTGCACTTTCACTTGTACATTTCTTATGTTAAAACTCATAATTCTATAGTCTTATATGTGTAGAAAACATTTCAAATTAGTTCCTAACTTTCTAAAAGTTTAGGGAATACTTAGCTTTTATAAGTGCTATGAAATAGAGCCAATTAAACAGAGCTGTTTTATAAATTAATTTTGGCAACATCATCTGGAGGTAGAAACTATTCCATATCCTTAACACACATACAGAGACACAAATAAACATAGAGACAGAAACAAATCTTACAACTTTCATTTAAAATCAGGTACTATAATGCAAAACACTAATTTATAGAATAATAGCTAAATATAAATTATGTTTTTAGAAGATGGGATAAATTAAGTTTACCTAACCTATAGAGATGGTCAAAGCTTTCTAGTAATAATTGTTGAAAAAAGAAGAGTTTTCATGTGCCAGTTTTCACATAGTTTCCTTTTGTCTTTCTCTTTTCTTATTCTACTTTTGGCGAATCATCTCTCTCAAATTTGCATTTCCAAAGGGATGGCTCTTAGGAAAACATATATCAAAGGCACAGATCTTAGACTCCAGACTTAAATACTATCATTTGTTGAAACAAAGAAAGAAGGGTATATGTAAAGGCCTAGTTTAGACAAGATGGCTGCAGAGAAAAACTACCTTAAATAAAGTTAAGGCTAGTTATGTAGATTTAAGCTCATGCTTTTTCTTTGTGAGAGTTTCTAGTAATTTTAGTCATCCGTCTTTTCCTGATGCAGAGAGGGAGTCATACTTACAAATGGAGATTTGACAGAAGAAAATCTCTCTTAAAAAGAATATTAAAATAACCAGGTGAGGGCCGGGCTCAGTGGCTCACAACTGTAATCCCAGCATTTTGGGAGGCCAACGCAGGCGGATCACCTGAGGTCAGGAGTTCGAGACCAGCCTGACTAACATGGAGAAACCCCATCTCTACTAAAAATATAAAATTAGCCGGGTGTGGTGGCACATACCTGTAATCCCAGCTTCTCGGGAGGCTGAGGCAGGAGAATCACTTGAACCCGGGAGGCAGAGGTTGTGGTGAGCCAAGATGGCTCCATTGCACTACAGCCTGGGCAACAAGAGCGAAACTCCGTCTAAAAAAAAAAATAAAAATAAAAAAATAAAAACCTAAAACAAAACAAAAACAAAAACAAATCAGTTGAATGCAGGAAAGGTGAATCTCGAAGGCTAATGCAGCTATATATGCACCTTCCTAACCCAGCTTCTGTTTTAACTAGATTACAGAGTGCAGGGCAGAGCTCAGTAATGAATAGGGTAGACAAGGCATTTCCTATGCCCAGACTCGGCATGGATAGGCCAAAACATTTTACTAATAGTGTTTCTAGTCTTTCCTTATACTCAGGACTAGTTCATTCTTTTTCTGTTTACAAATTTGAATGACAGACCAATCAGGATTATTTTTCTTTTGAGGAAATACTTGGGGATATATTCTAATAAATTGTTTGATACTTTTCTAGCCCCCATCCCTCCTTTTTTGTGGGGGTCAGTGCCTGAAAGATTGAATGGTTAGGTCTTTTATATCTTTCTTAGGTACCTCTCATTTGAATTTAGCTATCCATTTACAGGCTTCACCATGTTAATAAAAGGCTGTGGAATGTTAAAAGGAGAACTTTATTTTCTGAAAGCTATCTGTAGACTGGGAAGATGCAGGCTTCTGTGAAAAACAAAAGAGTGTTCCAAGGAGCAAGCAGGGTGTAGAAGATTATAAAGGCAAAACCTGGGCTGGGTGTGGTGGCTCACAGCTGTAATCCCAGCACTTTGGGAAGCCAAGGTCGGCAGATTGCTTCAGGCCAGGAGTTCGAGACCAGCCTGAACAACAAGGAGAAACCCCGTCTCTACTAAACACACACACACACACACACTCACACACACACACACAAACCAGATGTGGTGGCGCATGCATGTAGTCCCAGTTACTCAGGAGGCTGAGGCAGAAGAATCACTTGAACCTGGGAGGCAGAAGCTGCAGTGAGCTGATATAGTGCCACTGCACTCCAGCCTGGGTGACAGAGGAAAACTCTGTCTCAAAAAACAAAACAAAACAAAACAAAACAAAACAAAACAAAACAAACAAACAAAATCTGCAAGGTGTTGGGGGCTGGGGGGCGGATCAGGTGTAGTGTCCAAATTGGATGGCCTTTAAGCAAGACATCACAATGAATCTCTCCTCCTTGGTTGGCCTCAGGTGAGCTGGTTGGTGGTCATCTGGGAATTTTCAGCTGCAGTTTATCTCAGCACCAACAACAAGAACTGGTTTTGTTTGATTGCAGAAGAGGCAGTCTTGTGATACCTTTACAACAGCTTTCTGAGAACAGAGATTCATTATCTCAGCATTCAAGGTATGTGGCCACTCTCAACCTGCTATGGCTGCCTGATTCTGCTTTTAACTTTAGCCACGAAGGAGTTCATTTTAACTTTCGCCACAAGGAGTTCATTTTGTCTGCTGGCCAGAACATACTTTAACAGCTAGGTCCCTGTATCATGGGAATAAATTGGCAGAGATAAAAAAATCCTAGATTATAAACTCCAGTGAGAATTTAAAATTCATTAGCAACTTTCTTCCCAGACAGGGAAATCTTTCAATATTTCTCTGAGCTCAAGATTCATTTGCCCTTTGTAAAGAGCCTTTTAGAGAGGTAAATTTTTAATTCTACTTTAGAAGGCTATGCATGCCAATCAAAAATACATACCACTGCTGACAACAGGTCTGTTAATCAAAAAAATTTACACAAATAAATTTAACAGTATTTTATTTTAGCAAAGAATAATTCATAAATTAGGCAGAACTCAGAACCAAAAGAGGTTCAGAGAACTCCGCTCTGCAACATGGATAGTGAGTATTTAAATCAGAACACAAAAGTAAAGTACAGAAATAGCTTGACTGGTAGTGAAGAAACTGAAACTGGAACAGACCAATATTGAGTTCTGAAATTGAGTCAGTAATAAAAATTCTACCAACCAAGCAAAGCCTCTGACCAGATGCATTTACAGTTGAATTGCACCAAATGTACAAAGAAGAGATGGTACCAATTCTACTGAAATTATCCCAAGAAATCGAGGAGTAGCAACTCCTTTCTAATTCATTCTATGAAGCCAGCAACACTCTGATACCAAAGCCTGGCAAGGATAAAACAACAACAAAAATAAAATTGCAGACCAATATCCCTGATGAACATAGTTGCAAAAATCCTCAACAAAATACTAGAAAACCAAATCTAGCAGCACATCAAAGAGTCAATTCACCACCATCAAGTAGCTTCATTTCTGGGATGCAAGGTCAGTTCAACATACACAAATCAATAAATATCATTAACCATATAAACATAATTAAAAACAAAAATCATATGGTCAACTGAATAAACTCAGAGAAATCCTTCAATAAAATCCAGCACCCCTCTATCATAAAAACCCTCAACAAACTAGGTCTCAAAAGAACATACCTCAAAATAATAACAGCTGCTCATGTCTGCAATCCCAGCACTTTGGGAGTCTGGAGGCAGGTGAATTGCTTGAGCTGAAGAGTTTGAGTCCAGCCTGGGCAACATGGTGAATCCCTGTCTCTACATAAAATACAAAAACTAGCTGGGAATGGTGGCGCATGCCTGTGTTCCCAGCTACCCGGAAGCTGAGGTGGGAGGATTGCTTGAACCTGAGGAAGTCAAGGCTGCACTGAGTTGTGATCTTGACAATTACACTCCAGCTTACGTGACAGAGCAACACCCTATCTCAAAGTAATAATAATAGCCATCTGTGACAAACCCGTAGCCAACATCACACAAAACAGGCAAAAGCTGGAAGCATTTCCTTGAGAGCTGGAACAAGAAGAGTGACACTCTCACCACTCCCATTCAACACAGTACTGGAAGTCCTAGCCAGAGTGATCAGGCTAGAGAAAGAAATAAAAGGCATTAAATAGAAAAAGAAGTCAAACTATTTCTCTTTGCTGATGATATGATTCTATACCTAGAAATACCCTGCCAAAGGATTCCTCAAACTCATAAATGACTTCAGTAAAGTTTCAGGATACAAAATCAATGTACAAAAATCAGTAGCATTTCTATACACCAACAACATCCAAGCTGAGAGCCAAATCCAGTACATATTTCCATTTACCATAACCATACACGCATACAAAATACCTAGGAATTTATCTAACCTAGGATGTGAAATATTTCTATAAGGAGAATTACAAAACACTGCTGAAAGAAATTGGAGATGATACGAACAAATGGAAAAACATTCCATGCTCATGGGTTGGAAGAATCAGTATGCTTAAAATGACCATATTGGCCAAAGCAATCTACAGATTCAACACTATTCTAATCAAACTATAAACATAATTTTTCACTGAATTTCATTTGTTTTAATAAATACATATAATTGCATATTAGTATTATATATGTAAAATAGAATCAAGTGTCTTACTATTTATTCATAACTATCATGAACGAAACTTGTAGGTGGTTTACTGCGCCTCTTGTATGTTAATTGAAAGAGTGACTGACATCTTGGACTTCATCACATGTAGCTAGGGAAAATATTCTTGGATGAGGAGCACTTTAACAAATTCAATATCACAACACATTGTTGAATCCCTATTGGTCTCCTGAAATAATATGTAATTATTGTTCTTATCTCTTCGAGAAAATAATGTTTACATTATGATGTGTTGTTTTTGCAGAAAAACTATTTGCTAAGCCACCATTAACAAATACCTGTGAACAGAGATAGTTAGATAATATAACACATTGGTATTTTGTTCCAATTCCTCCCTAGCCATATGTTCTCTTCTGACAGGGAAACAAAATTTAGAAACAATTCTTTCAACAAAGCACACTTCAACTTGCAGATGACCAACTCATAGTCCATGGCAGTGATGAAAGCAAGTTACATGGAAGGGCTCAACAGCAGTATAAATAATAACAAATTATGAAAAAATGCATTTGCTTTCTTGCTATCTGCATAATATTCTACTGCCAAACATATTCTTGCTAAAAAATGCCAAAACCTAAAATTCTACTACTATTGAAACCATCAAAGCCTTCATGAGGCAAATGATGCATGGAAACAAATTCCTTAAAACACATTCTGTCCTAGCAGTAGGCAATAGACAGGCATGACAAGCATATGTGGTTAAGTCCTCTTTGAGCTTCTTTATAGTTTTTCTGATTACTAGCTGTGACCAGAAATTTTGGGAATATTTAGTCACAGACAATGAGGAAAGAAAACAACCAAATAAAGCAAGTATAAAAACCAACACACTACATGAAAATACGCTACTTTCCTCTCTGTGACTAATCTACTAATTGTGAAAGCTCTTTAAGATTTTCAGGACCAAAAAAAGTCAATTTTCTGATTTTTCAGGACTTATTTAATAACACTGATTTGCTATCTCTTATAGGGTGTACCTCATTATCTCTCAAATTTGCATAATCACAGAATGCTTGATTAAGGAATGAAGCTTCGAGTGTAATGGATATGCATGCATGATTAGCTGTAGGAGGAGATCTATAATTATGTGGTGTATAAATATACATCTATATACTTTAAACCTTAACAATAAACACAACAAAAATCTTGACATTTATTTTAGAATTCTTCCAGTCATAATTTCAAAAAGGAAAACAGCAGTACCTTTAAAAGAGTCACAAAATCCCTTAATCACACTCTTCCAGAGGGTAAATTTATAATACAATTTAAAATTTATACTCACTATAAAAGATATTGATAATTTTTAAAAAGGCAGAGGGAGTCTTTGGTTCCCAGGTACTTTTGTGCTATGAGCCCCGAATATCACATTTATTCAGAAAGCAGAGTGAATCTTGATGGGATATACGTCTTAAATCTCTGTAGTTCACATCAGTTTCACTGTTTTTAAAACTAGTACCTTCTTTACCTTTCTCCTCCATTACTCCATACTCTCTTGTACAAATCCCTGTAAACACAAATCATCCTATGACTGCCTCCAAATATCAGTGTAAACTTCAAACTCTCCAATTGTATAAAATAAGAATGGTAAACTTTGTATTAAATCTATCCATAATAGATATGAAAAGCTGATTAACTAAATCCAAAGTTCAATCTAACTCTAAATACCATAAAAATTACATTATAACAGAATTAGAAATTTAGTTTATATGAGTGAAACTTTTTTCATGTCCTAGATGACAAGTACTTATCTAATTATTTAAATTTAGTCTGTAAAGATATTTTACTATTATAAATATTTTTCCACAAGACGTGATATAATGTTTATCTTTGTATGTTTTCTATTACATACACTGAGAAAGAAAACTGACAACCACTGATAACAAAAATTCTTTATGCTAAAGGATTATAAGAGATTTTAACTGTGATAATTTAAATAACACTTCTTAAGCAAATTTCTTCTAAAAACAATGTAAAAATATATTTTAAAAATTATTTATGTTTTTAATACAGATTTTTTTTTGAAGGAGAAGTTAACACATTTAATTCAATCACTTCCTTCCCTTTTTATTATTATGAACCACATAGTACTTAGTTTTTTATAGTCCAAACTTTACTGAAGCAAACCTAAGAAAAATTTAAATGTCATCTTAATTTTCCACCTCACAAAAGGTTTTCTGTAATTGGGAAAAGTGATAGTGAATTTCTTGCCAGGTCATTCAGGTGATTCTCTGGAGTGAGTTGATGCTTATGGTTTATGAAAAGCCTTATGTGCAAGATCAACAACCTATATAAAGAACGGCAAGAACAAAACACCTCGAGTTACCAAATGCAATGCTAATTAGATCTATGATCTTAAACAGTTACTATCATGCTTATCTAGTGGAAGAGGAAAGATTGTAAAATACTAAGCAATGAATCAAAAGTTTTATTCTGTCTGTAGTAATCACATTTTTCTAATGTTAATATTAATCTTAACATAAAGAAAGAAGAAGGAGGAGAAGGAGGAAAAGATAGAAGAACAAGGAAGATGAAGAAGGTAAAAGTGAATGAGAGGGTTATCCCCAATAATGACACGAACAAATACGAAACACCAAAGTTGCCGTTTTCTTAGTATACATTATTTTATTTTGGGGGGTTGAATTTTTTCTTTTCTTTCATATACTTATTTATTTTTTTTTTTTTTAGTTTTTGAGTTAGGGTCTTGCTCTGTTGCGTGGGCTGGAGCACAGTGGCGTAATCACAGATCACTACAGCCTCGACCTCCCAGGCTCAGGTGTTCCTCCCACCTCAGCCTTCTGGGTAGCAGGTGCATATCACCATGCTTGGCTAATTTTTGTATTTTTTTTGTAGAGATAGGGTTTCGCCATATTGCCCAGGCTGCTTTTGAACTCCTGGGCTCAAGTGATCTTACCAACTCAGCCTCCCAAAGTGCTGGGATTACAGGTGTGAGCCGCCACATCTAGCTGGGTAATTTTTCTTTAGGCACTATACAAACTCTTTCTGTGTGTTAGGTCATTTAATTCTCATGTCATCTACATATGCAGGCATTATTATACCTGCATTACAGATAAGACACTATAGCTTTGGTGAGAAACTTTATAGTTATCCGTGTCATTTTATTGCAGAACTTGAATTAATATTTATCTCTGTCAGATTCTAAAATTTGTGCTATTGAACTCCACATTTTTGTACATTCTTGGATGATGTCAGCCCACTATAACTTATTTTAGTAAAATAAAATGTAAATTGTTTGAGGCTATAAATTTTTGTTCAGTTTACCTTCAGATAAAACTTGAGAACAACATTTATAAACTCAGCTGAGTTTTTTCTTCTTCAAATGACAAGCATACATAAAAATAAAATATGAGAAAGTTAAAAGTGAAAAACTTAAATTATTACGAGGAACAGTTTCTATTACTATATTTAATGGAAATGTTTGGTCAAATATTATTTTGCATAATATTACTTTAATGTATATGTCAGCATTAGAAGGCTGTCTTCTGTCTAAATCAATGCACATTTAAAATGTCTTACAATGTTTTTGAAAATAAACTTTCAGATGGCTTAAAAGAATAACTATAGGAAAATGGCATAATTAAAAGGTTTTTCTACTGCTTGAGAGTTAAAGTAAAATAATTCTTCAAAATTAAAATTGTTACCTATTAAGACCATATGCTGCACAAGATATTCTTGTTGATGTCAACGGGAGTTCCAATGAGGATGTGGGCAACATATGGGCCTGGCATTTTGTTAATTAAAAACAATGTTTTGCTACGTTGATGTGTGTTCCAAAGAGAGATTCCTAGAGTATAACACCAAGTTGCCGAGTTTAGTGTTTTAGGAGGTTGGCAGTTACACAGTTCAGTGTTAGACTTGAAACGCAAAGATGTAACTTTCATGTTGCACTCAAACATTATATTTTTAATAATAATAATAATAATAAACCTTAGTTGAAAATTTTTGTTGTGATAGCTGGAATTAATTCCAGATAATTTCCAAGTCTACTGAAAGTTTAATACTAAATTATAAATGTTAGAATTGAGGACTGAACACTTACAGGACACATTTTTATATATTTTAAGTATATGCAGAGTTCTTTTTGGTAGATTTATCGCAAAAACAATTCTGATTCTTCATGTTTCTCATTATCCACATTGCATTGTGACTTTGCAGCCACTATCCATGAAAGGAGTCTATTCCTCTACACAATAAATTTGAGACAGACTTGTGACGTGGCTTTGCCTAAGAGTATCATTTAAAAGTTTAAAAAATAGCCAGGTACAGTGGCATGCAACTGTGGTCCCAGCTACTCAGGAGGCTAAGAGGGGAGGATCGCTTGAGCCTGGGAGGCTGAGTCTGCAGTGAACCACAACTGTGCCACTTCACTCCAGCCTGTGTGACAGAGAAGGACTGTCTTCAAACAATAAAAAATAAAATTAAAAAAACAAGAAGATGATTTAAATAATGATGTCCCAGTGTCAAAGTTGGGTCTAAAAGTCTTCATTGCCTTCTTCTTTCTTTTTCTTCTATTGCCCTCCTGCTTAGGCTGAACTGCTGGAGTTTATGTGGAGCAGATCCAAGTCAGTTTAGTTGTTCCCTAAAACCCCAGAAACAGGAAAGAGCCTAGCAGAGATCAGTTAAGCTTCATTGCTAACCTTCAGATGCATTGGTGCGAACCAACCTGAAGCACAGTTCAGGAAGCCAGTAAGCTTGTGAGCAATAATAAATGCTTATTGTTTAAACCACCGAGTTTTGGAATCATTTTGTTATGTAGCATTATTATGATGATATACTCCTACAACATTACTTCTTCTCCCTCAAATACATGGCACATCACTTATTGAATTAGCATCAGTTTTCAAAAACCAGAGAACAACAATGCATAAAGAAAACTAGTCACATAGAACCCAAAGCTAGGAAATGTGACCTTTAGTGCTTACATGTAACAATGAGAGCAGAGTACAGTCCTTTATAGTACAACTTGTGGACTCAGATATATCTAAGTTTCAATCTTAGCACAACTATTTACAGAATGCCTCTGTCATCTAGAACATATGGCCCTCTGCTCTCTCCTGAGATTGACTCTGATTGTTGCTATTGCTGCTGCTTCAGACTGAATAGAAGTAAGTTGTTTCATGAACAGATTTTCAAAAAGAAACTGACACTTAAATAATTCATATTTGGTCTTGACTTTTGCCTACATAGAGTATTGATCTTAAAGCCAAAAGACATCTTGTCTACCTCTTGTTAACTGTTGGATATCATTGCAAGGAGAAAGGATATGAGTGAAAGAGGCGAGACTTATTTTACATTTGATAAAAGCAATTGTAGAAAATCCATGCTTTTAGAAAGCCTTCTACCATTTATGAATGTGGAATGTTACTAAACAGTTAGCCTATTGAGGAAAAATGTGTATCTCATCAGGGAAAAAAAAAAGACACAACACAGATACCAAAAAAAAAAAATGCTTTTGCTGTTAACAATAACCCAAAGCAATCATCAATGTTAATACTTTTTATTCTGCACAGATTTATGTGTCATTCATTTGTCTTGAAGCAGCAAAAGGCCTTAGAAGACCACATGAGTTAAGCACACTACACTTTCAGATACTGTGAATGAAAAATGCATGTGGATTACTCTACATTCCAAAAAATAATTTCAATGTAATGTATAGCTTTTGCTAAAGTTCACTGACACCTAGATATTTGAAAAATGTCTCTTTCCAAGAGTGTGAACACGTCAATTCAACTGCTTGGCACAATGTGGAGAAGAAATGTTGGTATTTTTGTCCCTTCTAGGTGTTCAGGGCAAGATTCTCAATAGTACAAAAACTTAGAAATAATAAGAGTTGGAGACAAAGTGTTATCACTTTTTCACAAAGTGTATGTGGCTGCAACATAAGAAGTCACCAGTAATAGAAAATGAAAGTGAGAAGGACCAAAGGTACCATAATAGATAAGAATTAGAAAGTTAACTTATAAAAAGATTTGTTGGACCTCTGCTAGAAACCAAAGTTAGTAATATATGTCAAGGCACAAAATTCCCCAGTTATTCTGGACTGCATAAATGACCTACATGATACATGTTTCTTTCCTTCCTCCCTCCTTCTTTCCCTTCCTCCCTTCCTCCCTCCTTGTTCCTTCCTGCCTGCCTTCCCTTCCTCCTTCCTTCCTTCCTCCCTCCCTCCCTTCCTTCTTTCCTTCCTTCCTTTTCTTCTCTTTCTCTTTTTTCTTTCTTTCTTTCTCTTTCCTTCCTTCCTTCCTTCTTTCTTTCTTTCTCTATCTTTCTTTTTTCTTTCTTTCTTTTCTTTCCAGAAAACATTAATAAGATGGGTCATGTGCCTATTATCTGGTGTTTAAAAAGAAGGGAATTATATTCATCCATATCATGTGGCTTGGTTCCCCCAAATGTTGTTTGGATCAGAGAGATAAAAAATTTTTTTTCCAAAATGTTTGCCAAGATGTAGTGTCTCTAATTGACTGTCAATCTTCAGTGGACTACAACAGTGTTTAGGCATAATGAGTTCCTGGACTCATGCCCTTTTAATAATTCAACATACAGGAAGGCACATTTATTTGGCAAGCATCCAACATATACAAAAAATCAAGTCTTCTCGGGGTATCCAAAGATAGTCCCAGAAGAAAGCTATTACTTTGTCTTAGGAAATTCCCTACTTAAAATAGCCTTTTTTTTTTTTTTTGCATACCTTGTTAGTTGTGACTTTTGAAGAAACTAAATGTCATCATATTCTGGCTATTATAGTTACATTGTTCTGGATATAGAACATTTATTAAAGAGAGTATGTAGAGTTCATTACTTTCTATGTGCTAATATATAAAATGCACATACTTCATATCTTATAGTTGCATTTCAAAACAATTTTTAGTGTTCACCTTATAAAAATTCTGATTATTTTTCTCTCAAATAAGTGAATTAAAAGTGAAATGTGCAATATATATTAACACCAAAGCCTCTCTTTTCTAGGTGAAGACGATATATATCAAACACTTAAACTCTCAGATAGGAGAGTATAATGCCTACCAAAAGGTAAAGGTAATTAGTTAAGATGCTCATTTTATGCTCTATACCTATACCTCATCTTTTTAAGACAAACATAAGTGTACATTCTTAAACATCAAAAAGATCTACCAGAACAATTTGCCATTGAATCAAAAGTTTTATAACTTACTTTCATAGAATTAATAAGGCAGAATCATCTATTCCTTCACATGTCTCTATTTGACTGCAACAAATGCAAAAACTGTGACTTGGCCAAAATACAATGGTTTCCAACTATAAAAGTCAGTCCTACACTATCAAGCAAATATTTGTATCAAACCATTTATTCAGTGATGTGAAATTTAGTTCTGTGTATTCAGCACATTACTGTTTACTTGAAACAGGTGACAGATGTATTAGAAAGAGCACAAGGCTTCTGATTGCAATTCCAGCTTCAATTCTCAAAGGTCTAAGATGTTCAGCAAGTTTTTCAATTACTTTGAGCCTCAGTTACTTAGGGGAAAATCTTAATCTTAAGATGTAAATTTATGAGTATGTGTTGTGTGGGAAGCATAATTTAATAATCCAAAGAAGTTGACTGGCACTCAATAAGTAATCAATAAATGTCAGTCCCCCTCTTCCTCTTCTAGGTAGATATTGTAAGAATTCTGTCTAAAACAATACTGTTATCCAGAAACATATGCAAAGAATATACATTCTGGAATTAATTTAATGACAAAAGAATTAGAGAAACAAGATGCAGATAAATTTGCACTCTTATGTTAATAAACCAAATGGCTGTAATTTGGAAGAAGCACTATAAAAATAGTGCTTCTTCAGAAGGGAAGCGTGAAATCAGGAAAGTATCTTAGAATCAGCACCTAACAAAACTTTCAGTCTTTTTTATTGTAATTTATTTTGTTATATATATATTCATATATGTTATTTCAGATCCAAAACTATGCTAAGAAAACAATAGTATGAGACTATGCTCAACATGCCACTCACATATCTACAATATAGAACTCATAACAAATTCATTTTATTCTGGAAATTAGAGTAAAATTCAAAATGTCTCTTTGCCCGTTTTTCACTTTTAACATTATTAGTATTTTAATTTTGAATGTTTGGTTCTTATATTATTGTGGATCAGAATAGAAAAAGGCATCTAGCAATGTATGTATGTATGAGAGCAGAACATTGTATCATGCATCTCTTGTATACTTATTCTTAACTATAATATATGGCAAATATCTAAAAACCATAATTAACAATATAAACTACTTAAATTATTTTCAAAGGAACATTATTTTAAATCACAATGAATTAAAAATGTTGTGAGCACCATAATATTTAAAATATCAATAAAGAACACAAAGTTCTTTACCAAGAAGGACTATAGTTTTTAAACTTTACGTTTTTTAAGCTTTTTTTTAGGCTCAGGGGTATATACGCAGATTTGTTTATATAGATAAACTTGTGGCATGGGAGTTTGTTGTAGAGATTATTTCATCACCCAGATACTAAGCCTAGTGCCCAATAGTTATTGTATCTGATCCCCCTTTTTCTCTACCCTCAGGTAGGCTCTAGAATCTGCTGTTGCCCTCTATGTGTGCATGTGTTCTCATCATTTAGCTCTTACTTGTAAGTGAGAACATGCAATATTTTGTTTTCTGTTTCTGCATTAGTTTGCTAAAGATAATGGCCTTAAGCTCCATCCGTGTTCCTGCATAGGACATAGTCTCATTCTTTTTTATGGCTGCATAGTATTCTATGGTGTATATATACCACATTTTCTTTATCCAGTCTACCATTGATGGGCATTTAGGTTGATTCCACGTCTTTGCCATTGTGAATAGGGCTCTGTTGAACATACAAGTGTATGTGTCTTTATGATAGAATGATTTATATTCTTTTGGGTATATATCCAATAAAGGGATAGCTGGGTTGAATGGTAGTTCTGCTATTAGCTCTTTGAGGAACTGCCATACTGCTTTCCACAATGGTTGAACTAATTTATACTCCCACCAATAGTGTATAAGCATTCCCTTTTCTCTGCAGCCTCAACAGCATCTGTTTTTTGGCTTTTTGATAATAGCTATTCTGAATGGTGTGATATGGTTTGCCATTGTAGTTTTGATTTGCATTTCTCTAATGATGAGTAATATTGAGTTTTTTTCCTATGTTTATTGGCTGCATGTGTGTCTTCTTTTGAGAAATGTCTGTTCATGTCCTTTGCCCACTTTTTTATGGGGTTGTTTGTTGTTTTCTTGTAAATTTGTTTAAGTTCCTGATAGATGTTGGATATTAGACCTTTGTCAGATGCATAGTTTGCAAATATTTTTCCCCATTCTGTAGGTTATCTGTAAAACACTCATTTTTATTAATGTTTTGAACTCAAACCACATTTAACAGCAGAAGTGTGTGATATGTTCTTTAGATTTCTTGCCCCGGTTCATAACAATCAATTTAACTGTCCATTTTCAGTAAGAAACTAGAAGATAATATTAAATTAATTTAGAGATTTGGGTTGAAAGAAATAGAATCCCACTGAGTTAGCTTATTACAAAAAATAAATCTATTTGTGCGACATCTCAGACCCTAATATAGGGGTAAATCTTAACATCAAGAATAAATTAGAACCAGGACTAAAATAGGATCAGGATCCTTTCTTTCCATCTCTGTCTTCTGTAACTCTCTGAGCACAGTTTTTTTTCTCTTCTGTTACCAAAGACAAAGTCTCATGATTTTTACTTTACGCAATTAGACATGACTGACCCCAGCTCCCAAGTTTATGTCTCCATTCCATATGTATTTGTTGTTCTAATTCCCAGGGCAGGGAATTGGATTGGCCCTGGATGATGAATTTATCCTGAACTAGTTAGTCGTATTCATGAGAGCAGTATGCTATTTTCTGGATCTAGATTCTCCTACATTAACCATGTGCTTGGAGAATGCAGAACTGCTGGTGTTGTGGGATAGAATTAGGATGTCCCTCTGAATATCTAGCCAGGAAAACTAGAAACAGCCCAAGTGGGCAGCAATGATGAGACTAGCAAGTATTCTGTAGCATGGCCCAGGCAAGAAAGGGAGAATTCAGAAGAGAACCATTGGCAGAAGGAAAATAAAATGAGAAAGAAAAAGAAAACCAAAAGAAGAAGGATGATAAAATGGCAGCCTTTCATTTGTGTATTTCAGCTGAAGCATGTTCAGTATACTACACAAAGCCAATGTTACAAATACCTCATCTTGGTATACACCAGTCTAGAAATATGTCATTCTCATTATCAACAACCACCACGACAAAATGATTTTCTTTCACATATTTTCATAATAGCATGGATGTTTCCCCATAATAAGCCTGGTGAAAATGATGGAAGAAAATTAATTTTTTAATTTTCTTTAATTTATCTCCTAAATTATGACTCTAAGAGACTGGATAAAAATTGGATACGTAAAATTTATTTTATATGTTTTAGATGCAGATCTCAAATTGTGGCAAAATAGAATTCTCAGCATACCATTAGCATAACTTTAATTCCCCTGTGGGCCTCCAGCTGAAAGCAAACTCCAGTCAGTTCCCTTATCTCTGTTTCCAATAGAATAGAAAAGATAGCTAATCTTTCAGTACAATTAGGTATAGAAAAAAAATCAAGCCTTTTGCTAAAAGATGCAGATACCTCCTACCAGAAAATTTATCTTTAATGGTTATCCGGAGTTGTCTTAAAGCCTATGTCAAAATATAAGAGTTAAGGATTCTTTAGGCAGCCTTTGAGGAGACATAAATAGAGTGGCTTGATGATAGGATAAGCTGTAAAAAAACAACACTGGTCTTAGCACAATTATCCTGAATTAAGAAAAGATAAATACAATGTGTAAATTGTGTTAAGGAGCATGTGCTTCATTTTCTCACTAAAGATCAAACTTAATGTCAGAAGTATCCTAAGTTGTTAGTCAAGCTATCCTACAACAGTGGCCCTTAATCCAGTTATCCTAAAGCAATGGCTCTCATACATTTGCATCCACTCTAAACACCTTGAGGGCTTACAAAACAGCTTGCTCTATGCCACCCCAGATTTTCTGATTCAAACAAGTTTTCAGGTGATCAGGATGCCTCTGGCTCCCTGTCCACACTTTGAGAACAACTAACTTAAAGCCGAGATGCTATTGAGTGGTTCCAAATCTTAAGATAGTTAATTTGCAAGATTTATAGTATATGCTGCTTCCCTCATGTGGACAAAACCAAATGAAAAGTATAAGTATAGAGATAATGATAACAAGGGAGTAAGAATATTCCATAAGGCTACAGATCAAGATTACATTATGTTGCTTTTGCACTAAGGGTGCTAATGCCCTTTCTTTTAGTAGGTACAATTTTTTTTTTTAGGAAAACTATGTGTGCTAAAGGCATATGATATACAGAACTACTAGTTTGCATAATGCATTATGCTTTAGAAATTATATTACAAATAATTCAAACCATCTGGGGCATTTTTTAAAAATCAGGTTCTTGGGATGAACCCTTAGATGTTAATTATATGGGTCACCTCTGGCCGCAGAATTTGTGAACTGTTTTCTATCCGCTCTGCCTAGACAGTTTTTTTGTTTGTTTGTTTTTCATTTTAGTTATATGAACTAGATCTGGTAAAATGCCAGTGGGGAGTACTGAATTTACTTAATAAATCCATATCACTTGCATCAAACTATTTTTTTTAAAAAAAGCTTATAAAATTTCTAGAGTTTTCATCAGTCCTGTATTTATACCTTGAAATATATTTCATCATATAAAACTGTTTGGAAAATATGCACATTTTTTCTAATTTGGCATATTAAGTTTCAGGTGGAATTAATTTCAAATTTTAGTCCACTTGATCTCTTGATTCTTAGGAAAGAAGTTGATCTAAACTTAACTTCACCCAGAAATAAACTTTGTTTATTTTATACATATAATATATATAATATTTATAATATGCAGTTTACTGACTCCTCTGAAGGAAGCTTAGCAGATTATATTCTGGGATATATTGTCCTTTACTAACAGTGTTAGTTAGATATAAAAAGTCAGATTATTCTCCCATTTTACTAATGAGGAAATGTATTTAGACAGATAATGCTTTGTCAAATGTCCTAACTCTGGTATGTGTTAGTTTCAGAACTCAAACTGAAAAAAGTCTTTGACTTTTACTTCGATGCTTTCATTCAGCATATCACATTATCTTAAAAATATGAGTAAAAGGAGCATAGATAATCTTCAAAGATAAAAATCCAATCAATAGAGATACAATGTTATTTATCTGTTGGCACTTTTGTCCATACCATTAACTATTTTGAAATCTGAGACACAAATGGTCTTCCCAATTAGTTTATAATAAAAGAAGGAAAGAACATTTTAAGTTCATATAGAATGTAACTGATTGTCCCTACATGCTGAATTCCTCACATCACTCCTCACAGGGAAAGACTTGGTTAAACAAAGTCTTAAGAATAAAGGAAGAACCTACTAAAATGGCATGAAACGTGAACTGTTTTATATCTGCTGTGCTTAGAGAGTTTTTTTTTTTTTCATTTTAGTTATATGAACTAGATCTGGTAAAATGCCAGTGGGGAATACTGAATTTACTTAATAAATCCGTATCACTTGCATCAAACTATTTTTTTTTTAAAGCTTGTAAAATTTCTAGAGTTTTCATCAGTCCTGTATTTATAGCTTGAGATATATTTCATCATATAAAACTGTTTGGAAAATATGAACATTTTTTCTAATATGGCATATTAAGTTTCAGGTGGAATTAATTTCAAATTTTAGTCCACTTGATCTCTTGATTCTTAGGAAAGAATTTGATCTAAATTTAACCTCACCCAGAAATAAACTTTGTTTTCAGCAGCTCAGAGTTCAATTTCATACATCTCATGATACATTAGGACCTTTGCTCGCAAATGAAACTGTGAGTACAACAGGAACACTTTCCAACCCTCACCAAGGATATGGGGTGGATCAAAAAGAGCTGTTAAATGATTATTAAACTCTTATATCTCTGTAAGTTCTCTCCGACTGGCTAATGGACAAAAGCTGGCGAAAAACATTTTTCTCTGTTGTCAGGCCAGCATTATTATTGTGAACACTGTTTCAATTGGACTTCTTAGCAGTTTCATAAAAGAAGACCATTAGGAATTATCCCATATGCTTTAGTTTATATGCTGCTTAATTTTAATGGAAAATTAAGAGTTTCCTTCTGGTTTGCTCAGTGATCTCTCTCTTCTTGAATTTCTATTTCCCATATGTGTTTAATATGTCAAAAAGTCATAGGTAAAATCCAAAACCCATATTCATCACACGCAAAAAAATAGTAATTACGTGGAATCTCCAATCAATATCCAGGGCTTGCACACTATGTGAGGATTTTGCGCTTCACAGCTCTAAGTAGCCAAACTGGATATGCTTTAATCAGTTTTGTTTTCATAGGCTTTAGATTCTCTTTTTAAAATTAGCATAATGAACAAGTAATTTCTTCCATCTCTCACTTGTCTCCTAGAAGAGTTCATTAAACTGATTGCATTTGTCTTGTTAGAGAGGAACTTTCATTCCAAAGAGCAAGTTTCATTCCACCCTAACCCTGATTTAGTTTCATAAAGTTTAGCACTTAAGGCAGTAAAGATACTTTTAAAAATGCCCAGTCTTTGAACTTTTCAGTCTAAATCCTTTTGTGAACTAAAATAATTTTCCTTACTAAGCAATGCAAAGCATCTATATAAAACCTCTATGGAATAAACTGTTAGTTTATAAATCCTTTGCCTTTCTAGTTTATGTGAACCTCTTAGTCTTTCTGTTTCTGTACAGCAATAAAATTGTTACTTCTTGAGATAGGTTGAATGGAATATACTATTAGAAAATATTTCCCAGAATAAGGCCATGAGTTGTTGTTGTGATTGTCGTTAATCACAGGATGATTACAGCTGTTTTCTCCTACTCTTTATTAGTGTTACTTGAAATACTCTCTCGCTTTTATTATTAACATTGAACATCTATGAAACCTAATAAGCCACATTATTGTTTATATTATATGCTATAATTATATGATTCCTAGACTTTAGCACAGATATTACTGCTCACTAACATTTCTTACTTAGCAAACAGCCTACCAATCACTCTTATGGCAATTTGTATTCTAACTTTAATTATGCAAAATTGTCTTTCTAGATACTTTGGAAAGGTGGCCTCATGCAACTCCTTAATTTGATATAATGCACAAATATGGCATGACAATTATCATAACATATTGACTCTTTTCTCTAATGGTAGGAATAAAGGGTTAATAATTAACCTAATAACTGTGATGAAAAAAAAAACTCAGAATGTTAAAGGCTATCTCTAATTACCCTTTTCTAAAATGTAGTTTTACAAGATATTTTTGAAAATGTGACCATGTATACAATTTATTCGCATACAAAGTTGATGAAATAAAGTACAAGTTAAGGGATAATTGTTCAGTGTTCACATAAATTTTTTTGAGAATTTGCCTTTTAAAGTTATGATATGTTTTTGAAAATAATTTAGCAAGCTTCTAGGTCTTACTTGAGTACATTATAGCATGAGAAATACATTTTAGTTAAATAAATATAATTTTCTTGGAATTTGAGAATAAAATCATATTATCCGTGTCATCAGACCTTCATCCTATGCACTCAATTCACTTTAATAAACATTTATGTTTAAATCATGATACTTAATGGTGTAGGGAACCTCAAGATGGTAAAAGTATGATCTCTAATTTCAAAAAGTTCATAATCTTGCAGATAATTAGAAATGCCTCACTCTAATGATAGTGATAATGAGCAACAGTTAAAGATTGTTAGTTTGAACAACCTCACAATCACCTGTTACATAATTACATGCGTCATGGCCAATATTCAGAAAATCATTCTGAAAAGACTTTTCTTGAGTTACATGTGAATAGTGTAGGCTCACTGACTTTATTTACTTTACAACTGGACACAGATACAGGAAGATTTCCCCCTATTTTGAGGTTGTTTCACCTAACTTTTTTGAGGGTGTTTCCACCTAACTTGTTCTACATATCCATTTAAAATCCCTTACAACAATTCTTTTTAAACATGTGTATCTTTTTTGTTGCTTTTTTGTTTTGTTTTTTGAGACACAGTCTCGCTTTGTCACCCAGGCTGGAGTGCAATGGTGCAATCTAGGCTCACTGCAACCTCTGCCTCCCAGGTTCAAGCGATTCTCCTGCCTCAGCCTCCCGAGTAGTTGAGACTACAGGCACATACCACTACACCTAACTTTTTGTATTTTTAGTAAAGCCAAGGTTTCACCATGTTGGCCAGGCTGGTTTCGAACTACTGACCTCAGGTGATCCACCCTCCTCGGTCTCCGAAAGTGCTAGGATTACAGGCGTGAGCCACCATGCTCAACAAATAGGTATATCTTTTGAAGAATTGATATACTTTCTTATACTGAATAGTGGCAATTTTGAAAAACAATGTGTTTTACTTTCTTTTGTGAGATGTGGTAGGAGGGATGAATTATAAGAATAAAATTTTTTTAAATAACTTTTTAATTATTTTAGCCTGATGCACGGTTTCAAAGTATGACCCACAGATGGTCCCTGAGATCCTTTCAGGAGGTCTATGAGGTCAACAAGGTTCATAATAGTTCTAAAATGACATTTGCCTGTTTTACTGTTTTGATATTTACAATGATGCTACAAAAGCAAAGGTATTTTGGGATTAGAGTGGGGTTTGGGGTGAGGAAATTGAGGCATTTGTTGAGTGCATAATTAAAGGGGGCACTGAAAAACTCAGTAATCAAGACAAATATTATTTTTATTTGTCCATTTTCACACTTCTATAAAGAACTACCTGAGACTGGGTAATTTATGAAGAAAAGAGATTTAATTGACTTACAGTTCTGCAGGCTTAACAGGAGACATGGCTTGGAGGCCTCAGAAAACGTAGAATCATGGCAGAAGGAGAAAGGGAAGCAAGCACGTCTTACCATGGAGGAGCAGTGGAGAGAGAGCAAGGGGGAACATGCCACAATATTAAACCATCAAATCTCAGGAGAGCTCACTCACTATCGTGAGAATAGCATGGTGGAAATCCACCCCCATGATCCAATTACTTAACACCAGGTCCCTCCCCTGACATTTGGGGATTACAATTCAAGATGACATTTGGGTGGGCCACAGGGCCAAACCATATGGATATTTTAGTCCAATATTTTAAAAATCAAAATTAACTAAAAAAGACAAGATGAACAAAACAACAAAATTTTAATTAAAGACTGGTGCCATGTTGAGGCACACTGGGGTCTAAGAAAAAGAATGTTTTAGGCTAAGCGCGGTGGCTCACTCCTGTAATCTCAGCACTTTGGGAGGCCGAGGCAGCCAGATCATGAGGTCAGGAGATCAAGACTATCCTAGCCAACATGGTGAAACTCAGTCTCTACTAAAAATAGAAAAAAAATTAGCTGGGCTTGGTGGCACATGCCTGTAGTCCCAGCTACTCTGGAGGCTGAGGCAGGAGAATCGCTTGAACCCGGGAGGCAGAGGTTGCAGTGAGCTGAGATCACACCACTGCACTCCAGCCTGGGTGACAGAGTGAGACTCTGTCTCAAAAAAAAAAAAAAGAATGTTTTAATGTTTCGATATTTTTAAACCATAATAATATTCTGCAAAAAATTTAACCATTAAAACATACATTTAAAAAAAAGTATGGTACACACACACATTTTCCTTTTGACCCAGGCTCCAATATGGCTTGTCAAGTTGTCAAGTTACTGGTAATTAAAACCACTGGATGCAGTGGCACAAAATTCTATTAATAGTCATTGTATCCTTCACCGCCAGGTACTTGTAGAATAAAACATTCTAAAAAAGGGTTTTATTTGCATTTCTCTGGTGGCCAGTGATGATGCACATTTTTTCACGTGTCCTTTGGCTGCATAAATGTCTTCTTTTGAGAAGTGTCTGTTCATATCCTTCAACCACTTGTTGATGGGGTTGTTTGTTTTCTTCTTGTAAATTTATTTGAGTTCATTGTAGATTCTGGATATCAGCCCTTTGTCAGATGAGTAGATTGCAAAAATTTTCTCCCATTCTGTAGGTTGCCTGTTCACTCTGATGGTAGTTTCTTTTGCTGTGCAGAAGCCCTTTAGTTTAATTAGATCCCATTTGTCAAATTTGGCTTTTGTTGCCATTGCTTTTGGTGTTTTATACATGAAATCCTTGCCCATGCCTATGTCCTAAATGGTATAGCCTAGGTTTTCTTCTAGGGTTTTCACACCAGTTAGAATGGCGATCATTAAAAAGTCAGGAAACAACAGGTGCTGGAGAGGATGTGGAGAAATAGGAGCACTTTTACACTGTTGGTGGGACTGTAAACTAGTTCAACCATTGTGGAAGTCACTGTGGTGATTCCTCAGGGATCTAGAACTAGAAATACCATTTGACCCAGCCATCCCATTACTGGGTATATACCCAAAGGATTATAAATCATGCTGCTATAAAGACACATGCACACGTATGTTTATTGCAGCACTATTCACAATAGCAAAGACTTGGAACCAACCCAAATGTCCAACAATGATAGACTGGATTAAGAAAATGTAGCACACATACACCATGGAATACTATGCAGCCACAAAAAATGATGAGTTCATGTCCTTTGTAGGGACATGGATGAAGCTGGAAACCATCATTCTCAGCAAACTATTGCCAGGACAAAAAACCAAACACCGCATGTTCTCACTCATAGGTGGGAATTGAACAATGAGAACACATGGACACAGGAAGGTGAACATCACACACCGGGACCTGTTGTGGGGTGAGGGGAGAGGGGAGGGATAGCATTAGGGGATATACCTAATGTTAAATGATGAGTTACTGGGTGCAGCACACCAACATGACACATGTATACATATGTAACAAACCTGCACGTTGTGCACATGTACCCTAAAACTTAAAGTATAATTTCTTTAAAAAAGGGTTTTATTTTAAAATGACTATCTTCTGTGAGGCAGTGAGGCAGTGATAGTGAGACTATGTTCAGATTAAAACCTGATCCTTGTGTATACATGCTTTTTATGTTGTGTGACAAAATGGGAGGAATTCATAAAGCAATGAATACTAAAGTACGATTGTTTTTCTAAAAAAAATGCACACGTTTGATTGTTTGAGTTGTAGGCTCAACCAGCCATTTTTCGATGGAATGCTGTTTTACTTGAAAGGAGTGATAGAAACAGTAGCACTTTTCAGAGTTGGATACGGCAGACTTCTTGAACATGAATGAATTGAGAAGGACATGTCATAGGAAAAAAAAGAAAAAGACCTGATTTGTCCCCAGTGATAAAATTTGAGCCTCCAAGTAAATAGGTTTTTTTGAAAATTTTTATTTGCCACCATTTTGTAATGAAATTTTTCAACATTTGAAAAAAATTGTGTAACAAAATGAGCCAATATTTTCTGAATGACAAATGCATAATTATGGGTAAAATATCCATTCAAAGGGAAGATAAGTCCATAGATTTTCAGTGTATGAAAAGTTCATTGGTATAGGTTCAGATATAATTAGGCCTTAAGAAACCACCACTTGTACAGTTTCGATATCATATCAAAAAATAATTTCCATGATCATCTGAAAAGACTATTAAACACTCTTCCCTTTTCCACTTACATATCTCTGTGAGGTCATATTTTCATCATACACCTTAACCAAAAAAAAGTATCTCAATAGGTTGACTACAGAAGTAAATAGAAGAATCCAGTTGTCCTCTCCCAGGCCATAGAGGAGATTTGTAAAACCCATACCACCTTTCTTATTAAATTATTTTTTTAAAACATAGTTACTTTTCCTGAACTATGTAACAGTTATATTAGCATGTAGTGGTTTATTGTTATACTTAAAGGAATCAATTAAAATATTTTTAAAGTTCTGTTTTAAATTTAAAAATTTTAAATTTAAATTAAATATTATATCTACACATGGAAGTTGGCAAGAGAGAATTATATAACCAAAGTATTGGAGTTGCATTGATGTAAAATGTAGATTGAAGAGTTGGTAAGATGAGGTTTATGAATAGGCTGCCAAGGTACTAGAAATTTTATTTTTTGAACAAAGAAGAGGCATATTCAGAAGTTTCAGGAATGTAACCCTCTTGGCCACGTGGAAAATTAAAAGGAAGATAACGAATATAGGTAAACCAGTAAATGACTGCAAAAATCTAAGTGAATGAGATCTAGACCAAGTCAGTATCAGCAGGAAAGAAGGAAGGGTTATATCCAAGGGATATGTATGAGTAAAATCATCAGGAACAATTTAACACCAAACTGTGTAGAGTTAATTAAGAAAAGATGTTTTCGTAAAGAGCTTGGTCTACTGAGTAAATAAAGGTACTATTATCTGAAAGGTCAAATATATGACAAGGTCATGTTTGGGTGACTAAAATAAGGAAAGCTTTTGTATATGCTGAGCTTGAAAAGGCTATGGGGTACTCAGAAAAGTAGAGAAGGCAAATATACATTTATATCTGATATTCCAAGGAAAGATCTGGAATGAAAGCAAGCAGTTTTGCCATTAGGACAAAGTAACAGTTGCAAGCCTGAAAATGATTAATATTACAAATGCTGTAGCTTAAGAAAAGCACAACTCCACACATTACCAACATATTGGCTTTTCCCAAAGATAAGCAATAATTCTGCTCACTTCAAAATGCCAGAGGTGATTTTCATATAATCCAAAGGGCATGTACTCAAAAAGTTTGCAATATGAGGTAAATTTTTACAAGTCAATCTCATTTAATTAACATTAAAGAAAAAACTTTTAAAGGGTGTCTATATAAATTTTGCTATGCAAAATTTTACATGATTCTTTTGGGAAAAAAAAAACACAAAATAGTTTTCCTCATTTAACTTTCTTGCTTTTTTAAACCTGTTTCCTTTTTTTGCTTAAACACTAAGGACACATAAATAGACTTTGCCTACAGTTGCTATGAAAAGTTTCTCTCATGAGCATGTTATATATTCTTAGGCAAAATTTACTGAGTTCTTCGGTAAAACACAGATTCCTTAGCCCTGCCTCAAAGCAACTGAATTTGTTGCATGTTCTCAACATCGTGATTTTGTTTTAATAAAGTTTCAGAAACACTGCACTAAATAGTCACTGTTGTGTTTTTCTCCACAGAGATTCTATTTGCATTTTAATACTTTGTGAGTAGCCCAGGTATAGATTTGAACCACTAGTTTATATATTTCTCCTTTGTGACATCTACCGTACTATTAAACTTATTTCAGTTTATGTGTCTTCACATATGTGTCTTCAGGCTTCTATATATGGCTATATATGATATGTTCATATATGGCTTCCTGTATATATTTTATATATACATATATCTCAAATGTAAACTATATATATATATATATATAAATCCCCAATGTAACTGTATATATATATATCTCCAAAGTAAACTGTATATATATACATACATATATATATATCCAATGTAAATTGTTTCATTTATTCTCTTAAATCAGTTTCCCCCAGAAAACAACTTCTAAGATGTATTTATATAATTAGATGGTTTATTAGGGAGTGCCCTCAAGAAACACACTTGTATGGAAAGGAGAAAACAGGTTTGCATAGAAGGAGAAGCTGTAATGCAATAAAGTTGCAACAAAGACTTCAGTCCATCTCGTGATATGCAAAAGAGCTAGGAGGGACTTGCAGAGTTGTTGCAAAATGAAGCAGTAAAACTGATCATTTGTACCCATTCATCACTAATTTTTGGATTTGAAAAATCCCTAGAAATAAGATGAAACCTCAAGTGAGGCAGCCAAGATCAGCAAAGGCCAATTCCTAGGGAAGAAGTAAGCTGTGAAATATCAATACCTAAAAACCCGGACAGCAGCTAAAAACAAGTGCCTTGTTCCTAAAGGTGTAGTCTGAATGGAGACCTATGTAATTCACTATGGTTATTAATAATAAAAAAGTTAATTTGTTACCTGCTAATGAACATAGTAACACTCACTCATTTCTTATGAAGGCATTGCTCAAAAAAATTCCTTCCTGGCTTTCTGGTTAAGACAGAAAAAAAATTGGTGAGAGGGAAGAGTTTAGAGGAGACGGAAGACTTTAGAGGCAACAAACTAACAAACAAACAAACAAAACACTGCAGGGAGAAAGACTCAGTGATGTGAAACTTTTTATGTAGACTCTTTCTTTGTCCATCTTCAAGACAGAGTACGTATTTTTGGTCAGTAAAAGGGCTTAATGTTCCTAAGAATTTGTAATAATTTTAGATACAATATTCTTGAATATAAAATGCTGCAAATGATACTTTTTGGGAACAAGAATTGTTTCAAAATTTGATTGTATTCAATTTGAATACTGTGAAAGTAATGTAAGCAACTGAAAAAGTTGCTAACTACTCATAAATATAGAAGATGCAATTCCATAAGAATTGTGTTTCATATTTCTTGGTTTTCAATATTTGACATGTCTGCTTCATCTAAGCCTTAGTTACAAAATTTAAGTAAGGTTTAAGATATATATATAACTTTAATTAATATTTTTATTCACGTAATAAATCAATACACATAAATACTGTGAGTAAAGCCCTGTGTTGGGTTATGGTGATATAATAGTGCATTGCTCTTCCTTGATGGCAGTGACTCCCTTGCTGACTTGACATTTTTGTATGACACAATAAAAACAGACTGCCAAAGAAGTTAAACAGACATACGTAGCCAATTCTTTATATGATCCATCAAACATAAGATGATTCTGTCAAATTGCTAAAACAGTTGCTAAACACTTTTGATTTTCTTCACTTTTTTAAATCTTATATTATTAACCATTTGCGAACTAGTAATGGGGCTATGGATTTCATTTACAGTAAGATTGTTCTATGAAACATGGCTTATTTGAGCAGAGGTGAGAATCCTGAGCAACAAACTGAGAAATAAAATACAACATTATCAATCCACTGAATAGACACTGATCCTGCAGGAGTCTGCCTGGAGGTAATGGAAGGTAATCTGAAGGCTAAATGTTAAATAGAAATGACTTGTCTGGGAGATAGAGGGAGTTGGAGTTTCCCAAGAAAAGGAAACAACTTGTATTTTCAGAAGAGAAGACTGAAGAAATAGGCAGGATCAAATTCATAACGGCTCTCAGTAGCCCTGCTTAGGAGTTTGGACTTGTCATTAAGCTAAAGAAGAAGTTTAAGAATGGGGTGACATAACATATGGGTGATTAACTGGAAATATTGGGAGTAGTATGTGTCACTTCTAGGAAAGATCTATATTTCTGTCTTGATCCACCAGATGGATGATAGCACCAGTGATTGGACTAGAAAAGTCAAAAGCAAACAGTTCATAGAAGAAAAATGCTGAATTTAGTTTAGGACAGTTTGAGTCAGAATTATCTCTGGAATATACAAGTTGAACTTTATAAATTTCAGTTGATAATGCATGTCTACAGCTTTAGAAATACCTGACTTAGAGTTACAGCTATAAATGTTATCAACTAAGGGAGTAAATTAGATTACTAAGGAAGAAAAGAGAAAAGGTCTGAAAAGGCAAAAAGTTGAACAAAAACCATTCAAAATATTAGTACATTCTACTTGAAAGAAACATACTCAAAAACTAGACATAAGATTTCCAGTATACAGATAAGACACATTAAACACTTCATAAAAAATGCATTTGTGTGTCTTGGAATGGAGTCCATAAACTGGAAGAACTCTGAGTTTTTGAAATAAACAGCAAAATAAATATATCTTTAGTCTTGTTTAAATTAGGGAAATTAATTTAGGAAATTTTATTTCTATTGCTTTTTCTGACATGATTCCAAAATAAAGCATTTGTTTATAAATCAATAATTTTCAAGGAGAGAAGAGAAGCTTAGTTCAATGGTGATTTGTCAGAATTACTTGTGGACTTTGAAATATTACACACCTGCTGCAACTAAATCCACCCGCATGCTGCATAATCATTCACCCAAACTATTAACATTCTAATTCTAAATACCTGTTATAGTGAGAAGTGACAGCGTGCTAGCAGTCCTCACAGCCTTCGCTCGCTCTCGGCGCCTCCTCTGCCTGGGCTCCCACTTTGGTGGCACCTGAGGAGCCGTTCAGCCTACCGCTGCACTGTGGGAGCCCGTTTCTGGGCTGGCCAAGGCCGGAGCTGGCTCCCTCAGCTTGCAGGGAGGTGTGGAGGGAGAGGCGCGAGCGGGAACAAGGGTTGCGCGCTGCGCTCGCGGGCCAGCTGGAGTTCCGCGTAGGCGTGGCCTTGGCGGGCCCCGCACTCGGAGCGGCAGGCCGGCCCCGCCCGCCCGGGGCAGTGAGGGGCTTAGCACCTGGGGCAGCAGCTGCTGTGCTCAATTTCTCACCCGACCTTAGCGGCCTCCCCGCTGGGCAGGGCTCGGGACCTGCAGCCCGCCATGCCTGAGCCTCACCGCTCCTCCGTGGGCTCCTGTGCGGCCGGAGCCTCCCTGAGGAGCGCCGTCCCCTGCTCCACGGCGCCCAGTCCCATCGACCACCCAAGGGCTGACGGGTACACGGCGCGGGACTGGCAGGCAGCTCCACCTACAGCCCCTGTGCGGGATCCACTGCGTGAAGCCAGCTGGGTTCCTGACTGGTAGGAACTTGGAGAACCTTTCTGTCTAGCTAAGGGATTGTAAATACACCAATCGGCACTCTGTATCTAGCTCAAGATTTGTAAACACACCAATAGGCACCCTGTGTCTAGCTCAGGGTTTGTGAATGCACTAATCGACACTGTATCTAGCTACTCTGGTGGGGACTTGGAGAACCTTTGTGTCCACACTCTGTATCTAGCTAATCTGGTGGGGAGGTAGAGAACCTTTGTGTCTTGCTCAGGGATTGTAAACGCACCAATCAGCACCCTGTCAAAACAGACCACTGGATTCTACCAATCAGCAGGATGTGGGTAGGGGCAGATAAGAGAATAAAAGCAGGCTGCTGGAGCCAGCAGTGGCAACTCGCTGGGGTCCCCTTCCACGCTGTGAAAGCTTTGTTCTTTCGCTCTTTGCAATAAATCTTGCTATTGCTCACTCTTTGGGTCCACACTGCCTTTATGAGCTGTAACACTCACCGTGAAGGTCTGCAGCTTCACTCTTGAAGCCAGCAAGACTACGAATCCACTGGGAGGAATGAACAACTCCAGATGTGCCACCTTAAGAGCTGTAACACTCACTAGGAAGGTCCGCAGCTTCACTCCTGAGCCAGCGAGACCACGAACCCACCAGAAGAAAGAAACTCCAAACACATCTGAACATCAGAAGGCACAAACTCCAGACGCACCACCTTAAGAGCTGTAACACTCACCGCGAGGGTCCACGGCTTCATTCTTGAAGTCAGTGAGACCAAGAACCCACCAATTCCGGACACAATAGTATAGTAGTATTGAATCCATTTTTTTTCTGGGGCAATATCTCTGAAAGAGCAATTTAATTCAAGGTGAAAATTCATTTTTTTTTTAATTCAACATTATCCTTGGCACCAAGGGTATGAAGAAGAGTAAAAAAAACTCAGCTGAGTGCGGTGGCTCACGCCTGTAATCCCAGCACTTTGGGAGGCCGAGTCGAACAGATCATGATGTCAGGAGATTGAGACCATCTTGGCTAACATGGTGATACCCCGTCTCTATTAAAAATACAAAAATTAGCTGGTCCTGGTGATGAGCGCCTGTAGTCCCAGCTACTCCGGAGGCTGAGGCAAGAAAATGGCGTGAACCCATGAGGCGGAGTTTGCAGTGAGCCGAGATCTCGCCACTGCATTCCAGCCTGGGCGACATAGTGAGACTGTCTCCAAAAACGAATAAATAAATAAATAAATAAATAAATAAATAAATAAATAAAATAAAAACACTCCTTGTCTTCAAAGAACTTCTATTTTTCTTTGCAAAGTATTTGTGTTATAAACACTGTAAAAAGATGCATGCATTGAAGATAACACAAATATTAATTTTGTGAGAAATGTAATGATAAAAGGTTGTTATTTGGCAATAGAATGAGATTATTAACTGTTTTGAGTTGTTCTGCTCCTAAGTAAGTTCATGAATTTAAACAAACCTCTTAATGTCTTGGGGGTTCCAGGTTTCTTTCTTGTTAAAAAAAAAATTGTTAGACTGCTTATCATTTTTTAGAAGGACTTGGTAGGAGCAAAATATACATATTTTTATCCTATAAATTTTTTAAGGGAGGTTTGATACGTATGCAGCCAATCTTCTAGCAGTTCCTTTTGACCATCTTTTGGGAACATCTGGATAAGTGACCACTAACATCATATCTACTTACTAGTTATTTCCTTTATCCACACGATAGGGAGCAAATGCAACTTCCTGGATTGTGAAAGAGGTTATATAATTATATAAAGTCTACCCTATATTATAAAATTGTATTTTTAATTTTCTATATTGTTTTTAAAAAATTATGTGATTTTCTTGCCAATTTTTTTTTGTAATGAATAAACCAAATAGCCAATAAGCATTAAATAAAAATAAAATATGTAACTAAATAAATTACTTTCCACTCTAATAATAAGGAATATTTTAGACACATAAGCCTTAATTACAAACTTTAATAATATATAGTCTCTGTATCAAAAAAATTTGCTCGTATTTTCTCACAGAAAGGTAATCTGCTCTTATGGGTATTCTTTTTCTTACACCTTCTCTTCCAGCCAACCAAATCATTCAATCCTTCATTGATTTATTGAAAATCTATTATACAACCCATTATGCTAATGGCTTTATTGTCACAGATTATTCCCATCTTAGAAAAAGAACCACTCTGAATACAAAGCTTTCCTCAAACTGAATCTAACAATGAATTTGAAAAGTTGCTACATAGGGGCCCACAAGGAATTATGTGCCAGTAAATGTATTGCCCGGAAAGGGCACTTTTCCAAGCACAAAACTCTAAGTATTTAATTTGCAAAAGAAACATCGATTTATTCATTCTATGATAAATTATCTCATCTGAGAGAAATTATTATCATAGGATTGAATTACCCAAATTTCATTTCTTGAGCTTGATATAGAATATTAAGGATATGTGTGAGTGAATGAGAGAAAGTGATATTGTGAATTTCTATCAGGCTGGCATGTGTGTGCTCTAACCCTTGTTCTTAGTTCATGTAAAACCACTAGAAATGCTTTTAGAATATTAACAATTATATAAATGATTAGCATCTCTTTCACATTAAGAAACATGATAACATCTTCTTTATGAACTCTTATTCAAAACTAAAGCAGAGTCAAAACAATTTATAAAACATATTGATTCTCTAGTGTGGCAAGATGTTTAAACAAAGAGCTTTTGGAGTGAGCAAGAAGAAGCATGCAATGTTTTAATGTGAAACATTTATGCAGTTTTTCTATGACTTTTTTTTCGTGCAGGGGTAGAAAATAATTACAGAGCCATATACAACAATAAGAGAAAAATGTTTGAATCCTTACTATGTGTTATATACCACATAAAATACTAAATATGTTCTCCCATTTAATTCTCATGGTCATTTTAGGAAATAGATATGATTATTATCCTCTGAAAATGAGATTGAGGCATAGATAAGGTTACAGTCAATAATCTGAGGAAATGATATTTGAACCTAATCAATCTAGATTATTTAACTATTTTGCTAACTCCAACATACAGAATGTATATTTATTGCAAATGATCAGCTAGAATTCTCTAATGTCTACCCTTTGCCAATAAAAATTACAAGTCAATGCCATCTTGTAAACACAGGCATCTATGTAATAATATTTCTCTTTCTAGGAAGATAAATGATCAATGAAATAACCTCAATGTATAGGGGTGAAAATGAAAGTGCCAGGATAAATTGACATCGTGGGATTTAGAGCATATTGTTTTCTTTTGTTTTGCCAGTTAGTTTGTTTGTTTTGTCCTTTAGTAGTAAGTTTTATAATATGATTCTTAGCATGGAGTAACTAGTGCTCTGCCAGTGGGAGTTTTCAAGCTTAACATTCAAGATCTTTTTTCATTCATTGTTGAAAACATGACAGAAAACCACATATAATTTTGTTTTATATACAAACAACTAGTAAACTATTAAAATAATGATGAAGACTTACCAAAATTTAGAAAGGATATAATATGGTCACATTTGTCTGGTTTACTTTGGATTCAACTAAAAAGTCTTTCTGGATTCTGCATTTCATAAAAATTTTGTCTTGAGTTGGCTATGGTTTTCAGTTTCTGCTATTCTTGATTGTAATTATAGATTAGTGTTATTTTGCCTTCACAATCACGTTAATTTGTTGTAGGTTTGGTTAATTATAAAGTGATGCATATTTCCATTAACAACCTTTTTAAAAGCATAATTTTTAAATGGGCTTTTAAGAAGTGTGTGCATTGTGGTTCAAATATGAATAATTTGCACCTCTATTGCTAAAAGAAATGCAATTGTAATTCCAAAACAGTATATTTATATGATGATACTCCATTGGAAAGAAGCACCAGATATGGCACAAGATCCTTTTAAAAATCTTCACTGCAAACTACTTGAGAATAACCCTAAAGCTAAAACAATTTTGACCACCTAGTTGTTCTACAAATAATTAATAATATAATGTTCCAAACTTTATCCTAATTTAATTTATGCATCTGAATGTACATCACAATTCTTTCCAAAGGACATGTAAGATAACAGTAAGTACCTGCATAATAAGGTTGATATAGCAAACTTTAAATAGAAAATTAGAATCAAGAAAAAAGTTTAATCATACTTAATATAATTATTGTAATTAACATCTAATTTGGCTTGAGAATGCACCTTAATTTTGAACAGAATATTAAGAATCATGTACGATACAGAAATAGAGGTCTTTCAATGAGTTCACCTGCAAATTTGTTTGATCTTATAGACAGTAACATCTTCAATCATGATTTATATGGTTATAGCATTAACTAGCATAACTACCCCTGGACATTTAGAAAAATATAAAACCTCTTTAAAAGCTATAAATGTATTTTAATATCACTGCCAAGAAATATTACATATCTGTGGGTTTAGTATCCCATTGTCATTTGTAAAGGAAATGTTTGAATCGCTTCAAATTGGAGGATTTCACTATTAAGAGATCAATTATGCTACATTTTTTAAGTTAAAAAAAGATACACTTGTAATTCTTAAAATGTATTTCTTGTTTATTTGTACTTTTAAGAAAACTGTATATGTTTCCAGTTTTCCTTTACCTTTTAAGTTGTTCAATTACTTTCACATTTAAGATATGAATTTTATATATTCATACTTTTTCTATTATATTTGTTTTTCATACATATTTTCCACTGCATCATTTAATTTTGTATGTAAAACTTGTTTGAAAGACTGTCAAAGCTATTGATGTTTCTCTTTGAAATTTCTTTCATTGCTTTTGTGCTAAGCCTCATTTTATCCAATGATCAGTTAAAATTTCCCTTCATATTTATTTAACTGTTTATTTCTCCTGAAGTGATTCAATCTGTGCTGACAGCAGCTGTGACTTTCAAATCACAAAACCACCAGTATGCCTGGGCATGGATCAATCAGAGTAGACATGACCAGAGGCTAGAACAGGGTCCCAAGTACCCTGTGCCTGCCAGGGTTCATTTATTCTTTAGTTACTAGTTAGGAAAAGGGCTGGCGGGGCAGAATTCTGCCTGGGGGCTCAGGACCGAGCTCATTTTACAACCTGCATGATGGGATTTAAACATTTTAGCTATATGGCTATACCAGTGTGTACTCACAGATTATCAGCATTGGGTGAGGGGGGAAGCTCTTTATTTCTGCTTTCCATCTAGTGAAAAATTCTCACATTATAAATCAATGTTTTTCCTTTGATGTTAATCAGTGAAGGAAAAAGACTCAGCTTATCCTACTACTAGCTCCTAAGGTTTTTTGTTTGTTTCTTTTTTGTATGGATGTATTTGTTTTATGTTGTTTGTTCTCCTATGGCCAAGCATAATAGTATATTCTTTTGAATAGAACATTGCTAAAAAAAATTCCATTATGGCAAAATGATGGACAGAGTTTCCTAGAGTTGTAAGCCCTGTAGTTGTTTTCATTCATTTCAAAAAATAAAAAATGAGAAAATGATAGATATATGAAAACTGTGAACAAGTTTTATTTGTCCTGAGGGTTAGCCCAATTCCTTCTATTGTACTGAGGGAGGTTTGGGCTATGAAGGTAACAAAGTAGGATTTTATTAATTTACGTCTACCACTTAAATGGTACATGGTGTTGAGCAAGTTAGTTAATTTCCTAAGCTTTAGTTTTTGCATCTGGAAAATTGAGATAATAATAGCTTTGAAGTATTGTAAATGTGTAGGTATGTAAGTACCATTTATTTAGTGCCAATTTTAATCTTTTCTATCCATGAGGGTATGCCTTGTATATATTTTGTGCATGTGTATAAATATTATATTGTTTGTATTATACATATAGTAAATACAATTTATAAATATTATATATATTACAAATATAGATTATAACTGGCACTAAATTATAAAAGTATATATAACTATATATACTTTTATAAGGTATACTTTTATATACTTTTAAAAATATATATACTTTTATATATATAAGTATATAACTATATATACTTTTATATTTTATTTATAAGGTATAAATAACTACCTTATAAAAGGTAGTTATTATTTTCATTAAAAGCCTTACCTTTCATTAATTAGAAATAGAGTTCAGAAAAGTCCCTTAAATTTCAGTATGGGCCAAAAGATGACATGATGAAGGTAGGATCCCACATTTTCATTGGAATTTTATTATTGGAACCAGGAGAAGCATTTTAATTTCCACAAAGTTGTACTCACAATGTCTGAAATGAAATGATAAAAAAGGAAAGGTAAAAATATGCTGCTGTCTTATCATTGAATCCTCATTTAATCTCTTCCATGGATCTCCGTTACATTCCTCAAAATACAACTTCAGCGGAAAGGATAATAGCTTCCCTGAATAAAGTTAATGGAAAGGAGCTTTTAAAAGCTTTACAGAAATCAATGAACTTTGGGATATTGGTTGTTTCAAAATTCTGGAGCAATTTCCATTATTCATTTTGGAAAGAAAGTGTAATCACAGCATGATACACTTTGCTAAAAAACAGCATATATTCATGGATCTCTCTATTGAGAATATCTTTTAGATATATTAAGCTCTTAAATTAAAAACACTTAGTGTGTTAGTTCATGATACCAGTGGCAGCATATGGAAACACCTCTTTGCAAAGGAAAATCCAGATTTCTAATCATCTAGTAATGTATGTGTATATGAAATTGTACTAAAATTATTAAATGTATTATTACCTATGTCCCCTACATATTGAAATATTTCTCTTAATTAGGACTTACTTTTATTTTCTTCAAAGTCTGTATTAGAAATCACCTTTTTACTGTGATATTGAGGTTTGACTATCGAACTACTCATATGCCATTGGAGGAGATTCCAATATACTGAGCCAGGGCTTACTGGGCTTCACCTTCTCATGTTATCTGAGCGTCACTGTCTCTGATGTAATATGCCACAATTGCCCAGGCTGAGCTGTGTCAAAGCAAAAGCAAGAGGACTAAATGAACACTTATGTATATGTTCAGAGAAGATTGGGAATAATTTTCAATACTTTCCTAGAGATTTTCCAAAATCACATTATTAAGTTGTGATGTTTTCTGTAATATTTAAACTATATTTTCTAGGTTTTATTTTTTTTCTATTCAACCAATTGTTTTTCTCTAATTATGTGAACAACTACTTCTCTTTTAAACTTTTTCATTCTTGGTGTTCTTTTGGTTATAGTGTTCGAAAGCTGTTTTGCTTTAAGTTCCCTATGCCATAAGAGTTATATTTTCTTCCTGTATTTCTTGTAGATGATTTGCTGATAATTTTCTCACATTTATGGATGTGAATACAAGGGGCTTATCAAATATCAATTTCTTGCTACTTTTATATCAAAGAAATTTATGTGGTATGAACACAATACATTCCCATATTAAATCTGAATTATTTTCCTACTTGTTTGTTAGATATCTATGGTCCAGAAATTCCATCTACATTTCTTCTGCAATCCTATTGTACAAGACATGATCATCACACATATCCTTATCAGGTAATGTCCAAGAGTTTTGATAATTTTTATTTCTTACTCATTACCCATAGTCAATTCTAGGATTATAGATGAAGCTGCATTGTTAAGGATATTACCAATTTTCACAGAAATATCATTTTGAAACATGAGGCATTAACCTAATTGTCATTAAGAAAATTCTGATTAAAGATCATAGAGATAATAATATAATACTTTGTATATGCTTTAATATTATACTGCATGGGGGAGCAAGTGAGGGTAACATAATATATGCTGGTAATTATTGAGGTTAATGATGAATGATGACTACAGTAATACTCTTTTCTCTACTTTTATATATGTTTGAAAACTTTCATCATGACAAAAACAGCAAAGGAAAAAAATCAACTGAAATAGGTTTATAACAAAATGCTTACCATAAGTTAAAGAAAATGAATATGAAAAATACCAGGAGAAATGAAAATATTTGTAAATGTTGAGTGCATTATAGAATCCTGCATGCTAAATCTATGGTTGTGCTGTATCTGAAGTAAGCCTGTCACAGATGGTTTCAAACATCATGGAGACTGTTATAAAAAAAAGCTGCAAAATTTAACACATTTAAATTACACAATCCATTTATTACATCATTCATTTGGCAAATATATATGCCATAAAATACAGTAAGTCTATACATTTGTGCTTGTTGTGGGAAGGGCTCTATGGAGAAGGAAGAAGATGTGGAACAAAGATAAGAACAATGGTGGCACAGTTTAGAAAAGAAAAGCAAAATTAAAAGTTATGATTCACTCATTTTGAAGATAGTAAATATGTGTAATATATTGGGCATAAAGATAATCTTAGCTCAGGATCTCAGAATAATTCTTTATTTGTTCATACTTATAAATCTGAGCTTAAATATGCTCACAACCTATAAGCTTTTATAAAAAACAATGATAAATTATTGGTGATTTTTAAAAACATTTTATGTGGTTGAGTAAACAGTTTTCTCCAATGACATATCCCAAATGGAAAAGGGCTTTATTGAAGTAAAGAATTGGTAAGAAGTGCTGGGAAGAGAAAAGCTGAGAAAAGAAGAGCATGATCCC
This sequence comes from Pan paniscus, assembly GCF_029289425.2. NCBI lineage: Eukaryota > Metazoa > Chordata > Mammalia > Primates > Hominidae > Pan > Pan paniscus. Next base: position 101,448,673 of record NC_073253.2, read on the forward strand.
TTTAAATGACATGGAAGGGAAGTGCTGGGTAGAGAAAGGCGTGGTCACCCCTGCCTAGGGCTCCACCCTTATGGACCCAGTTGAGGATAGGCATTTCCTGCCCAAATATTGCATTTCCGAAGACCACCCTGGCCTGCCATGCCCCCATCCTGTGCCTATAACAACCCAAGATCCTACCAAGGCAGAGACAGAAGTGGCTGGAGAGGAGGAACACACAGGCGGCTGGACGTGAAGATGAACGCGTTGACGTGCCGGCAGGCCACTGACCTGCAGAATGAGGCAGAATTTGGCCGGGGCTGTCAGAGGAGATCCCAGGCCACCAACTGGCCTGACTCCAGGGGAAAACCATCTCTCTTCTGGCTTCCCCATTTGCGGAGAGTTACCTCCACTCAATAAAACCTTGTACTCATTCTCCAAGCCCGAGTGTGTTCCGATTCTTCTGGTATATCAAGGCAAGAAACCCCAGGATGCAGAAAGCCCTATGTCCTTGCAACAAGGTGGAGGGTCTAATTGAGCTAACACAAACGCCTATAGATGGCAAATTAAAAGAGCACCCTGTAACACACGCCCACTGGGGCTTCAAGAGCTGTAAATATTCACCCCTAGACAGTGCCATGGGGTCGGAGCCCCACAGCCTGTCCGTCTGTGTGCTCCCCTAGAGGATTGAGCAGCTGGGCACTGAAGAAGCCAGCCACATCCCCATCGCACGCCCTGTGAGGGGGAAAAGGGAACTTTTTCCGTTTTAGGATGAGTAGCCTTATTTTATTTCAATGGCCTCCCTGACCTAACGACCAATACAATTGTACCCATTACATTTTTTCTATCAATCATTAGATTGGGTTCTCTTTTACAGAATGAATAAACTATTTTAGTAGTAACATTATTTGAGCACTTTTTATGTAAGTATGGTAATGATATGATGTTTGGCTTTTAAAAATTATGTGCTGCCCCTTTAGTTGAATATTTTAAAGTAATCTTTAGACCTTTTATCAAAAATATCCTTAAAGGAGGCTGACTTGTTTCAGAAGCTTATTTGTTCAAGTCTCCTAAAGAAACCTCAAGGCTTCAGAAAACCACATGGATTTCAACCATTTTAAATGGCCACAAGAAAAAAAATATTCAAAGGTTATGAAGAAGGCTTGGGTTGCTCTTCTCTGGGAGTGTTAATAGACATTATCGATTTTTGCCTGCTCCAGTGATATACTTCTGCTTCAAGGCAGAGAACTGGACCAGATGACTCTGCAAGGTTTACTTCAGCTCTGTGGTTGTAAATATACATAAAATAGCCTTGATCAGACACTTCCTCCACCACCAATGAAACATACTAGGTTCATGTCTGAAATATAATGTTCTTTGTTTCCACATATTTACACTATCTGCGGTATAAATTGTGGAGTTCCTTTTTTTGTTTGTTTGTTTAAACCATAAGGATCTGGGTGTCTTAATTCAAACAATTATTGAAAGATTTCCTGAATAAAATGCATATATGTGATGCATATATGTGATGCTATAACACTGTTCCAAACTACATTCAGTTTCAAAACACAATGTTCTAAAAGTTTATGAATTACAGAGCAAAACTATGTCATTTTGATTCCACTCTTGCTTTTAATAGAGAAAAAAATTGTAATTCTTATGAATTCAGCATTAATCTCAAAGTTCATTCAACCAACACTTTATTCTTTCAAGCTAGTCAACAATTGTTTTACCTCATTTTCTTTCTTTTTTACTTTATTGGGAAAGGAAATTAGTTTGCCCATTGAATTATCTTCATAAACAGGCATTATTAAGGCTCTTATTTGTAAATTCACTTTGAGCTTCTCTTTCAACTCATGCAAAATTTCACCCCCAAATTCTTACAAGTCAGCTGGTATGCATCTTTCATTTGTGATGATAATAACAATACTTTTTCTAGACATATTTTCTGAAAAGTTAAAATTTAAGTTAAAAGCTTAAATTTAAAAAGGCAATAGCAAGAGTTGTAAGTGCTTTCTGCTAAGATAAATAATGATGAAGTGGGTAGGTGACCTGCTTAATTAGGAAGTGAAAATCAAGACAAAATGTAATTTTTTTTCAAAGAACCTACTGCTTTTTTTTTTTTTAATCTCATGGCTATTGTCATTTGGCTACATAGATTGTCTAAAACATTTGTAATTTAAGACAGAGGGCTTAACCAGGTGGCTTGTTGCCTATTCATAGGATTGGGCAAGAATACATTTCAATGCCGAGCTCAAATGACCAAATTTAAATAATACTTCTGCCACTTAACTATCTGATGCCTTTGACCAACTTGTTTATTATATTTAGAACTCATTCACAAACCCATATTATGTGCCACATCCTAGGCTAACTTCCAATATACTCAGTTCATGCCCTTAAGGATCTTACAACATAAGGCAGTTAGGTATACAAATTTTCTAGAGCAGCATGGTCTAGATAATAGCACCCATTGGATTCAAAGGTGGATCAGAGAGCACTTCAAATTATGTTCATTTTCTTTTATTGAAAATATAAATAATCACAGCTTCCCCTGTAAAAAGAAATACCCAAGTAATTATGAGAATAAAAACGAAAATGAGATTACATGTAAATGTCCACTGTTAACCAAAAAAACACTATTTATGCATTAGGATTTAATAGTGACTCTTTCAGAATGTGGACGATTATTTCTTAAGATAAAAGGATGAATTTGATTCATCTGGCATAAGTCTTTGCATGTGCTTTAAGATCTTAAAAGGCTCAAGGGAAGGGGTGTCAAAGTAGCACGTTTTAATGCTTCCGACCAAAAATTTGGTATTAACAAGCAAAGACAGACGTGAAGAACAGAAAAAATGTATTACATCAAGAGATTAATGTTTCAAAGGGAAGAGTTGCATGAAAGAATGAGAGAAATAACTGCTGAATTTCTTTTTTCTAGATCTGAGTATCCTCAAGTAAATTTAGAAAATGCCACTTCCGCTGCCCTTAGGTAAGACTAGGAAATTGTGTTTTCCTCAGTGATGATGGATTGAGTTGTGGGATTGAATGTGCCAGCTTCCAGAATCACACTTGTTTTGTGTGTTTTGTGTGCCTGAATGGCAGGAAGTGTCTCAGATTGAGGGAGTAAATGAAAGTTGACATGGTTTGGCTCTGTGTCCCCACCCAAATCTCCTGTTGAATTGTAATCTCCAATGTTGGGGGAGTGATCGGGTGGTAGGTGATTGGCTCATGAGGGAAGATTTCCCCTCTTGCTGTTCTCATGATAGTGAGTTCTCATGATATCTGGTTGTTTGAAAGTGGGTACCACTTCCGCCTTTGCTCTTTCTGTTTTCTACTCTGCCATGTCAAGATTGTGCCTGCTTCCCCTTTGCCTCTCGCCATGATTGCAAGTTTCCTGAGACCTCCCCAGCCATGCCTCCTGTACAGCCTGTGAAACTGTGAGTCTGTTAAAGCTCTTATCTTTATAAATTACCCAGTCTCAGGTAGTTCTCTATAGCAATGTGAAAACGGACTAATACAAAAGTCAAATTCGTGTTCCTTGTTTTAAGTCTACTGTGGACTCCGGCTGAACTGTTAGGGAGGCAGGGCAAGAGAAAATAGCACATCTAACAGAAGGGCCAGTAAATGTTAACTTTTTTCCTCTGACACAGAAAATAATGAAATTTTAAAGCAGAGTAAAATGAAATGTAACAAGAAGAAAAATGATGTACAGTTTCTAATGACCTTCTATAAACTATTAAAATAATAAAATGTAGCGAACTGTTCACAACGTCCAAATACTTTCAACACAGAGTTTATTTCACTAGGAGGAAATCTTTTTTTAACAAATTGCATTATTTAGCTTGTCAATCTCCAGAGGATATGACCAACACTCAGGTGGGGGTGTGGTTAGTGATAATCAAGTGCTCTCCATGTTGCCATTCTAACATTCTGAGGCATTTAGCCACTTGTGTAAGTACATTAACCTCTCAGGCCACCCAGTTGTCATCAGAAAACAAGGCCAAAGAGCTTTATGAGTGTTTAGGTCCAAAAACAGAGCCAAGCTGCTCCTGTTATGTTTAGAAAAAGAGCAATTCCCCAAAATCCAGTTAGGACAACTGGGAGGATGGGTCCAGTTCCACCTTGGTCTGGTTGGGAAGGTGAGCAGGGGCCAGCCAAACATTTGAACTTGGAGTTACTGAGTAGGGATGCAAATTGTTCCTCTTAAGTAACTAATGTATTTTTCTCTTGTGCATTATTATAGGTGAGAATTTTACTTCACGTAAAAACTTAGAACTTTGTAGATCATTAAAAACAATTTATAAATGGAGATGCAATAGGATGCTTATGACCTTCTGTGTATCCTACCTGAATAATTACAGTCTTTTCTGAAAATTTAAATAATAAGCAGTTGAAAGCATACTTAGAATAACTAGACCAGAAAACTGTGTCAAAAATCATTTGCTAGAAGTTAGACAATATTCTTGAAGGGGTTTCCTGAGCTCAACATTTGTTTCACAACAGTAGACATTTCACATTATGAAAGATAAAACAAAAGACAAGTAAAAAAACCTCAAAAGCAGGAGGCATGTTAAAACTGATGATTTCATCTAGAAAATGTCTTTAAGTAATTTCAAGGCTGACATTCTCAATTGGTAATTTTTAATTTACTTTACATGTAGAAGGCTCTCACCATTTGTTGACTTACAATGAAAAAGTCAGCCCTTATATTCAATATAGGATGGACTCTTATGGAAAGAGTCATTTGTTCAGAAGTTCTTTTTCTTCAGCTTTGAAATCCCATGTCTGGATTGAACATTTTGCCTTGAATCATTATGATGTTTGGCAGATTTGAACACATGGGACTATAGCCAAACTGAACACTAAAGAGAAAATAACAGGAAGGAGCAAGTAAAAAAAAATTACTTATATATCTTGAGTTTTTTATTGTTTCATTTCATACTTTATCAGAAATAGGAATTGACTTAGGGAATATAAATACATTTTAAAATTTTGTTTATTGAAACAAAATATATGCGTAATAAAGTGCACATAATTATGCATCCTGATGATTTTTTGCAAGTCAAATTTACCATTGTAATCAGACGTAGATTAAAAACCTACCTGATTTCCTCTCTGCCCCACGACCACTAGCCTGATCTCTGATGCCATAAATTAATTGTGTTTGCTTTTGTATTTTGAGGCAATGTAATAATACTTATTTTTTTCTGGCTTTTTTGTGAAAAATTAGATTTGTGAAATTCTTTCATATTCTTTTTGCTTTAGATCATTTATTCTCATTCCTGGAGACTATTCCATTATACTCTAGATTAGTTATTTTGGTGGTTTCCAATTTCTTGCTATTGTAATTAATGCAGCTATTAAGATTCTAGTCAATGTCTTTTGGTAAATATTTGGGTACACTTCTGTTAGGAATATACCTAGAAGTTCAATTGCTGTGGAATATGGTAGATGTATGTTTACATTTATGAAAACTTCCAAAAAGTTTTTCTATTTTACTAAGTTACACTTCTATGGTGTAACTTGTTCAACATCTTCACCAAATACTTGAGACATTCTACCTTTTTAATTTTAATTGTTCTGGTAAGTTTGCAGTTGGTACTGCATTGTGTTTCTAATTTCCACTTCCAGAATAACTAATGAAGTTGAGCACCGTTTCTGAGGTTTATTAGCAATTCTGACTGTGTGTGTGTGTCTGTGTGTTGTGTGTGGTGTCTGGTCAAGATGTCTGTCCACTTACTATTCAATTGTCTTTTTCTTAATGAATTGTATGATGCCTTTTTATTATCTGGATCTACATCTTTTGTCAGTTATGTATATCATGAAGTGCTGTCACCCCTGCAGTGCTTTTTCATTCATATGCTCAAGTATTTTGAAGAACAGAAGTTCTTATGCTTAATATAGTCCAATTTATGCACTTTTTCTTCTTTGATTAGAGTTTTGTGAACTGTTTACGAAATACCTGCTCACTTGAAGGCCATGAAGTTGATTTCTTCTAACTGTTGTATTACTTTAATTTTCAGACTTCGATCTAAGTTACCATCGAAATTCTCTTGTCTAAAAAAGGAAAATTCCCCTTCTAGTATTTAGTAACTCAAGTTTATGCACACACACATTCATTCTCATAACAAAAGTTTTTACAGCAAATCTACATTTAATTTGTAGTTTAATAACATGTACCTCTTTCTTTGGCATTATTGTGCATTTACTAATTGTGCAATTTGTATGAATGTAGTATAGAAAAGAAAAAATAAGTATACCCCACCTCAGCTCTATTTTAAGAAGCATCAATGAAAATACAACTCACTAAGATTTCCTGTTAAATATCACCTAATATGAAAAACAACACAGCATTGCGATGATCTCTTAAACCTTTTAATTAAGTTACCATATTTTGACATGTTAAAATGCCCGTAAAATGCTTAAAAAAAGGTAATATTTTCTTTTTTTTGTTTGTTTGAGACAGAGTCTCCTTCTGTCACCCAGGCTGGAGTGTCCTGGCATGATCTTGGTTCACTGCAACATCTGCCTCCCAGGTTCAAGTGATTCTGGTGCCTCAGTCTCCGGAGTAGGTGGGGTGACAGGCACGTGCTACCACGCCCAAGTAATTTTTGTATTTTTTAGTAGAGACAGGGTTTTGCCATGTTGGCCAGGCTGGTCTCAAACTGCTGACCTCAAGTGATCCACCCACCTTGGCCTCCCAAAGTACTGGGATTACAGGCATGAACCATGCCTGGCCTTCATTTCTTAAATCAGAAGATATTTTTCTATTACAAAGCAAAAGCATGTTAATCTTATCCTTAATATTTAACAAGATTTGTAAAATTAAAAAAATCAATTATTATTTTACATCAATTCAGACATTGAGATATTTTTAAAGTTTGAAAATAAAGAAGGAGGTAAATTTTGGTTAATATAGCAACAGCTCTTCCCTTAAGAGAGAGATATTTTCTACATTACTTGTATATCTGTGTGTGTATTTGTGTATATGTATGTGATGTACATACATAGACACACAAAAATTTATGTGTGTGTGTATATGTGTGTGTGTGTGTCTATATATATATATATATGCCCAGAAATATACATATAGCAATAAACTTTCCCATTAAATTTTTTTAAATCATCAAATAACAATTTTATTTTGTTATTTCTACTCCTGGGAAGGGAAACATCAGATACAGCAATCATATTGGAACTTACTTAAGGTTTCTTATTAGTGCACTTCTGATAAAAGAGAAATTAAGAACTAATTTGAGAAACATCATTCTCCTTTACTGTCATTAGCTTTAATTTATTTCCTTTCTTTTTTATGTCAAGCAAATGTCAAGTGGTCCTAATTACATGATAAAATAGAAATTCTAAACAATGACCACTCAAAATCATGCTATTGTGCATAATTCTTATAAGTGGTTTTGCGACTACATTTCCCTGAGGAAGAGCAGGAAAATATGAAAGAGAGAAAAGAGATTGAGAGCACAAGAGTGAGAAAGATGGCTTTCTCCATCTATAAAATACCTTATTAATTTTGAATTTTATATTCTTAATAGTTCAGATTGCTTTATAAATATTACATACTATGATTTCTCTGATATACTATAAGAATAAAATGGTATGTTATGTTTTAGAAAACTTTCTCTAAAGAATTATTAATATTACATTATCTTTTTATACAATTGCTTTTTTTTCTTTTTTTGAGACAAAGTCTGTTGCCCAGGCTGGAGTGCGGTGGTACGATCTTGGCTCACTGCAACCTCAGCCTCTGGGGTTCAAACGATTCTCCTGCCTCAGCCTCCTGAGTAGCTGGGATTGCAGATGCATGCCACCATGCCCGAGTAATTTCTGTATTTTTAGTAGAGATGGGGTTTCGCCATGTTGGCCAGGCTGGTCTCAAACTCCTGACCTCAAGAGATCTGCCTTCCTTGGCCTGACAAAGTGCTGTATACACTTGTATTTTAAGGAGTCTAAAAATAGCAAATAAATATTTAGTAACATGACAGAAGGTAGAATGGTAATTTCTTTCAATTTGATTTTTTTCATTTTCATGATGAAGAAAGTCAATCTCAAAGCAATTAAGTAGTTTGCTCAATACAATATAGGGCTTCCAAATGTCACAATCACTTACATATCAAATAAACTTATGACTCAATATCCTCTGCAGGACCTAACACAATAGACATTCAATCATGAGTTATGACTGCATTGTTCTCCATCATGACTAGCACAGTGGCTGGCATTAAAAAGGCATTTAGCATTTATTTATATTAACAACTTCCTTAATAATGTTGATGAATATCAGTAGATGGTCACAAAGTACCTATACAACTTTACCCAGGATTGGAGACAGCTTTTGTTAGTTAAGAAACCATTTGTGAAGCCATCTTTAAGAAAAAGTATACAAAATTAGTAAATTTGAAACAACTTTCAATATTTATTTTGAAAGAGAAAATCAAATCACAAGTCTTTATACAAAAATTTTAAAGAAGTATATTAGTATTCCATTGCTGGTATACTTAAAGAAGTATATTAGTATTCCATTGCTGCTATAACAAATTACTTCAAACTTATTGGCATAAAACAATTAAAATTTATTATCTTATAATTCTAGAGGCCAAAAGTCCTAAACAAGTTTCTCACTTAAGTTAAGGTATGGTCAGGGCCATGATGTAAGAGAAAATCAGTTTCCTTGCATTTTCCAGATTCTAGAAGGGCATTCTTTGCATTTTTTGACCTGTATTTCCTTCCTTCATCCTCAAAGCCAACAGCATAACAGGGTATTTGAGTCATTACTTACTCCTTTTTCTGTGTCAAATTTCACTCTGCCTCTCTCCTACAGACATTTGTGATGCATTCAGAGCTTGCCTGGATAAGCCAGGATATTTTCCCATTTCAAATATCCTTAATTTAATCACATCCGCAAAGTTTCTATTGCCATATGACGTAAGATTCACAGGCTCCAGAGATCCAGACCCAGATCTCTTTTGGGGTCATATTCAGCCTATCAAAGAGACAAATTTAAATTATCATGAAAGTTTTGGAAAATACTGTAACGTTTGCATGAATTCCCTTTCACACCACTGTAACCTTTCCTGCATTTTTCATCTGCATGCTGTTTGATTGAATCTTCATATGACAGCAATTCTATATTTTTGTCCATTTAGAGGATACACAGATGCCTCAATCTTTCCTCCAGTATAGTTAATCAAAATATGTTTCTTTTTGTTTATTATCACCACTTGTTGGGATGCCTAAAGCATGTGACAGCACACACAGAAGTATGCACTATTTTTAGTACAGATTCAGGGTTGTGCCTTAAATACACAGTAATTCCAGTAGATGATATTTTGAACAATTTCTTTCAAAAAATATGCATCAATTATAATTGTATACTCTGAAGGAAGGAACTTCTGTTTTGACCAGGTGTTGATAAGGACCAAATTTTATACATTTGATTTTGGGAAACATTTTGCACAAAGCTTCTGGCTTCATTCAGTTATCTTCTACTACTGCATACTTCCTGTGCCAAGCACCACAGGACGCATTCATACTACAATACAACCTAGCCCTTTGTGACATGATGCAATGCTACACAGTCAACACTATCAGCAGTAGAAGTATTTCCAGACCCCATTCCTGTGCTAGGCAACTAACGATAACATAGACATATATAAAAGAAATGTGAGCCATGTAACCATATCCTCTTAAACTCAAGGCAAATATATTCCCAAATCAACTTTCCCTTAGTTGAATCCAAGAAATTTTATTGGTGCCATTATTGACAGAGCAAGGGCATCACCATCTTGGACAAACATGCCATTTTAAGTTCCCCTTTATTAAAAGCCACCTAAATCCAGCCTCCAAGCAGCCTAATGACTAATGTCAGCATAACCATAAATCACAAGTGACACCTCTGACCAAAAACATGCTAACACTGAGATAACCTCCCCTCCAACCACAGACATTCCAACTCTGCAGTAAAACTCTCCTTCACACAGAAGAATTCCGAGCCTACGATAAGCTCTCCCTCCCTAAACCCTTAAATACCCTAAGTCTGTAACAGGGAATACTTCTGACCGAGTTAGGCCAGAAGCCCCTCTCATGTTTGTTCTCCAAAATAAACCTGTCTTTGACTGTTGAGCCGCTTTTCGTGTTTCTTTCTTCTTTCTTCAACTCTTACAATTATCATCACCACGACACAGCATTTTTGCTGTGTCACATAAATATGACACATATTTATGGTTAAAATATCTTACTTTAATGAAATATACAAAAATTTCTCCCAGGACCTTGAAAGAAACCATGAAATGAGGAGCCCAGAGGCTCAGAAATTTTGCCTTCCTCAACTTATAGGAACTTCTTTCTACATACTACTAACAAATTAGGTTGATAATACATACAACCTCAGTACCCTAAAAAACACACTTAAATATTATTTTATTTTAATGGCCTCATTATTTCCTACCAAACTCTGTGAATGTAGCACATGTGAACCTCACTAATCTCAACTTCCGTCTACTTCTTGATTATTTTATGATCCTTTCAATTTCTTTTAGCTAGCCTCATTAATTTGAAATAACTGGAAAGAAAGGTCTCCTTGAATTAGTGAGTTATATGAGCTATAGAGTTTTCCCAAGGAAGCATAAATTTAGTACTTTAAGTAGCTGCAGTAACAGAAAATAGCTTAACCAAATACTATTACCCAGAGCACCTACTGGGACATATTTTACCAAAGAGATGGAAAACATTTGAAAGGAGCATATTCTTGTTTTATATAAGTTTTAGGTATCTACAAGTAGATAAAATAACTGATCGTCCTTTTATGTTGATTAGGCATTTTCCCTACAGTATTTCACATCACTATAAGGCTTCGATTAATCTGGCCAAAATATCCATGAACTTGACTTAACCAAAATGTAGTCAGGCTTTTGTCTCTGACTACACAAGGTCTCTGACTTTCTCCCATCCTGTGCTAATGCAAGCATTGGAATAGGTTGAATAACTCAATAACATCACATTGATACCCAACTTCACCCACAATCTGTTCTTTTCAGCTTTATTTATTCTTTCCTATAAGAGAAATTCCACTTTGTTGGCCTTTTGGGTTTCTAATAGTTTTTGTAGTCTAGTCAGAACATTCTCCCTATTGCAATAATCTTTTCAAATAGTCTCTTTGCTTTGCCTGTATTTGTTTTTATTTGATACCTTGTTACGTTGTCCAAGATCTTTTCTCATGAAGTTTAAAATCCTGGTTATCTCCAGTCCACATGAGCACATATTCAATATTGTTCATTTTCAAATCAATGAAATTTAATTTCTTTATATTCTGAAACATATACTTACTTGATTTATTGGGGTACATTTCACATAAAATTTGCCATTTAAAATAAGTGTATAATTCAGTGTCTTTTAGTACATTCACAATGTTGTACAACCACCAAGTCTTTCTAATTCCAGCATATTTCTATCATCCTGAAAAGAGACCCCTTACCCATTCACTAGTCCCTCTGCATTTCCTTCACCTTCCAATCTCTGGCACCATTAATCTGTTTTCTGTCTCCATGTACTTGTCTATTTTGGAGATTTTATATAAGTGGAATAATACAGCATGTGGCCTTTTGTGTCTAGCTTCTTTTACTCAATGTTTCAAGGCCCATCCCTGCCATAGCATGTATCAGTGCTTCATCCTTTTTTAAAATGGTTGAACAATATTCCATTGTATGGATATATCACATATTATTTATCCATCATAAGTAGATGGATATTTGTTTTCTTTTCTATCTGTTGGCTATTTTAAACACTATTGATATGAACATACATGCATAAGTTTTTGTTTGAACACACATTTTCTATTATCTTAGATTTAAACCTAACAGTGTAATTGCTGGGTCATAAGGTAACTCTATATTTAACTATTTGAAAAGCAGCCAAACTGTTTCCCACATCAAAGAATGACTGATCCATTCTTTATTTCCAGCAGTAATGTGTGACGATTAGTAATTCCCCACACCCTTGTCAACATTTGTTATTATTATTATTATTTTCTTTGAGAGAGTTTCACTCTTGTTACCCAGGCTGGAGTGCAATGGTGCGATCTCAGCTCACCTCAACTTCCGCCTCCTGGGTTCAAGCAATTCTCCTGCCTCAGCATCCTAAGTAGCTGGGATTACAGGCACGCATTAGCATGCCCGGCTAATTTTGTATTTTTAGTAGAGATGGGGTTTCTCCATGTTGGTCAGGCTGGTCTCCAACTCCTGACCTCAGGTGATCCATTCACCTGGGACTCCCAAAGTGCTGGGATTACAGGTGTGAGCCACTGTGCCTGGCCAACATTTGTTATTTTCTGGTTTTTGTTTAATTATTATTGTTATCTTATTTGTTGTTAATTAGTATTTCATTGTGATTTTAATTTACATTTCCCAATGACTAATAATGTTGAGCATAATTTCTTGAGCTTATTGGACATTTGTATATTTTATCTGGAGAACTGCCTATTTAAGGACTTTGACAATATTTAAATTTGGCTGTTTTTTCTTTTCCTTATTCTGTTTAAAGTGTCCTTTATATATTCTGGATATTAGACTCATCAGACACACAATTTGTAAATACTGTGTTCTATTCTATGGGTTGATCAGTCACTTTCTTGATGGTGTACATAGATGTAAAAATTTGTTTTTTAGTTTGAGGATATACATTTTATTGTATTTTTGCTTTTTGTTGGCCTGTGCTTTTAATGGCATATCTGAAATTCACTAAAAACACTGAGGTCTTGAACACTTACAGCTGCATACCAGGTATGTATCTTTTGCACGTGTAACTACATTTTTTTTCCCCCAAAATCCTATGAATGATCTTGAAAGCTTTGTCAAAAATCAAATACTCATATATGTCTGAGTTCATTTCTGGAAACTCAAATCTATTCTATTGGTTCATATATCTATTATTTGCCAAGTGTCATATTAATTTAGATACAGTAGATTTGTAGTAAGTTAAAATTGGGAGAGGTGAGTCCTCTAACTTTATTCTTTTTCTTTCTTTATTTTATTTTATTTATTTATTTATTTATTTTTTTGAGACAGGGTCTGACTCTGTCACTCAGGCTGGAGTGCAGTAGCACAATCTCAGCTCACCGATGATCCTTGGCTCAAGCAATTCTCCTGCCTTAGCTTCCTGAGTAGCTGGAACTAGAGGCATGCACCACCACTCCTGGCTAATTTTTGTATTTTTTGTAGAGACAAGTTTTTGCTCTATTGCCTGGGCTTGTCTCAAACTCCTGAGCTCAGGAATTCCACCCTCATTGCCTTCCCAAAGTTCTGGGAGTAGGGGTATGAGCAACCATGCCAATCTTGCTTCTCTTTTTCAAGTTTGTTTTAGCTATTTAGGATATCTTGCCATGCCATATAAATTTTAAGATCCGTTTGCCCATTTTTTTTCAAAAAAGGCAGTTGAAACTTTGATAAGAATTGCATTAAACTGTCTATTCGGGGACTATTGTTTCTTAGTAATATGCGTTTGAATACATTAATAGATAACATTTTCATTAATTGGTGTAATTTTTAATTTCTTTCAACGTTTTGTACTTTTCAGCGTAGAAGCCCTACACCTCCTTGGATAGAATGATTTCTAAGTAGTTAACTATTTTTGATACTAATATTAATAGAACTGTTTTAATAATTTTAAATTTTCAAATTTTTATTGCTGATACGTAGAGATACAAATGATTCTGATATTATACTCTTATATCCCACAACTTTACTCAATTTACTTAGTTGTTGTAACATAATTTTCAGGGGTTTTTTGTGTTTATTTGTGAGGTTTTCTGCCTTTTTTGTTTGTTTTTCTTTGGTGTATTGAATTCGTAGGTATTCATACATACAAAGTTACATCATCTACGAATAGAAGTAATTTTATTCTTCCTTTCCATCTTGGGTAACTTCCATTTCTTTTTCTTGCCTAAATGTTCGAGCTAAAACTCCCAGATTGATGTGAAATAGAAGTGGCAAGAACATACATTTTTGTTTTCTTCTTGATCTTAGGGGAAAAATTTCAGTAGTTCACTGTTAAGTTAATGTTATCTCTGGAGTTTTCATAGATGTCTTTTATCAGCTTCATAACATTCCCTTGCATTCATGGTGTTTTGAGTGTTTTATCATGAAAATATTGTGGATATTTTTCAAACACTTTTTTAAATCAATTGTGGTGTTTTCTTTTGCTTCATTGCATTTGTATGGTTTGATGAACTGATTGATTTTTGTATGTTGCACAAAAGTTAAATCCCTGGGATAAAGAAAGCCTCCTTTGTCATTAAGCATAATCCATTTAATATGTTACGAATATTTGTTTGCTAGTATTTTGTTGAGGATTTTTGCATCTGTATTCACAAGGTATTTGTCTTTACCTTTCTTTTCTTGTAATGTTTTGCATGTTTTCAAATTTTTATTATTTTAAAAATTATTATTATTATTATTATTTTAGACAGAGTCTTGCTCTGCCGCCCAGGCTGGAGTGCAGTGGCACAGTCTCAGGCTCACTGCAACCTCCACCTCCCAGGTTCAAGCGATTCTCCTGCCTCAGCCTCCCGAGTAGCTGGGATTACAGGCACCTGACACCACGCCTGGCTAATTTTTGTATATTTAGTTGAGATGGGGTTTCACCATGTTGGCAAATTTGGTCTCGAACTCCTGACCTCAGGTGATATGCCAACCTTGGCCTCCCAAATTGCTGGGATTACAGGCGTGAGCCACCACACCCAGCCTAAAAATGATTATTTTTTTAAAGACAGAGTCTCACTATGTTGCTCAGACTGAAGTATAGTGGCTAGTATCAGGCACAATCATAGCAGATTGAAGTCTTGAACTCCTAGGCTCAAGTGACCCTTCCACTTTAGCCTCCTAAGTAGCTGTAGCTAGAAGGATACACCACTACACCCACACTGTATGATCTTGACGTCAGGGTAATATTGACCTCATATAATGAGTTAGAATGTGTTCGCTTATGTATTAGTCCATTTTCATGCTGCTATAAAGAAATAGCCAGGACTGGGTAATTATAAAGAAAAGAGGTTTAATTGACTCACAGTTCCACATGGCTAGGGAGGCCTAGGAAACTTACAATCATGGCAAAAGGCACAGGGCAGCAAGAGAGAGAATGAGTGCCTGGGGAAAGGCCAGATGCTTATAAAACCATCAGATTTCATGAGAACTCACTCACTGTCACAAGAACAGCATGGGAGGAAACTGCCCCCATGATTCAATTACCTCCCACTGGTTCCCTCCCACAACGCTTGGGGATTATGGGAACTACAATTAAAGTTGAGATTTGGGTGGGGACACAACAAAATCATATCACCTGCTTTTGTTTTTTGAAATAATTTAGGAATTGAAATTAATTATTTCTTAAATGCTTAATACATTAACCGGTAAAATCATCTGGTCTTGGGCTTTTTTAATTGAAAGTTTTGATTACTGATTCAATCTGTTTACTCTATGGGTCGATTCAGATTATTTGTTTATTCCTCAGTCAGTTTTTGTAGTTTGTATGTTTATAGACATTTCTTCATTTCACCTAGGTTATTTGTTCTTATAAGAGTATTCACAGTATTCTCTAATAATCCTTTTTTTTTTTTTTGCTTTTTTAATTGGAAGTTTTGATTACTGATTCAATCTCTTTACTCTATGGGTCGATTCAGATTATCTGTTTATTCCTCAGTCGGTTTTTGTAGTTTGTATGTTTATAGAAATTTCTTCATTTCACTTAGGTTATTCTATTTGTTCTCATAAAATTATTCACAGTATTCTCTAATAATCTTTTATTTTTAATTTTTTTGCTTTTGTGAGGTCAGTAGTAATGTCCCAACTATCTTTCCTAGTTTTAGTAATTTGGATTTTCTCTCCCCTACTTCCTGCCTTGATGAATCTATCTAAAGGCTTATCAATTTTGTTGAAATATTCAAATAATTAAGTTTTGGTTTTGTTGATTATCTCAATTACTTTTCTAGTCTATATTCTATTTATCACTGCTGTAATATTTCTTATTTACTTCCATCTGCTTGCTGTAAGTTTAATTATTTTTCTTTCTGTACTTCCTTAAGGGGGAAAATTAGGTTATTGATTTGAAATATTTCTTTATTTTTAATGTAGATGTTTGTAGCTGAAAGTTCCTCTCTGAGCACTCTGTTAGCATCCTATAAAATGTATGTTGTGTATTCATTTGCATTCATTTCAAAGTATTTTCTAATTTCCAATGTGATTTTTTCTTTGGCCTGTTGGTTGTTGTAAAAGTGTTAATTTCCATACGTAAAATTTCCAGATTTCCTTCCATTATTAATTTCTGTTTTCATTTATTATAGTCTGAAAAGATACTTTGTATGATTTTAATATTATAAAATGTATTGAGAATTGTTTGTGGCTTAACATATGGCCTATCCTGGACATTGCTACATATACAGTTGATAAGAATGTGTATTCTGCAGTTATTAAATGAAGGGTTCTATATGTGTCTGTTAAGTCTAGGTATAGACGTTTCACAGCATGTTTGAGTCTTCTATTTCTTTGTTTATCTTTTGACTATCATTCTATCCACTATTGAAAGTGAATGCTAAAGCCTCTACTATTGTTGTTGAACTGCCTATTTCTTTCCTTAATTTTGTCACTTTTTGTTTCATATATTCTGGATCTCTGTTATTAAGTGCATATGTGTTTTATAATTGTTACATTTTCTTGATAAATTGACCCTTGCTATCATTACATAATGCCCTTCTTTGTATCTTGTAACAATTTTTGTCTTAAAACCTGTTTTATATAATATTAATATAGCTACTCCATTTCTCCTTTGGTTACTGTTTGCATAGAATATCTTTGTTCCTCCTGTTCTTTAACTTTCAACCTATGTGTGTCTTTGGTTCTAAAGTAATTCTCTTGTAAACAGCATACAGCTTGATCATGTTTTTGCCCTGCTGATTATGACCATCTGTCTTTAAATCCAGAACTTAATGTAATTATAGTTAATGTAATTACTTGTAGGAAAGGACTTATTTATGCCATTTTGCCATTTGTGTTCAATATGTTGTATCTTTTTGTTCTGCAGTTGTTTCATTGTAGGCTCCTTTTTGTGTTAAATAGATATTCTCTATGTACTATTTTAATTCCCTTCTTGGTTCTCTTTTTATACATATATTTAGTTATTTCCTTAGTATTTACCTTGCAAATTACAAGTAAAATCTTAATTTATGGAAGTCAAGCTTGAATTACCAACTTAGTTGTGATATTATGTAGCTCCTATTAGCTATGCCCTCCTTCATGTTGTTATTGTCAAAATTGCATCTTTTAAAATTATGTGTTCATCAATATAGTTTCATAATTTTTTGAGTAGTTGTCTTTCAAATAATATAGAAAAAGAGGAGTTACAATCCAAAAATAGTATAGAACTTGATGTTTACATTTATCTATGTGGTTACCTTTACTAGGGCTCTGTATTTTTCACGAGAATTTGAATTATTCCCTAGAATTACTTAATTTAAGCCAGAGAGACTTTCCTGTGGTGCAGGTCTGCTACCAACAAACTCCTAGTTTTTCCTAATTTTAGTAATTTGGATTTTCTCTCTCCTATTTCCTGCTTTGATGAGCCTATCTGAAGGCTTATCAATTTTGTTTTCTTAGCATATGTTGATATGCTTGATGATGATACACAGATCCCTCAAGTTTCATTAATTTATCTTTTTTTTTCTTTCTTCTTCTCAGCCAGGGTAATCTCAATAAACCTCTCCTTAAGAAAACTGATAATTTCTACTGCTTGCTCAAATCAGTGTCTACACTTCTGTAGTTTATTTCCTTTTTTTATTTTTTGTCCTTTTCAACTTAAGAGTTTCTATTTAATTCTAAATGCATTTTCCTCATGAGTTCTTTTAGTACTTTGTATAAGATATTCTTTAGTTCTTTGAGCATATTTTAAATCTTTGACTTAATGTTTTTGTCTGAGTCCAATGTCTGGACTTCTTCAGAAATAGTTTTTATTGATTTCTTTTTTTTTTCTGTTAATGGGTCATACTTTCTTATTTCTTTGGATACCTTATCAGATTTTTTGTTAAAAGCTGAACATTTTGAATTATATAATATGATAATTATAGAAATCAGACTCTCCCCTCTCATGAAGATTTGCTGTATTTTTCTGTTATAGTTGTTTTTGTTTAAAAAAATAGCTCAGCAAATTAAACAGTCTATATTCGTTGTTATGTGTGGACTCTGAAGTCTCTGTTCCATTAACTGAGTGATCAGATAGTGACTCGATGGAAGTTTCCTTAAACACCTGGAACCAAGAAACAATTCACAGTCTTTGAAGATGGATGGCATATGTATTGGAGTACACTTTCAATACTTAGGAGTTTATAACTCTGTTTTGGTTTTTGGTCTCCATTTCCTGCTGACCCAGAACCTGAAAGTCAACAAGAGGATTTTTCTTTTTCAGATTCTTTCTGAGTGTGCACAAAGCTGCAAGATGTACATGGCTTCTAGATTTCCAAGATTATTTTAGAGTGTTTAAAAATCCTTATTCACCAAAGCATCTCATTCCCCAGACCTTCTCCAAGATTTCAGTTTGTCTATTATTTGTCCTAACTTTAATCCCTGTTCCAGGCAGAAGCAGGTTATGAATTTGGCTTTAGATGTTTTCAACACATGACCTCTGGGTAGCCTCCTTGGCCCTCGAAGTGTTGTTGCATGTCAGGCAAAATAGAAGGAAGTCACTTGAGTGGGTCCTTCAGAAAGCTACCAGAGAGGTTAAAATAAAAATTATTTGAGAACAAGATTCATTCTGCTTGTAACAGTGCTAGGAAACTATACCAGGAATCTAGGTTATTGTTTTAAAGGCCTACAGCAAGCTGGGCCATGAATGAGATGTGGGTAAAGTGCCACAAGGCTCTCTTACCTAAATTAATCTGTTTTATTTTTCTTAAATTTTCATCTGATTGTTATGAAATTTTAATGAATTTTCAGAGTTCCTATAAAGATGATGCCGACAGTTTTGCCAGTATATTCTTGGCCTTTTTGGAGTGGTGGGCTGTTATCATTCCTGTGATCACTTTGTTTATGTTTCACACTGAAGTAATTTAAGTCCCTGATAGGTTTTCCTTCAGACAATCCTCAAGGAGTAAGATAGAGAGATCAACTAGCTTGCCCCAGGTCACACATAAAGTAAGTGGTTGTGTGTGCCTGGATTCAAAACCATGTAGTGTGACTACAATTTACTAGAGAATATTAAAAAACGACTACATCTTCAGACACTTAGAATAAGCATGACAGAATGCACTAAGGAATAAGAAGCATTTTGACAGATTAGAATGTTTTACCAGTGGTGGTGAATCTTAAGCTGAATTTCAGGTAGGTAAAGGGTATGACAGGCAAGAAACTAATGAAAAGCTTTAAAACCATACAATAAAAAAATAGTTTCAATATATAATGGGAATACTCGGCCAGATAAAAGTAAACTATTAAATCCAAAATCTAACATTTGAATTAGGATTAAATGTCTAATACCTTTTGGAAAATTTACCTTCCCTACCTCTAGTTTTATAAAGTTGCCTGAAAAGGTTACACAATTTAAAAAGTATTAGGAGAGAAATTCAACATGGATGAATCCATTGGAAAACAATTTTTTTGGGCAGATGAATGCATATGAATTGTGAAGATTTTTTGAAAGAACCAGAACTTCACTTTTATCTTTCTTTTTTTCTCTTTTTGAGTTTGCAGTGTGGTGAACAAAAGTGATAGCAGGGTGTTTGTCTATCCCTAGATTTCTATTTATTTATTTATTTTTTTTGGTAATTCAAGTCCCATTTATTTAGTTCTAACAATACAAAGATAGCTTACCATTAATTTGCATTTCAGTCTTTAAAATACCTGTGAATGAAAAACAGTTCCATGATAACATTTTATGGGCTAAGTACATTTTAGAGTTAGTATATAAAAAATTTCTCATTTCACCTCATTTCCTGATAAAGTACGCTGAGTAATATATTAACATAATGGATTTGTAAAGTGTTTAACATTTTTTATTTAATATATATCTCATTATACACAAAATTTGACTGATTTTTATGACAGTAAAATTAGAAGTTCACAGTTATATATTGGGAAACATGATATTTTAAATATGTGTAATGTGTACTAAATACACTTGTAACCTATTTGATATATTTTTCACAATTTCTTGTCAGAAGTTGTTGATGCTTTAATGTTATACACTTTCAGATAGAAGCAAGAAATCTTGCTTGACTAGTATATTTAATGAATGTCCTTTGAGAACAAATATTGAGGCTTAAAACTCCACTGTTATTTTTAGATATGATTAAAACAGAATAAAAATGAAATAAGAGATTAGAATTTTTTCTTCAAGTTTTCTTCAAAATAAGTATTTTATTTCCTGAATAGCTTGTAGGTATTATTTTGCATTGATATTAAGGTATTTAAGTTGTAATAATGCCTTTCTCAAGACATTTAAAAAACTGGCTTCTAAATTGTTTTGTGTGTGTGTGTGTGTGTGTGCATGTGTTGCACAAGAGTATTTACTATGCTGAGAATACAGATAATTTATGGAAAGCTTAGGTCTGTTAATACAGACTAGATTAAGAAAAATAGAGCTGTGATCAGTTTGGACTTCAAATTCCAAAACCTGAAATTTTCTGAAATATGTGGACGCTTATAAAAAGGAAAGATTTATTCTGTAGTAAATGTTCAATTTCATCATAGATACTTTAAAAGCATTTAGCTTTGTCTCATTTTTTTTGTGGAGTTTGCTTTATATTCAGAACAAGTACAAGATATTATCTCTGGCAAAATTAATTTAGTTATGATGATATGACTGTGAATTATTTTCCCATTCCAAATCTTATTCAGTTATTTGACTTCATAACCTATGAGAACCATTAGTTTTATTTTCCAAAACTCTTTGTATCATAAAGGAGATGTGGATTATAGGTCTGTTAATAGATTTATAATATGCTATCCTAGTCATATGTTTTACAAGGAAACCTTGAAAAAGATGACCCGTCTCACAAAAAGACAAATATTGTGAATCATTAAAAATTTATGAACAGACCTTGTTTACTTTTCATTGTTATTTTCCTTAAATTACCAGAATTTTAAATTAGCTTTAGTTACCTTGGTTTAATTTCTAAATATAGATTAATTTCTGTTCTTGAATATTTGCAAAAGCATCAAAACTTTATCTATGATCACAACTTAATTCTAGTTAGAATAAATTTTCTGCAATCATTTAACATAGCTTTCCATCAAAACCATGGCATGCTAAAAGGAATATTTATAAAGCTATAAATTTCCCATGTTAAGAGAAGGTACTTAAACAGAAAAAGTTCAAAAATACCAGGAATATACAAAAAAAGTTATGATAGCCACATATATATTCATATGCACATGTAAATTTCAAAATTTTTCAAATGTCATGAAGTCTAGAATCTCCTTTTTATTGAATTAATTAACATTGTTTACAGTTTAAGGTAAAAAAGTAACACTCAAGCATAAGAATTTTGGAAAAACTAATGAAAACTCAACGTGCTTCTGAGATGTTTGCATTTTTTGTTTAAAATGTTTTAATCATGTTCTTTGCTAACATGGCTTGTCCTTGGATTTAAAGCTCTTATATAAAGTAAAAATAATGAAATGTACTTCTCATATTTTGCTTTTGTTAGTATTATTCCAAATATTACATTGCTTTCTTATTACTGTAATCAGTTTCATGTTATTTTAGAAACCATATTTGAAAAGAATATATTATTTCCCTTTATCTATAGTGATTAGACATATATCTTGAAACAACTCATTTATTTGGTTAGACAAAAATCAACTATTGCCACCATATAATTCTATTAATACAGTCTAATATTGTTTTCAATTTTTATTGGATCCATCAATCTTTTGTTAAAATTTAGTCAATTCCTTGCATAAGGGATCTACTAGATTGCTCCTCAAGCAATCCACAGGATCAATCTACAGGAGTGATCTTCAGTATTGATCAAGCTCACCTAAGAGAAAGAAAACAGTCTGAATGACTAGCAAAGTATCCTCAAATGCTAAGCATATCTCAAGACTTTGATCACATCTGATCTAATGAAATAAGTCCTTTATATAATTTAGAAACTGCAGTCACCACTTTTTTTTTTTTGGCTTGGGGAAGTTACAGATTAGATAATGTTACTTTAATTTTGCAAATACTGATAGAATATTTACTATGTAAAATTTATTATAAATTGACCAAAAAGAGCCTACCAAAATATGAGAGAGAATTTATTGTATAGTCTTTTTATTCTGTTTTCTCTATATAAGATCCTTTACGAATGACTGTCACCAGCCATTAATATCAAACACCTGGTGGGGTTCAGTGGCTCACGTCTGTAATCCCAGCAATTTAGTAGGCTGAGACAGGTGGATTCCTTGAGCCCAGGAGTTTGAGACCAGCCTGATCAACATGGCAAAACCTCATCTCTATAAAAAACACAAAATTTAGCCAGGCACGGTGGCCTGCACCTGTGGTCTGAGCTACAGAGGCTGAGGTGGGAGGATCACTTGAGCCAAGGAGGTGGAGGTTGCAGTGAGTCAAAATCTCACCACTGCACCACATCCTGGGCAACAGAATAAGACTGCGTCTCAAACAAACAAACAAACAAACAAACACTTTCTGTTGTTATTCGAGTTATTGTTTTTAGGGGTCCATTTCCAGAGGCAATTTTTAGCATAAGCTGACCCAAATTGCATTCAAAAAATTTACCTCAGCAGACTAAGATAATTACTAAATTTCTCATCTGAAACGAGAACCAAAACTATGTCTCAAATGAAACCAGAGCTTTAGGAAAGACTGCAAATATTTTGAAATGTTAAATTGAAACCTCTCGTGCCATCATAACTTAACTTAAAAGTATTCTCATCAAATTTATGTATCACACATGGTTAACAGTTTTGAGTTTTGCTTCAAATAGGTCACCCGAAGAGATGGAAGAATTGTAAACTTGATATTTTAAATTTAAAAGTGTATTCTCTTATGCATGAAACTACAGTAAATAAAATAGAGGAATTTGTAATATGCATCAATGGTGAGAAGTATAATGATAGTTTTAAATGTCAAATGTAAATTACTGAAAAGAAATTTCTTGCAGAGAAATTTACTGAGTGTTTGTCATTCGTTGAAGCAATGTAAAATATACAAATCTGATGGTAAATAGCTGAAATATTGCTGAAGATTTTGAGATGATTATATAATCTTGTTATTAAATGTTCTTTTTCTCTTACCGTTTTATAGCTGTCAGTTTTCTAAGAAAACTTTTTAACAATGAAATGTTTGTGTTTCAAGCTTCAATGGCAGTTAATATTCTTGTTGAAAATGAATATGGCAACTTTGCTAAATTCTAAGAAGAAATGCCTTCTTTTACAATCTATATTTTCAAGAAAGAAGATGAAGCTAAATTACTTCCACTCTGAAAATGTTTTTCATATTTGTGGCATACCAGGATACTTATATTGAGAGGATTAAGAATACATAATCACTCAGCATGTCTTGTGAGAAACAGAGTCTCATTTCTATTAGATAAAGCCACCTTTTCTAGGGGAGAATATTTACTTTCTAAGATTATCATGAGAAGAGGAAGATGAGCCTTCTTTTTTTTTTTTTTTTTTTTTAGACAGAGTTTCATCTTTTGCCAGGCTGGAGTGCAGTGACGTGATCTCGGCTCACTGCAACCTACGCCTTCGGGGTTCAAGTGATTCTCCTGCCTCAGCCTCCCGAATAGGTGGTACTACAGGCACGTGCCACCATGCCCAGCTAACTTTTTTGTTTTTTTGTTTGAGATGGAGTCTCACACTGTCACCCAGGCTGGAGTGCAATGGCCCAATCTTGGCTCACTGCAACCTGCGCCTCCTGGGTTCATGTGATTCTCCTGCCGCAGCCTCCCAAGTAGCTGGGATTACAGGCGCACACCAATACACCTGGCTAATTTTTTGTATTTTTAGTATAGATGGGGTTTCACTATGTTGGCCAGACTGGTCTCGAACCCCTGACCTCGTGATCTGCCCGCCTCGGCCTCCCAAAGTGCTGGGATTACAGGTGTGAGCCACTGCTCCTGACCACTTTTTTGTATTTTTAGTAGAGACGGGGTTTCACCATGTTGGCCAGGATAATCTCGATTTCCTGACCTCGTGATCCACCCACCTTAGCTTCCCAAAGTGCTGAAATTACAGGCATGAGCCACCGCACCCAGCCACTTT
This sequence comes from Pan paniscus, assembly GCF_029289425.2. Classification (NCBI taxonomy): domain Eukaryota; kingdom Metazoa; phylum Chordata; class Mammalia; order Primates; family Hominidae; genus Pan; species Pan paniscus. Next base: position 101,472,915 of record NC_073253.2, read on the forward strand.
TTGGTATTTTTAGTAGAGACGGGGTTTCACTATGTTGACCAGGATGGTCTCAATCTCCTCACCTTGTGATCCTCTCGCTTCAGCCTCCCAAAGTGCTGGAATTACAGGCATGAGCCACCATACCCGGCCAAGCCTTCTATTCTTTCTTCATCCAACACAAGAACAACATTAATTTCAAATAAGTTTCTAATGTAATTTTTCTTGGCTTGCCTCTTGTATCACAGCCTACAGAAGCAGGAAATTACTTTGGTCTTACCGTTAATAAACACTGTTATTATTGTTATGTTAACCTCATGTTAACCTATTATTTACTAACATTTCCACCTCAAGCAAATTAATGCAAGCTCACCATAGATAGATTTGTGATAGCTTCTATAATTTACTGTGATTGAATACCTTCCCAATATTTATGATTTACATAAACATTTGTTAGGGAGATTAACTACATAATTATTCTGTGTCAACTGGGAATTTATTATTGATATGTACATGTATTAGGAGGATTGGCTATATAATAATCCTTTTGAGAATAGGAGTTTGAGACCAGCCTGGGCCACATAACAAGATCCTGTCTTTACAATTTTTTTTTTTTTAATTAGCCAACGTGATGGTGCACACCTATAGTCCTAACTATTGAGGAGGCTGATGTGGGAGGATCCCTTGAGCCCAGGAGTTCAAGGTTACAATGAGCTATGATCATGCCACTCTCCTCCAATCTGAGCAACAAAGTGAGACCTTTTCTCTAATCATAATTTTAAAAAATCCTTTATTAGCTATTAACTGGGTGATAATATTTTTGATACTATTCTTATTGAATTATACAGTGGCTTACAAACATGAATTGTGCCCTCAAACCAGTTGTATGACCCCTGGACTGCAATTTAATAATTTTTATTATCAATTTCCTCATCTGTAATATAGAAATAAGTATATTACCTGCTTATGAGACTTAAATAGATCAATATATGTAAATTATTTGGTTATTTTGCATTTGAATGAGAAAAAAATTTCATTAATTAGAAAAATTATACCTAATGATTTCTCTAGAAATTGTCTGAGGTGATAGAGAGATACGGTAAAATCTTATTGCAATACAAATGTGCACCTCTGTTTATATGTTTGTATGTTTTTATGTTTTAACATAAACTATGCCTAGAAAACCAGGACATTCATTTTATTCTCAAAATCTAAAACTTTTCTTAAGAGCAATAAAATACAAATTATTTTAAGTACCCTATTGCTTGGGAAAATATAATTTTCTCATTTTTTAAAAAATAAATTTAAGGTTGGGCACGGTGGCTCACGCATGTAATCCCAGCACTTTGGGAGACCAAAGCGGGCAGATCACGAGGTCAAGAGATGAAGACCATCCTGGCCCATATGGTGAAACCCCGTCTCTACCAAAAATACAAAAATTAGTTGGGCATGGTGGCACATGCCTGTAGTCCCAGCTACTCAAGAGGCTGAGACAGGAGAATCACCTGCACGTGGGAAGTGGAGGTTGCAGTGAGCTGAGATTGTGCCACTGAACTCCCACCTGGTGACAGAGCGAAGACTCCATCTCAAAATAAATAAATAAATAAAATAAAATAAATAAATTTAAGGCAATATTTATTTTCAACCATGATGTTAAGTAGAAATAATGTTTAGGACATTCAAAACAATGTATAATAATGTCAAATTGATTTTGCTGCTTAGCAACTCTTGCCTGAAATTTTCCTTTGCTGGTTGCTTGTATTCTTAGTTCTTCAGGTTACTTTAGGGTTGTCTTCCTAGGATAAGTGGCTTTTAGAGTTAGTGACAGATTGCTGCAGATGGAGAAGCAAATTCCTGCCACAGTGTTGTTATCTCTTAATTGACCAGTAATAGGGGCTATATCATCATGTTCCTAGACACATGGCTTCTTCTGTGACCAGAATAGAGTTAGCAATTGCAGTAGTGTCCTTACATAGAAAATATCCAATTAACGTTTTCCATTCAATGTCAGTCGTAAATTTTCTTTTCTGTCTGAACAATTTTGTTTCAGCTTTTCTTGGCAATATTGTGGAGGGGGTGTGGTGCAGAAAGAATGGAAAAATAAGCCTCTATTCCTGGTGAGATTGAGCCAGGCACTTCAAGGCACCCATGCTGCATGGCAATATTTACCTTCCACCCTGCACAATGGATCAGGTTTCTTTCTGGATTCACAAAGCAAATAAAATTACTATTGGTTTCCTGATGCAGTTGTGAGGCTAAACTTGTGGAAATGATAATCTTACTAAGGTTTAGTCTTTTCTTCTGCCTTTAGGCAGAGTCTTTTATAAATTTCTGAGACTTTATTCCTCAGGCCCATACAAAGGAGAATTGTTATTAAATTAGTTAAAAGGTTCTTCCCTGAGAGCTCTAGGAATATGGTTTTAAATTGCACATTCGTGAAATTTTAATCTATTTTTCCAAAGCAGGACTCCAGTGATGGAATACTTGTAAAACCTGCCATGTCCCCACGCAGGAGTACCTGTTCTGAATTTGATTTGTCAAACATTCACTAACAATTAATGCAACTAATAATATTTAAATTGACAATTACAACCTAACAATGAATTTTTTATATCTACAATATACTTTATCAGAGAGGGGCAACAAATTGATCCACACATAGATGAAGCTCGAAGTTGGTTCTCCTCTGGAAGATTCAACTACAATATCCAAAATGAAAATCCAAGTTGCCTTAAGTCTCTATCATCAACTCATAAGATAATATTGAAAGTGTAAATTAGGCTCATTCTGGAAGATGGAAAGCTATTTTTATGTATGTTAGGGTTTTCTTTAGAAATGATGACACAATTTTAGTGAAATAAAAAGCAAAATTGATCTGCTTTATACCTATGATGACTAAGCACCCATAAGAATTATTTATATTTTATTCTCTATTTCTATTGATTTGTTAGAATAATGTAAATGATATTATGTGTTGCTTTGAAAGAAATAGTATTATATATCATTCTGAAAACAAATCATTCCAAAAAAATACTTACGGCCATCTCTTCTATATTTTATCATCATACAACATCCAAATTAAATTTAATGAAGTTTTGATTGCTAGTAAATATAGTAAAGTGATATGTTAATTATTGAGAAAGAGAAAAGTAATCTCTGACAACCAGGAACTATCCTAGTAATATCAGCTAGGCTTTGGTGTTACTATGAATTGGCCTGCCACCACACACAGCTAGACCTAAATATTCCCCTCTTAAACATAAAATGTCAAAGAACATCAACATCAGACAAGGTCACTCTGACCCTGATGGATGAAAAAAAGAACAGACCACTACATAATCATATCTGAACAGACAAAAAAGGAATATTCTTAAGTTAGAAAATAACAAATATACCCCTCTCTGCCTAATGTAAGTGAATGCTTTTTTATAAAAATAAGTCATACCTTTACCCTCAGTGTAGTCTTTCCTCACAATAGACAAGAATTACAAAATACGCAATCATAGATTTACTTCAATTCTTGATAATGTACAATTTGGAGGAGCAAAGCCCCATTTCTCCCTCACTTCAACAAATAGTAAACCAAATTTGTTAAACTTATAGGTGTGTTCTAGCTGGTCTTTGACTAGAAGTCATTAACCTGATGTTACTGGAACTTTGTATTTTTGACAAGATACCTATGTGACATAAAACCATGAAAAGTTAACTTCAGTAAGACATTAGTTTTCTGGGAAAGACAGTGGTCTTTGACAATGAATGATATGATTAATTCAATCTTCTTTTTGACTTGTGGTTTAAATTAGATCTATGTTTCCTGGGCCAGGTTGGTTTATGATCTCGAGCGAACTTTCTGACTGTCATGGTCTAAAGAGAACTTTCCCACTTGTAGCTTTTACTCTAGTAAGGAAAACAAATCTATGCAGCATGATAGCTCTAGACACATCATGGTCACTATGTGAAGATTTAAAAGAAGAGATAGTAAGAGCAGAATGAATGTGTAAGTCCCTGATTCAAGATTGGCTGTAATACAAATTTTGGCTCTCCTTACTGCCATTATTCTCTTAATCAAAACAAACTATGAAAAACCTAAAAATTGTGAGAAAAGATAAAGTTCAAATACCATTTTTAAATTAAAAGATATACATTACAAAGTTCACAGAGACCAAATAAATATAATTAAGAGTTGATTTCATAGAAGATTGAAAAATCAATTTGATGATTTATAACTAGTGAGGAAGTAACATGAGGTAACCAAAGGATTAAAGAAAAATAACCAGTCTTAGTTTTTTCACTTAAATGATTAATTCCCATTTTGCAGTCTTGTACAGAAATAAAATATGGAAACATGAATAATTTTTGTGATTTTTTTTTCAAATTTATGGAACCAAATGTTTTACTGCTTAACCCTCTTGAAATTTTATTTCCCAAACCACAATTTTGGCATTTAGTAGTTCATAAAATATCAAAAAAAAAAAATGTTTGGGCAAGTAGTAAGTAGCCCAAAGTAGCTCTTTTACAAGACAGAATAAAAATTCTCAATGAGTTAGGCAAGTTTTAAGAATTTACTTTTCTTCAAATAACACTACTAGGGAAAATTCAACCTACTGAAAACTAGGTTGAATTTATGTGTATTTTAAAAATCTGTTTTTTTGGTTGGTTTATGTTGCATTTCACTTACAAACAAATGTAATGAATTAACATTAGTAAAATTGAGTGGATGGCAAGTGATAAGAATTATTTTGTCCCTGCGACTAAAGGAAAGTCAACGTTTTGTCATTTTTTCTCTCACTTTTCATATTTAATATGATGTTTACAGAAAATAAAAGTAACACCCCTAATACATGGCAGTTCTGTCTGTCACAACTGAATCATTCCATATGTATAAAATCTAAAACAGCTGATAACCTTTAAAGGTTGATTCACTCACCGGACTTTATTTATTTATTTATGGAGTTTTTGTAAAAATGGCAGGAACATTTATTGTGCCGCAGGTACTTTGTTAACATTCTTTTCTATAAATAATATTACCAGCAATTTTCAGAGTCTCTTAACAGGACAATCTACCCAAGACTAAATGTTTCACAGGAAGTGGGAATATTGCAACTTTTGTCAATGAGCAGGAGCCACTAAAAGAGAAAACTCTGAAAATGAAATATGAGAAGCTTCAAATAGACCCGCTGAATAAACTGTATTATTGATTTCTAAAGCTTTTTTTATTTTCATTTTGGTCAGTTTATATGGTATTCTGAAACTCTGTTTTTGCTAATGCTATAAAAATTCACTTCAAGAGCATGATAGAAAGTCAGTAATACTTTAAGACTTTTATCACATTAGTAACTTTCTTATGATATTAGAAATTCAATAAGACAGAAAAGCCACTGATCCTATAGCTAAATTGCTAATATAATGCAGCACTTACCACTATGACATGAAATATACATTTTACTCTGATGCTTTAAAGCTTTCAATTTTTCTTTTCTAGTCCTTTGAGGGACCTCTCTTTTGGTGTATTTTTTAACAATAAATATACAATAATGTGTAAAAGTTCACAAATAGTAAAATAGCAGGACATTGATTCTTTTAAAGAGAAGAGCAAGGTCATCTAATAAATAATCATGCTTCTGGGCTTATATAGCAGAGAACTCATGGAGCCCTAGAATACTTTAAAAGACCAAAAACAATAAACGAGCAAAACTTGGTAAACTAAAGCTTTAACAAGATCATAGTTAAAAGCCAGGAAGTTTTTACCTACTGAAATTCAGATGGGCTGTTTTGAAAAATGATTTAAAGGATTAATATCACATAATTAATGTTCTGAACACATCACAATCTCCAGTACACATGGGCTTTGCTTATTAGAAAAGTGGGTGTCTAATACAGAAATTCCTTAGGGTGTGATAATTATTTCCATTCCTATAAGTAAGCAACATTTTAAGGACATCATCCATGCCAAGGTACACACAAGTAATGTGACCTGTGGCAATACGCTATACTTTAATTACATATTTTCTGTGATCAAAATCCTCAATAGGTAAGATGTTACGTACATTCATTCATACTTTCGCTCATCAAATACCTGTGAAGCACTTACTGTGTACCTTTCATGAGGGACATTTCAAAGTCCTTGGGATATAGTGTTGAACAAGGCAGATAAAAGAAATGAGATATGTGAAATATCATAAATTATTTTAGATAAGTTCTAGGAAATCAGTGTAAAAGCACTGATTGATAGAAAGTGATGAGTTTAGAGTCATGGTCAGGGAAGCCTTCTCTGAAAAGATGTCATTTCAATGGAGACCTGAAAAATGAAGAGGAACCATTTATAAAGTAGAGGAAAACAGTCAAACAAACAAAAAACTTAAAACTGAAATGATGGTTTTGCTGGTGAGATATAATATATAATGATGTTCAAATATATCTCTATTTTTAAAACAGGTTGAACGCACATGTTTATCAAGAGCTCTTTCTCCTGGATCTTTTCTAATATGATAGTTAATTAAAAAGGCATATGAGTAGTGCCTACAACATAAATACCTAGTGTGAAATGCTAGCAAGAAGCAAGGTGATCAGTGCCACAACACCAGGCATTGGAAACAAAAGGTGCTGCTGAGGTCAAAGCACAGAGCAGAGTGGAACTGAGAGAGAAGAATTGGGTGAAATTAATTTTTTGAAGCTTTTAGGCCCCAGTGTTCTGGTTTTCACCATGAAAACCAGGTAAACTTCTTTCATTGCAGCAGAAGATTGGAGTTTGCTCTCTGGAAAGCGTGAACTGAAAATAATATGGCTTTGGTAACATAAAGCATGGCTGAGGGTGGACTAATGAATTGTACTATAAAGAATGGCACTAAAAAAAAGTGGATCACGAGGTCAGGAGATCAGGATAATACTGGCTAACACAGTGAAACCCCGTCTCTACTAAAAATACAAAAAATTAACTGGGCATGGTGGCGCAAGCCTGTAGTCCCAGCTACTTGGGAGGCTGAGGCAGGAGAATGGCGTGAACCCGGGAGGCGGAGCTTGCAGTGAGCCGAGATCGCGCCACCGCACTCCAGCCTGGGCGACAGAGCAAGACTTTGTCTCAAAAAAAAATAAAAATAAATAAATAAATAAATAAATAAATAAATAAATATCTACATAAAGAACAGTGAAAAGACAATGTTAAAAAGTAACAAAACTTTGAAAATACTTAAGAAAAAAATAATGTTTAGTCTGAGTGATATCCATAGAAAACTACTTATCAAGAGTACAACAAAACTTTTTCAGACAAATGTGTTTTTTTAAATTACTCCTATGAAATTTTCCTCAAAAACTAATGGGCAAAGCTTTAAAAATTATGTATTGTGACATAATTTTATAAATATAAATTGTATTTTAAATACAAATTAAATATAATTTGTATTTTATAAATATAAAAGTAAAATACACTTTAATCTTGCTGATAAGTCAGAATAAGGGCAAACAAATTTATTAATATCTTGTAATATATATATACTATAATAAGTCAAGGACGCATGTTATAACTTCTGGATTGTATTAAATAAATAAGAAGAGAAAAATTTTAAAGTAAATTCAACCCAAAATAATTAGCAAAAGCAGAAACTAAAAAATAGGCATAACAAAAGCAAACAGTAAATTAATAAATTTAAAATTAAATATAATCAGCAATGAGTTCAAATGAATTAATTATTGCTTTAATTAAAATAAAAAGATTGTGGCATTGGAAACAAAAAAATGTAATTCACTTATGTGTTCTCTCTCTATATATATATGCAGAAAGGTTAAATGTGAAAGAAAAAAGATGTTACATCAACAATAAATGAAAGAAAGCTTGAATGCCATATTCATATTATGCAAGTGGACTTTAAAGTAATAAACTCTATTAATGATTTAGACATTTCAAAATAATAACAATATATCAGAAAGAGGAAACAATTCTAAGGAAGTGTCTAATTTATTCAATAGCCTTAAAGTATATACAACTCAAATTTGAAGATGTATTTATTTGTGGAAAATAAATACTTCAAAATATTCAAAATCTAACAGGAAATATATTAATATGTATCTGTCATATAAATTTAAGTAAGCATACAAATGATTTAAACAACACAACTATATTGACATATATGAAATATTACACCCAAATCTACAGTATACATATTCTTTTCAAAAACATAGGAAAGAGTTACCAAAAATTGATTTTATGCTGAGCCATAAAATCCTTCTGTTTTCTATGAACATGGAGAAATTAAACATTTTAAAATATTAGTGTTTTAAAAACTGGGTTTCCATTTCCATTTGGATGTTTGGAAATAATTACTCTCACTTCCTCACCTGGAAAAGAGCTGAAAATGTAAGTATCAACAACTCTTCAGAAATACATCAGAGGAGGGAGATGACAAGGCAAACTGCTGACCCCAAAACTGGAGACACAGAAGAATACAGACATCTCCGCTTAACAGGAACAGAAACTTCTATGGCTAATAGCTAGTAGGAATGCTTAAATAGCAGCGAATAATTGCTGAAGGTCGAATGTTGGCTAGCTTCAGAGTTAAAACATCAGGGAAAAAGATGCAGATTTAGGGGGTCCCCATGCTTTTTTGAGTTTTACCTCTAGGAGATTAACCAGGGTCTCTCAACAAAGATCAGAGTAAAATGACATCTTGGTTCTAACAGGAAAAGGTGGGAAAGTGACTACTTTGAAATATGTCCAAAACATTTTATCCTCAAAATGATCCACCCGCAATAAAAATAATTTATCACAGACATAATTGACTTGTGTAAAGGGCAGTTAGTCAGCTCCAGCCATTTTTAGCCTTTTTATCTCACAGAAGAGGAGGGGAGAAAGACTAAAAAGCACTCTTGAAGGGCACAGCCCAGGTACTCTTGCCCATTAAGAAGAAAAAAACAAAGTGGTAATCACAAGACTATAGAAGGCTCGTCCTCTCCAATACCTTAAAACCACATCTGCAATACTCCAGTATAATAATAATGGATTAAACGTGAGAAAGTTATGAAACACAGACTCTGTGTGAAAAGGAGTTTCAAAAATGAACAAACAACAACAACAACAAAAACAAAGATAAAAACACACACACACAAAAGACAACAGGGGAGACAAAAACAAGGACATTAAGGGAGATTGAAGCCTCTGATACCAGCAGCTGTAGTGAACATTAAACACAGCACAACTCTTAGCTAGATAAACAAAAATTCTCACACTGTATTTACCTTTTTTTTTCTTTTTACCCAATGCATCATATCTTGCTTTCAATGAAAAACCACAAGACATGTAAAAGGCAAGAAAACAACAATCTGAAGAGACAAGTCAAGAATTCAGAATCAGATATGGCAGAAATTTTGGAATTATCAAACAGGAAAATTTAAAGTAACTGGGATTAATCTGCTAAGTAATCTAATGGAGAAAGTCAACAACATGCAAAAATAGATGAGTAATGTGAACGAAAGATGAAAACTCTAACAAATAATCAAAAGGAAGTGCTGGAAATTAAAAAAAATCTGTAGCAAAAATAAAGAATGTTTTTGATGGATTCATCAGTAGACTGGACTAAGCTGAGATAAGAATTAGTGACTTGAAGATATGTTAGAAACTTTCCAAACTGAAAGGCAAAGTAAAAAATGAATTTAAAAATGCAACAGAGTATTCAAGAACCATGGGACTATTACAAAAGTTCTAAATATGTGTAATGGGAATACAAGAAGAAGAATAAAAAGATAGATGAACATAAGAATTATTTTAAGTAATATTGGCTGATTAAAAAATAATAATAATGACCAACACCAAATTACAGATTTAGGAAGCACAAATCAAAGAAGACAAGGAAAGATAAATCCTAAAAAGTAATCTATATGTAAGAATATCATATTTAAACTGCAGAAATGCAAAGGAAAACTTGAAGTATACCAAAGATAAAAGCACTTTATCTATAGAAAAATGATAGAGAAAAAAATATCCTACCAATTAAGAGTTTTGTATCCAGCTAAATTATTCTTCAAGTGAAAGAGAAATATTTTCCAAAATGGACAGATACTGAGGAAATTTGTCACTAGTAGACCTGCCTTGCAAACGAAAAATTTCAAATAAGTTTTTTCAGAGGAAAGGAAAATTATATAGATCAGAAACTGATATTTACATAAATTACAGAAGAGTACTAGAGAAGGAATATCAATGTAAAATAAAATCTTTAATTTTTTTACTCCTAATTGAGTTGAGATAAAATTTTTTTCAAAACAATAATGGCAACAATATATTGGGAGATTATTCCTTTTGGAAAAGTTAAATGAATAAAAGCAATGTTATAAGAGAAGGGAGATAAGAATTGGGAATAATCTGTTATAATGTACCTATGCTATTTATAAAATGATATAGTGTTTTTGTAAAACGAACATGGATTGGTTGTAAATGTATATTACAAGCTCTGGGGCACTTGCTAAAAATAAAAAATTAAGGACATACAGCTGATATGCTACAACAGGAGAGAAAAGGTAATCATGTAAAATGCTTAATAAAACCAAAGAAGGCAGAGAAAAGTATTTAAATTGACCCCCAAAATAAGTGCAACCAATAGAAAAGTTACAAATATGGTAGACATTCATTCAAATATATCAATTATCAAGTGAAATGGAAATGGTCTAAATAACCCACTTGAGAGAGACGAAGAGAGTGGATTAAAAACAACGCCTAACTATATGTTGCCTACCAAAACTTTTTTAAATATAAAAGCACAGACAGATTACAAGAGAAGGAGAATGATATCACATGCTAACATTAGTTTTAATAAAAGATATAGTAGCTATATTAATTTCATACAAAATAATCTTCAGAGCAGGAAAAATTATGAGAGCCAAAGAGGTGCATTGAAAGATGATAAAGTGGTCATTCCTCCAAGAAGATATAACAATCCTTAATGTGTACTGGCCTAATAACAAAGTTTCAGATATTGGAGGCAAAAATCAAAGAACTGCAAGGAGAAATAGATGAATCCACACACATATGGTCTACTGGTACTATTACAGAATAATTGGGCATCTACATGCAAAAGCATGAATCTATGCTGAATCTATGCACAAATCTTATAGCTTTCACAAAAGTTAGTTCAAAGTGGATCATAGCCCTAAATTTAAAACATTACCCCCAAATTCCTAGAAGATAACATAGAAAACCTACCACCTACCACCTACTTAGTCTGAAAAGGCTACATTTTGTATGATCCCAAGTTTGTCTTTCAGAAACACACACACACACACACACACACACGATAGAAAAAAACAAAACAAAAACTACCACCTACCCAGTCTGTAAAGGATACATCTTGTATGATTATATGATTACAACTCTTTGTCATTCTCACAAATAAAAAACTATAGAGACAGTAAAAGATCACCAGTTGCCAGCAGTTAGGGGTAGGGGAGCAATTCATAGACGAAGCACAGGGGATTCTGAGAGAGGAGAAATAATTCTGTAGGACACCAAATTGTGGATACATTCTAGTATGTATCCGTCAAAACTTTTAGTATTTTACAAGGCAAAGAATGAACCATAAGGTAAAATCTGGAATTTAGTTAATAAAAAGTTAATTAAAAATGAACCAAAGTTTAAGAAAATCTATGTATTTGGAAATAAAGAAAAAAACTTCCTTAATAATCCATGGTCAAAGAAAAATATCACGATAAAAACTAAAAAATAATGAATAAAAAAATTATATATAAAACATATACAAGGAAACTATGTTTATGAGCAAATTTATTTTAGTGTATATTTTATGGTTTATAAATTAGACAATGAACAGCATATTAAACCAAATAATGTTAAATAAAGAGTAAAGGCCATATGAGAAAATAATGAAATAGAAAACACCATGATAACAGTGGGTATCTACAAAGTCCAAAGTTAGTACTTTGATAAGAAAATTAAAACAGTCTCTACATATATTGAAATTAGGTAATAAGAGGATACAATAATGAAATTTATGACTAAAAATTTGAAAATTTAATTTCAAGGGCCAGATTGCTAGACAAGCACAAGTTACCAAAATCTTAAAGACGATAATTAGAAACATTGATTAATTTTATATCTGTTCAATATAACTGCTTTCACAGCCCCCACTGAAAAATAAAAGCCCAGACAGATATCTTCATCCTGAATTTTCCCAAAGGCAGAAACAGATCTCGGTGATACTTTGATTTTGTACTTCTAGCCTCCTGAATTGTGAGGGAATAAATTCCTGCTCTTTTAAGCCTCCCAATTTGTGGTAATTTGTTACTGCTGCCCTAACAAACAAACCCAAGTCTCCACAAATTCTGAGGACATTCTCTGTCTTTATATAGATTGCAGTTACAAAATGTTTACTTTGTGTGTCTGTGTGTGTGTGTGTGTGTGTGTGTGTGTGTGTGATGTTACATTTCAATAAAAAAGAGGGGGAAAATCTTAAAAATTGCCAACATAAAAAATATTAGATGAAACCATAGGAGATTATTGTTTTCATAATTTCTGAGTGAGACACAAAATTGAAAAACTTCAGTTTAAATGAAGGATAACCTTGATTAAATAGTATTTAGAAAATTTACATTTCTCAAATTACCAAGAGTCGAAAGTCAAAAATTCAACCAGAAAATCATGTTTGCAACATATACACACTCCCACCCCTCCCACACACACCATAAATATTTAATAAAAAATACAAAGCCTTTATATGAATCAGTATGATAGAGTAACTAATTATAAAAAATCGGTAATGTCACAATTAACAAACATACAAAAAAGAAAAAGAACTTAAAATATGTGAAAACGTGCTCAATGACATTTATGATTATGTCATGCAAATTAAAATGCTAGGAAAGCATCATTAATACCTCTTCCATTAATGTCTATGCTGACAAGAGGTGGGGGTGAAGTATTATCATGTATTTTAAGCTGGAATGTTAAATAGTCTGAGTTTTATGCAAGACGGCTTGGTAATACCCTTCAAATTTAAAATAACATATGCTCTTTGAGTCAGCAATTTTACTTCCGTGAATTGTGTCTAATAACTCTGAACTAAACAAGGCCTTTTCATACCTTGTCACAATGTTATTTGTGCATACATTTCTTTTATTAAAACTTAACATATACGATTTTTTAAATTGAAAATGTTCAAATAACCAAATAAAAGAACTAGGTAATAATATATTTTTTAGTAATTATTTTAATTATTTTTCTGGTACTTGATATTAAATAGTATAAATTAGTAATGTACAAGGAGTCCCATAACACAATGGTTATATGTTCTCATTAAGAGGTTGTTCACATTTTTCTTATAAAAATAGTATAAATATTGCATAAGTTGACATAAGAAGTGTATTTATTTACTCATCAAAGAGCTATTGGTTTTAAAAGAATTTGTATGTTACCACCAATCAATCTCAAATTTACAACTGTTAAGCAGCTACGTTGGAGGCCACTGTAAAAATACTCCTCAATGCATGGGCATCTGCTCCTGTTCTGTCCTCTCAAAAGAGTAATTTTTCACTTTGACTGCACGTTAGACACATCTGTGGAGATTTGTTTCTTTTGAACCTAAGAACCTTTATTCCAGACCAATTAAATCAAAATCTCTTAAGGGGGAACCGGGAAACAGAATTTTTATTTCACGCTTCCTTGTTGATTTCAATGTGTAATAAAGTATGAGAGTGACAGATCTAAAAACCATTCATGTTTTATACAAACTCTTCTTCCTCTTCAGAAACCGCTGATATTCTGAAGGTTAGTATTTTTTTCAACACACAATTTTCATAGAAACAGACTCTGGTGCAATGGTGTAGAACACATTTGCAGAGACAGGTCATTGATTATTTGATTGTGTGTGTGTGTGTTTAAGTCAGTTTTACCCATAAGATAATAGTTACATTTACATTATTGTACTTGAAAGGAACAAAATTATAACAGTAATTTCAGTCTTGGTAATAGTTAAGACTTAGTGGTCTTTCACCCCAAACATGAAAATTTGCAAGATCCAGTTCTTGAAAACATGGTTAGAGTTGAGAAGGAATGGCTGCTCTATCCCGTGTTCATCATGCTCCTGAATAGCTACTAAATTAATGGGGTCAAATGTTCAGCCTTCTTTTTCTAATGTTCTGTAGGAGCGGAATAGAATTTGTCTCATTCAACTCAACTTACTCAAGTACTCTCTTGTTGTAATCTTCTAGTCAAGTTCTCCATTCTCACTTTGACTTCAATTTATAAATAGTTATATGCCATTAGTCCTCCACTGACATGCAAAATGCTCAATTATTTTCCCTGATATCTTCTTTATCATGTTGTCTTTCCAAATTTTGTCTCTGATAAGTAACTTAAATTTATATTTTATAGCCTATATCTCATTCCTCTACTTGTCTATCTTATTAATTTCTGATTCTTTTCTGAAGAAAGAAAAATAACAGAGGAAGAAAGAGATCGGAAGGAAGAAAGGAGAGAAAGGAGAGAGAGACAGGGAGAGAAAAAGAGAAAGAAAGACAGAGACAGAAAGAAAGAGAGAAAGAGGGAAGGAAGGATTTGGAGGTCTCTACTGAATTTGGAAATATGTAATATCAAGAGGAAGTCGTCACTTAAAAACTGTGATTGTGAAAAGGCAAGTCGTAGCTCTCAATCATTATTAAACATTCTGAAAAATATTTTATCCTATGTATAAACTCTTCCCTACAATTTAGAATTTCCCAATCTAGCCAAGCCCAATATAACTATCAAACCAGCTTCATGTTTATATTCCCCTTAAGATAAAGAGTTGTGGAACAGCTGCCTCACAATGATATCTTTATGACCATCTTTACCAAATTCAAACATAGGCACATGGAGAAGGGAACTCAAACTCCAGGTAATATACAGAATGAATCAATTATGATTCTTCCAGTTGCAAATGATAGATAAACTCAATTTATTACATTTCAGATTATTGGCTCTCATAAGCATCAAGTGTTAAAGACAAAGTTGGATACTAAAGTTGGATAATACACTACAGTAGTAAGGCCAGACCATAATCTGTAATATACTATTGCAATAATAAAAGAGTCCAGTGTGAGCTGAACTCAACCTTCATTTGTACAGAGGTGACTTCGGATGATTTTAAAGGGAGATTAAGAAAATAGGGAGGTGGATGAACAGCGGCTCTGTAAAGTAAGGGAAGTAAAAAATTATAAAAAGTGGGAAGATGGGGGTGGCCCATGTGAAATTCATCTGGATTTGCTAACTGGTGCTTATTAAAGTTAAACTTTTACCCTTCCAGAAAGGCTGGGAGACAGGGGCCCTATCAGGTGCTGGCTGGAATAGACAGTTAATAGACAGTTAATTCTTTTGCACCCTTGAGTTCTCTCAGACAGGCACTTTACATTGAACTAGAGTCATCCTTGGGTTGCAGCCTTGATGTGTTAAAAACTATGTTAGTGTTTTGTTCAAGTCATTATAGACCAAGGTTGAGGCCTAGTTAAGAGAGGACTCAGACGAGGCTAGCAAGAGACAATCTTTGTCACAAGTCAGAGAGAACTATCACCCATGGTTAGACCCAGCAGCTCAAATGACAACAACAATATTTATTGTTCTCTATCTCACAGCAATGATTCCTTGTTTAGCTTCTCTCCTAAGCAAGGTGATTCCTGTTGGTGACTCCTTGAGCACCAAGCTTTTCTCATCATCAGCCTCAGTAACTCCTGTGCAAAAGAGTGTCTGCCTCTCTCTAGTCACTGTGTGGAAGGCAAAATTTTATCTTTACCCTCATGTTTTTTATCCTCTGGGCCTGAGAATTAAATTGACACCAGAAAGATTGTTAGGAGAAAAGCCTACAAATTTATTAAATACAAGTTTTACATGGCCCAGGAGCCATCATAAGAAAATAAAGACCCAAAGACACAGTTAGAATTGAAAATTTATACTGAATTGGTCAAAGAGTAGTAAATTATGATAATGGAAAAAAAGCAAAGGAGCTTAGGCTAGAGTAGTAAATTGGGTAGTGAGATGACTAAGAATATAAGGATTACTCCAACGAGGTTTCTTTGTACTGATTCCCCTTGGCTTCGACTTCCCAACCTTGCTAAGAATGGTACCTTCCTTCTGGTTTAGGAAGGCCATTTTTTCACATGAGAAAAGTATATCCTGCTTTTAATAAACAGAAGATGGTCAGAATGATCATCTTGTACCTGTCTCGCTTCTTGTACTTGCCTTTAAATCAACATAGTAAATACGCCAGAGTGGAACATTTTGGGGTGGTATGGTCTTAACTCCTTCATTATTCCAGCAAAATTTCCAAGAAATAGCACAGATTGACAGCTGAAAAATATCAACCATTTCTGAATTAAAATACTCTGAGTGACGAATGTGATGTTCTTGCCGGCAGGATCTATTTCTCATAACTAGTGCTGGATCCAGTATTGCAGCCACCCTACCTAAATTATGTGAGCTAAGTGGGGGTAAATAGTTATCACAAAGAAAGTTATTCTATTGTCAGTAAAAGGGAAGGGGATGCTTGCCAAGAAGCAGAATATGCCCAGTAAACTAAAAAAGTACATCTTATTTTTCTGAGTCTTACATACGCCATTCCATAAACAAAGATTGTTTATAATGTGCAAAAGACCATACATGTGAGGCAGTGGTGAGAGGCAGAAGAAGACATTGGTTCACATGTGAGAATGGCAAAAATCTTTAATCTTGGCAGTAGGACTTAAATTCAGAGAATTATAACTAAGCTATGCATCTTTTTAAAAAGCATAAATATAATAAAATATTTTTTCCTAGGCGGTATTCTGCAGTTCCATAATTCACATTACTTTTCATTCTTAAACTTGGATTTTAGTGGCTATTAGTCTATAATCTTAACTAACTGCTTTTCTAGACTGGAAAAGAAATATTTATAAATGACTAAGAAATCAAAATCCACATGACATCTGTTGCTCACAGCAAGAACATTACTCATTCACTTTTGTTGTTCAAAATCATTTACATTTGATGTAGAGACAATTAACTACACACATAATGAAAAATAATCACATAATTAAATATTCTTCACAGCACCAGAATACTTTAAAATATTACTGTGGGAAGTTGGTATCCCATTGTGAGGGCAACTTTAACAAAGTAATACAAAAGGTGATTTTAACATTTTTTAAATCCCTTTTCAGGTGTGAGAATATGCTTAAGGTTAGGAGAAAAATAATCATGTTTTCTTATTTTCAACTTCAATATTTTAAAAACTCTCTTCTATTTTTAGAGAATGTATGTAAAGAAAAAATAAATTATTGTTGAAATTCTAGTGTTTCAGTGGATGAAGATAATACATAAGTAGTACCAATGGATTATATTAATGTAAATTCTATACTGTTGGCAAGCTTGGTATTCTGCTGAGAGACATTCGAATCTAGCCTACAACTTAGCTCTCAAGACATTTTGGAGGAAGGTTTGAGATTCTTCATGAGGTGTCAAGTGTGGGGAAAAGCAAGAGAGATCAGATTGTTACTGTGTCTGTGTAGAAAGAAGTAGACATAGGAGACTCCATTTTGTTCTAACTTGTCCTCCTAAAACAACTCCTGTTATTGCTTGAGCCATAAGCATAGCTTTATGCATAGCTCCTCCGATTCCATCACAGGCTTTTACATATTCTGAGATTACATCTGATCCTGCAGGAACCTTTCCTTTTAAAGGCTTAATGGCTGATTGACACTCAGGATTGGCGTTTTCATATGCCATCAACTCCACTATGACCTTACGGGCTTTTTCATCGGCAATTGACTTTTGAGCAACATCTTGGAGCCTTGCCACAAAATCAGGGTAGGGCTCTTTCGAACCTTGTCTTACTGTATTAAATGAGGGGCAGGCGCTTCCTGGGTCTTGGATTTTTTCCCAGGCTCTAAGGCAGATAGCTCTAACTTGCTCAATGGCCTCATTTTGCATTAATGCTTGTTGACTAATAGTACTCCAATTTTGACCTGTTCCTAATAGTTGATCTGCATCTATGTTAACTGGAGGATTGGCAGCCCTATTTCTTCGGACCTGTTCTTGTACCCCATCAATCCACCAAGTCTTAAATTGTAAAAATTGAGAGGGTGAGAGAGACGATTTTGCCAGAATCTCCCAATCATAAGGAATGAGTCTATGTCCATGAGCAATGGAATCTAATAATGTCCTCATATAAGGGGAGTTGGGTCCATACTGTTTTACTCCCTCTTTCATATCTTTTAGCATTTTTATCGAAAAAGACTTATATCTGGCCTCAACTGTGAGAGGCTCTCCCTCTTGGGCTCCTTCTCCAGGTGGCATCGGTTCTAACGTTACTGGGAATTGCCACGCCTCAGTATCTCCTTCCTTTCTTGATTTATCAATAATTTCATGTAATTCACTACCCTGTCTACTAGGTGGTGCCGTAGGATTAAGTCTCCTAGTGGGCAGCTGAGGGTATGGCGCCCTGCCCTGTGGTGCTGGGGGCATTCCTGGATATCCATACTGACTTTCTGGGGGTGGCCGATACTGAAGTTCAGCCGGCGGCCAGTATTGATAATCTACTGGCGGTTGGGTCTTATTTTCTTTAACCTGCGTTTGAGGTTGTAATGTTACAGGCACCTGACCTGCTGGAAGAGGACTTGGCCCTCGTGGTTTAGACTCTGATGGCCCCACTCATTCTGGACCTTTTCCTTCTAATTTTAACGTTTCAGGATATATCACCTCCTGTAATTGATTATAGTCAACATTTTGCGTTGACTGAGCCATTACCGGCTCTGCTACATATTCGCAATGTAAACCTTCCATTTCTTTCTGGGATTTTTTCCTTGTCTTTTCATTACAATCTATTAAACAGCTTTCAGGGGCATCAGAAACTGAAACACTATCTTCTTCTGTTTGAAATGGTTCTAAAGCTGCTTTAATAATGGCCCAATCATTCCATACTGTAAGTGGAATGATATTACCCTTCCTACCTGCTTGTTTTAGTTCCTTACCAATTCTTTTCCAATATTTTAGATCTAAAGTTCCTTGTTCTGGAAACCATGGGCAAACTTGTTCTATTATTTGAAATAGCTTGATTAGATTTTTTGTAGATACTTTAACTCCCCCTCTTTTTAAAAGAATTTTAATAAAGCTGAGATAAGAGGCATATTTACCTTTAATTTTACTTTTAGTTTGCCCCATTATCACCCTAGCTTCTTCCGAGCACACAAGCTTACCGTAAGGCTGACTGTAGACGTACTCGGGATCTCTTGTTGACTTGTCCTCAATGACCACGCTGGAGCATACCTTCACCCTAGAGAAAAGCCTCCACGTTGGGCACCAGATGTAGGGGTGGGTTGCCCCTACACACCTGTGGGTGTTTCTCGTAAGGTGGAACGAGAGACTTAGGAAAGAAAAAGACACAGAGACAAAGTATAGAGAAAGAAATAAGGGGACCCGGGGAACCAGCGTTCAGCATATGGAGGATCCCCTATGGAGGATCCCGCCAGCCTCTGAGTTCCCTTAGTATTTATTGATCATTTGTGGGTGTTTCTTGAAGAGGGGGATGTGTCAGGGTCACAAGACAATTGTGGGGAGAGGGTCAGCAGACAAACACGTGAACAAAGGTCTTTGCATCATAGACAATGTAAAGGATTAAGTGCTGTGCTTTTAGATACGCATCCACATAAACATCTCAATGCTTTACACAGCAGTGTTGCTGCCCGCAGGTCCCACCTCCAGCCCTAAGGCGGTTTTTCCCTATCTCAGTAGATGGAGCATACAATCGGGTTTTATACCGAGACATTCCATTGCCCAGGGACAGGCAGGAGACAGATGCCTTCCTCTTGTCTCAACTGCAAGAGGCATTCCTTCCTCTTTTACTAATCCTCCTCAGCACAGACCCTTTACGGGTGTCGGGCTGGGGGACGGTCAGGTATTTCACTTCCCACGAGGCCATATTTCAGACTATCACATGGGGAGAAACCTTGGACAATACCTGGCTTTCCTAGGCAGAGGTCCCTGCGGCCTTCCTCAGTTTTTGTGTCCCCGGGTACTTGAGATTAGGGAGTGGTGATGACTCTTAAGGAGCATGCTGCCTTCAAGCATCTGTTTAACAAAGCACATCTTGCACCGCCCTTAATCCATTCAACTCTGAGTTGACACAGCACATGTTTCAGAGAGCACGGGGTTGGGGGTAAAGTCACAGATTAACAGAATCTCAAGGCAGAAGAATTTTTCTTAGTACAGAACAAAATGGAGTTTCCTATGTCTACTTCTTTCTACACAGACACAGTAACAATCTGATCTCTCTTGCTTTTCCCCACATCAAGTATGAGTGGGGTAGATATTGTGATGGTGTTTCACTTTGGAAGCAGCAATTCTAGAAGAATAAAAAGCACCTGGCTTAGTTTCTTGCTTGTGGTCAGAATTGTTTTTCAATTTATTTAAAAATTCAGGTCTTGTAAAATCTTTAGATATGGTTACTCCGTAATATATACTGACAACATGACTCTTAACACCACTGTACATTTTAAACCATATTCAACTTGGCATTGAATATGACTAACAACATGACTCAACACAATCATCGATTTTAAACTATATTCACCTTGGTCTTCCCACGGAAATGGCGGAAGTCTAGTGAGTTTCATTCAAACTCTCTGTTGAAGTTTGGAGGCTACAATTTTCATTGGTTCTCTCTTCTCTGGTCCTTATTCTTACCTAGTAGTGTGTCCAGAATTGGTGGGTTCTTGGTCTCACTGACTTCAAGAATGAAGCCGCGGACCCTTGCGGTGAGTGCTACAGTTCTTAAAGGCGGCGTGTCCGGAGTGTGCTCCTTCTGATGTTCGGATGTGCACAGAGTTTTTTCCTTTCTGGTGGGTTCGTGGTCTCGCTGGAACAGCAGCGAAGCTGCAGACCTTTGCGGTGAGTGTTACAGCTCATAAAGGCAGTGTGGATCCAAAGAGTGAGCAGTAGCAAAATTTATTCCAAAGAGTGAAAGAACAAAGCTTCCACAGTGTGGAAGGGGACCCCAGCAGGTTGCCACTGCTAGCTCAGGCAGCCTGCTTTTCTTCTCTTATCTGGCCCCACCCACATCCTGCTGATTGATCCATTTTACAGAGAGCCAATTGGTCTGTTTTACAAAGAGCTGATTGGTCCATTTTGACAGGGTGCTGATTGGTGCATTTACAATCCCTGAGCTAGACACAAAAGTTCTCCATGTCCCCACTAGATTAGCTAGATACTGAGTGTCGATTGGTGTATTTACAAACCCTGAGCTAGACACAGAGTGCTGATTGGTGCATTTACAAACCTTGAGCTAGATACAGAGTGTCGATTGGTGCATTCATAATCCCTTAGCTAGACATAAAGATTCTCCAAGTCCCCACCAGACTAACAAGATACAAAGTGCCGATTGGTGCATTCACAAACCTTGAGCTAGACACAGGGTGCTGATTGGTGTGCTTACAAACCTTGAGCTAGATACAGAGTGCTGATTGGTATATTTACAATCCCTTAGCTAGACATAAAGATTCTCCAAGTCCCTACCAGACTCAGGAGCCCAGCTGGCTTCACCCAGTGGATCCTGCACTGGGGCCCAAGGTGGAGGTGCCTGCCAGTCCTGCGCTGTGCACCTGCATTCCTCAGCCCTTGGGCAGTTGATGGGACTGGGTGCCGTGAAGCAGGGGGCGGCGCTCGTAGGGGAGGCTCCGGCCCGCACAGGAGCCCACCACGCGGGGTTTGGAGGGGAGACTCAGGCATGGCAGGCTACAGGTCCCGAGCACTGCCTGGCAGGGAGGCAGCTAAAGCCTGGCAAGAAATGGAGCACAGCAACTGCTGGCCCAGGTGCTAAGTCCCTCCCAGCGGGGCCAGTCGGCCACTCTGAGTGCAGAGCCCACGGAGCCCATGCCCACCCAGAACTTGCGCTGGCCAGCAAGTGCTGTGCACAGCCCCAGTTCCCACGCGCGCTTCTCCCTCCACACCTCCCCACAAGCTGAGGGAGCCGGCTCTGGCCTTGGCCAGCCCAGGAAGGGGATCCCAGAGTGCAGCCGCGGGCTTAAGGGCTTCTCAAGTGTGGCCAGAGTGGGCTCCAAGGCCGAGGAGGCGCGGAGAGTGAGTGAGGGCTGTGAGGGCTGCCAGCACGCTGTCACCTCTCAGTAGGACGTATTTCTCAGACTTTTAAACACATAATATATTAATATTCCTTGTACTTCCTTCAAAAGCTTTATATAATATTTCAGTTATAGAAGTGTAAACAAATACCACATCATAATATAAGCCTAGGAAGACTCAAATATAGCTTCTAAAAATCACTAATATTACTAAAATTTTACTTCATAAGGAAAAAAATTATATTTTAATCTATCCAAATGTTTTATAAAACAAAACACAAGAAAAATCTAAAAGAGTAATATAAATATGAAATATAACACTATTCTAAATTATGATTAGTAAAAATACTTATTCAATCCCATGTAAAATTATTAATAATAGTAAGATATTTGTATTATTAATAATATGATAAATAAGTTTAATTATTTGGAAAATCCTGGCTTTTGCATTTTTGATACAATATTTTATAGCTCTGATATTAATTTTACATTTCTTTTGTAATAATAGTCATAAAGAAAAAATAGAATTACAAAGGTATATAAAACAAACCAAAACAGAGATGCTCACTCAAAAAATTATAAACATTTTTAAACCCATTCACCAAGAAGTCGTAGGATTTGTATTTGTTTGTTTCTATGTTTTCATCTATCAATGGACTTGTAAGCAAAACTTCTTGAGAAATATAAATTGCTTTCTGAAACTTTAAAAAATTGTTGTCCTAAAAATACATAATTTTATAGATTCACAAACCATTTTAATTCTTTATTTGAAATGTTATTTACGTAGATATGGGTTTCCAATATTTGAAAGTCTGCAGATAGAAGATCTTTTACGTTGTTACTTAATTATGTGGAGCAACAGAAACTCTCATTCATGGTGATATGAATGAAAAATGGTTCAGCCACTTTGGAAGGTAGTTGCTAGTTTCTTATAAATCTGAACATACTCTTGTCCTTGGTATTCACTCAAATTAGTTGAAAATTCATGTTCACAGAAAAAATTTCACGTAAATATTTATAGCAACTTTATTCTTAATTGCCAAAACTTAGAAGCAATCAAGATGGCAGCTCTGTGGCTGGGTTGTGTGCCCAAAGCTTCCTCTAGCTGAAATTGCACACCAGTTATTCTATCAGTCTGAAGTCTCAGGAGCAGCTCGGCTCCCACTGCTCTGCTGGGCATTGCCCTTTTAGAGGCTCCTTGTGGTAGCCCTGGCCCCAGAGCAGTTTTCTGACTGGGCCCCAAACTTCTCAGGAGTATTCTTTGAAATCTAGGTGGAGGTAGCCAAGCTTCCATGGCTTATACACTCTGTCATAAACACTACCAAAATTTACTACATATGCCTTTTGGAGAGGTTGCCACCATGGCCCTCATTGCACCTGAGCCCACTAGAGCCTTACCTGAGTCAGCCAAGGAGCAGGGCAATGGAATGTAGGGGTAGAACCTTGAAATCTTTCTGTTCCCTGGGCCCTTGCAGTTTACTTGTAATGGAAGAGGCATCCCTGATGATATCCAAAATGTCTCTGAGATAATCCTTCCATTATATTGGATAATAGGTCCTGGCTCTATTTAGATGGCTTTTTTTTTTTTTTTTTTTTTAAGACAGCGTCTCACTCTGTCACCCAAACTGGAGTGCAGTGGCATGATCTCTGCTCACTGCAACCTCCACCTCCTGGGTTCAATCGATTCTCCTGCATCAGCCTCCCAAGAAACTGAGATTACAGGCATGTGCTACCATGCCTGGCTAATTTTTTTTATTTTTAGTAGAGTCAGGTTTCACCATGTTGCTAGACTGGTCTCAAACTCTTGACCTCAAGTGTTCCACTGACATTGGCCTCCCAAAGTGCTGAGATTACAGTAGATGGCTATTTAATCTCTTCATTATACTAACAAATAATTCTTAGATTCATTTGAGATGGCTGATTCTAACTAATCTCCTTATTACCTTTCGTCACAGCCTCACACCCTTCATTTTTCTTCCTGAACAAACTTTTTCATGTTTTCTAGTACAAATAGCCTGAAAATTTTCCAAACTTTTAAGTTCTGCTTTCCTTTGATTAACAATTCCATTTTAAAATCACTTCTCTCTTCTCACATTTTACTATAGGCAGTCAAGAGTATCCAAGCTGAACCTTCTATACGTTGCTTGGAAATAGCTTCAGCTAAATGTCCAATTTTGTTGCTCACAAATTCTACCTTCTAGAAAACACAACAAGCAAATAAACACAATTCAGCTAAGCTCTTTGTCATTTTATAACAAGAACCACATTTCTTCAGTTTCCAATACCTTGTTCCTCATTTTCCTTTGAGGCCTCATACAGAATGGATTTTACTGTCCCTATTTCTACCAACCTTCTGTTTATGACCACCTAGATATTCTCTAAGACATCGAGGCTCCCTCTATATCTCTCCTCTCTTCTTTCTGGGCCTTCAGTGGAATTGTCCTTAATGGCATGATATAGGCTTTTTCTAGCATGCACATCAAAACTTTTCTAGGTTCTACCCTTTACCCAGTACCATAGTCAGCTCTACATTTTTAAGTATTTATTTTATCAGCATCCCACTCTTGGTACCAATTTTCTGTTTAATCTATTCGGACTGCTATAACAAAATAATATAAATAGGTAGCTTATAAACAACACAAATTGATTTCTCACAATTCTTGAGGCTGAGACATCCAAGGTCAAGTGGTGGCAAATTTGGTGTCTACTGAAGGCTCATAGACAATGACTTCTTGCTGCATCTTTACATGTTGGAAGGGACTAGCTAGCTCTCTGGAGTTTCTTTTATAACGGCATTATTTCCAATCACGAGGGCTCCAGCCTCATTACCTAATCACCTCCTAAATGCCATTACTTTGGGGGTTAGGATTTTAACATATGCATTTCAGGGGGCACATAAATGTTCAGACAATAGCAATCAATTAAAAAATTCTCTCTCTATATCTATCTCTATCTATCTATATACATATATATATAGTTACATAGATTCACAGCCTGTTGAAAGTCTTCCTGTGCAAAGCTGTCTAGATATGAGTTTCCAATTTTTAAAAGTCTTAAGATAAGGGAGTTTTTATATGTGAATTATATTGTTTTCAGCAGCAACAACAAAAAATTAGATATATTTCCATACATCTGTGTTTAAATTATTTTTGCCTTGGCACTCTTTTGTTTTGGAAATGATACTTACTTCTTATTTTTAAAACTTTCTTTCACTTTAGGAAGATGGATTCCTATTTATTCTTTAAATGCCCCATAGTTATTTTACTAGCATATACATTCCATTATAGAAAATATTGATAATTTTGGAACACTTGTCTTTGGTAGAAGGAAAAATGTTCAGAATTAACTGTAACTGAAATTTGTTAGACAGTTTACCAAATATCTCTTAGTTTTCCTGGGATAGTCTCAATTTAAACCCACTGTCCTAGTATGATGTCCAATAAATGCCATGTTTTACACTCAAATGTGTTGCATTTGGACAACAAATTATGATTCTCCTCAGTAAGAAGAAAAACTAGAGTGACACATGTGATATAAAATCAACATTAATTATCACTGAGAAGAGTTGCTTGTGGCTTTGATTTATGTTTGACTCACAGCACTGTACAGGATATTCTGTGCCTTAATACAGATTATATTCTGTTTTTGTCATAAACAAGTTATATTAGGTCTTATCAGAAAACCTGAGGGAAGTTTAATTTTAATAGAGGACTGTTAATCACTATGTCCCTTGTCAACATTTTCTATACCTCTTCCCAGTTAATTTATGATGTACCCCACCCCCCTTGTTTCTCTTTCTCTTGAAAGTGTTTTAAATGAGCCCAAACTTGAGACCAAAAAATTGCAGAAAATTGTAATTGGATATGCTGTGAAATCATTCCATTCTGGATATTACTACATATGTTCATAATGAAAGAGGGAATAATTATATGTATTTTTTAGGCTTACTTCCCATTATAATCTTGAGATACTGTTGAGTGATGGTTTAGTAATCCAAGCGTCTCTGACAATGACAATAGTCCCAAATTTCTGGGTCACTGTATAAACTACAGTTTTGCTAACACAGTGAAAATTCTGTTTTTAGATGAGTTTTAGATAAGGATCAATAAGCATGTGGGCAATTAAATTCAAACTATTTGGCTATAAACTGCCTCAGTAGACATATGTTTCTTTAATGTGTTCACTTTAATGCAGTGAAAATAATTGTATTTACATTCATATGTATTAGTTTCTGGTTTTATTTAACAACAAATTTTAAGAATTGGGAATACTTTTATTTTGCCTTGGCTTTCCTCCCTTCCTTGAACTTGTATCTACTTATTCATAAACATGCAGGGAAGACAGCAGGCGAACAATGATCCATCCTACATTGAACATTATACTTCTACATCAAGGATAAAGAGGGTCCAGGGAAATTAATCCTTTGCCCTAGGAAGTTTATTAAAAATGCTAAATCAGGAGCTGATGGCAGCTTAAATAGCTTGAAGTAACACTCTAGGGGAAATCCTCTAAAATCCTATCTGCTAAGGCAGATTTGGTTCAAGAAGAGGCAAAGATCAAGTAAGGAAAAATAGCCTAGTTTTAAAACACTACAGACCTTAAATATTAAAGTTAAGAAACTAAAGAAAATTTTTACACAATAGACATATATCAGTAAGAGTTCTGTTTAGTACTAAAAGTCTGAATTCTTTTTTAACTTAAGAAGATATCTGAAACTAAATAACTAAAACTATCTCTGAACAAAAAATAAAGTATCAACAATGAAAAATTGCTGCTTAAACATTTATATTCATGCATAAGTGGAGCTTATCTCCTATAAATATTTGCTGTGAAAACTATACAGAGTGAAATGCTTCTTTGAATGAGACATAGTCTCAACTTTAGGACTTGTTCATCAAAGAATAGGAGGATGGAGTCTATACCCCAATCTTCTATTACATGTATTGTAATTCATTGAGGTGTATGTTAAGACTCATAAAGTGTGATTTGGCAAATATATATCATGCTCTGTAACATATATAATAAGGATTTTTAGACTAGAATAAAAATTAGCTCTTGAAAACTCTAAGAGACACCTCTAGTTTCCATTCTGATATGTAAAGTCCTTGTAAGTTATCAATCTCATAAGAAAAAAACAAAATAATTGATAATGAGAGCTCTTGTTAGATTTATTAGAGAATTGAGGTCACATAGCAAACTACCACCCTGGAAACAGAAGACACAGACAAATACAGTGAATCACAGCTTATAGAGAGCGGAAGACACTGGAGCCAACAACAGGTAAGAACACGTAAACAGTAATTGACAAATGACTATAGGTTGAGTATGGATTATTTTGAAAATTAAAACTTCTGGGGACCCCATCTTGGGAAAGATCTCACACTTTCTTGAGTTTTACCTCCAGGATCCCCACCAGGTTCTTTTGGTAAAGATTGGAAAACACCTTCTACTTCCAGTAGAAAGAGGTAGAGTAGAATGAGGTGGAGTGCCATTTTCAAATATGCTCAGAGCATAATTTTCTCAATAACAAATTTCTCTCAAGGGAAAATAATTTACTAGAACCTTCAATGGCCTAGGAAAAGAGGAATTAAACAGCTCCAATATTCTCTAGCCTTCAGATCTCATGTGAGGGAGAATTTTAAAAGGCTAAGGAATGCTTGCAAAGGTCACGCCCAGAGATTTTGGCACACTCATAAAATGAGCATTTAATCATAAAATTACAGAATGTCTTCCCTCCCTAATACCTTACCACCACATTGACAGGGATCCAGGATAGAAACAGTGGATTATAACTGAAAGAGCTACAAAACACAGACTCCATTTAAGGAGTTCCTAAGGAGTCTCAAAGACAACATGGAAATTAAAGCAAGGACATTAGAGGAAATTGAAGCCTCTGATTCCTCAGCTACAGCAAATATTAACCAGAGCATAGACTCCTGGCCAAATAAACATAAAACCTCACACAAAAAGCCTATTTCTCTCAATTCTTATTACCTGATACATCATGTTTTTGCTTTCAAAAAAAAATATTACAAGACATGTTAAAAAGGCAAGAATAAAACAGCCTGAAGAGACACAGCAAACATCCATATTCAGATATGATAGAGATTTTGGAATTATCAGACAAGGAATTTAAAGTGACTGTAATATAATTCATATGCTAAGGGCTTTAATAAAAAAATCAACAACATGCAAAAACAGATGAATAGTGTAAACAGAGAGATGGAAACATTAAGAAAGAAACAAAAGGAAATGCTAGAAATCAAAAACAGAGAAATATAATTTTAAAATGACTTCGATGGTTTTATCATTCAACTGGGCACAGATGATGGGAAAAAAAAATCAGTGAGCTTGAAGATATGTACACAGAAACATCCCAAACAGAAATATGAAGACAAAAATAAAAACAAGCAAAAAATTCTTAAATCAGAACACTATGCTTAATAACTGTTAGACTGTTGCAAAAGATGTAAATACAGATGGTGGGGTTTCTGGAAGGAGAAGAAAGAGAGACGGGCAAGAGAAATATTTGAACTAATAATAGTGGCTAATAATTTTTCAAAGTTAATGACAATATGCCACAGATACGGGAAGCTCAGAGAACACAAAATAGGGTAAATGTTAAAAAATAAACATCTGGGTTTATCATAGTAAAATTTCATAAAATCAAAGACAAAGAGAAATGCTTCAAAGAAGCTAAAAGGGGAGAACTCATTTTACTTATAAAGGAGCAAGAGTAAGAATTACTTCAGATTTCTCTATAAAAAATGATGCAAACAAGAAGAAAGTAGAATAAAATAAAGTATTAAAAATATATACAATAATGACCCAGAATTTTGAACTGTGAAATTGTCTTCAGAAATAAAGGAGAAATAAAAATTATCTTTAAATAAACAAAATCAGAAATAATTTGTTGCCAGTAGAAATGCATTGCAAAAAAAATGGTAAAATAAAATCTTTTTTTCCTCTTAACTTATTTAATAGAGCTGTTTGTTTAAAAAATAATGGTAGGCCAGGCGCAGTGCTCATGCCTGTAATCCCAGCACTTTTGGAGGCCGAGGCAGGTGGATCACCTAAGGTTAGGAGTTGGAGACCAGCCTGACCAACATGGTGAAACCCCATCTCTACTAAAAATACAAAATAAGCTGGGCGTGGCGGCACATACCTATGATCCCAGCTACTTGGGAGGCTGAGGCAGGAGAACCGCTTGAACCCGGAAGGTGGAGGTTGGAGTGAGCTGAGATTATACTACTTCACTCCAGCCTGGGCAAAAAGAGAGAAACTCTGCCTCAAAAACAAGCAATCAAACAAATAAACAATTGTAACAATATACTGAGTGATTCAAATAAAAAAAGAATACTAGCAAGGCAACAAGTTGCAGATGGAGAAATTGAGAATACTCAGTTAAAAGGAGAAAGATCAATTATAAATATACAAGAATGTTGATTTAAAAATCTTGATAGTAATGTTAAAATTTATAGAACTGTACACTAAAAAGGTAAATTTTACTGTATAATCATTAAAAAATATATAATATAAAGCTTTATACATATTTAAAACTAATAACTCTGGGAAATCTAGACAAGAAAAATTTTATAATACTAAGCCTATCAATGAATGCTTCATGAATAAAAGAGCCCAAAATATAAATCAAAATATGAAAGGTAAGACATTTTAACAGCTAGGGACAATGAGGGGAGGCTGTTTGGGTGGAAGAAATGACATTATCAAATATTCCAATATGCTTCAGCCAAGGCATGCAAAGAGGAATATGTATTGCCTAGCAAGAAAGCACAGAAGATTACTCGAGAAATAAGTCCAGCTCTATCCACTGGAAAGATTGGAGCTTCAGTTAGGAATTTAATAAAATAGTCCTATTATGTGATAACAGGCCTTGAAAAAGAATCATGGAAATGAAAGAAGATATATAATCAGGAATACGTTCAAATAGTAACTGGGTAAACTAAGAAGGGCTTTGCATAATTTTTATTTATTTTCTTATTTATTTATTTATTTATTCATTCATGCAAGAATATACTCCTGTCAAGTCATTTTATAATTGGTTTGTGCTCATTATTCCAGTGTCAACTCAAATGCCATATACCCAGATCGATATTTCTCTTGATCATACTTTGTCACAGTATTTCATCCTAGTAGAATTATCTGAAATTTACTAAATTAATTTATTTGTTTGTCTCCCAGACCACACTGTAACAGAAGAAATTTTGTCAATGGCTGAATCTCAATCATTTTGCAAAGCACATAATGTCAAATCAATATTTGTTTATTGACAAAGCATGTGAAAAATGAAAAAAGGTAATAATAAAAAATAATCTGGAGCTTAGAACCCGGAAACCTGGTAAAATACACATTGAATCTAGAGACATCAAAGAAGAAATTTCATTAGTGAAAAATGATCGACTCAGCTTTGGACATCAATGCTGTTTGCAAACATTGAGGTAGTGATATCTAGTGAGGAGATGAAAATGTAAAATTAGCATTTAGTGGAGTGTTTGAGACTGCAAATATAGACTAAGCAGTCATTACATTAAATTATTGCTGAAAAAAATAAATTAATGCTGAATAATTAGCAGGAATAAGATGTCTCAGAGAGAGAGGGGCTTCAAGTGTGTGTGTGAGAGAGATGAAGCAAAGGAAAATAAAAGGGATAGGTCAGTAATATACAGAAGCAAACCTGTGTCAAAATCAGAAATATGAAAGTGTGAAAAGTTTAATACTGCCAAAAATGGGAAATAGCCAGATTATTAGAAAATCTGGAAGTAAAGTTTGTACGCGAAGTGCAAATATTACTCAAATATCTATTAGAACTTAGAAAACAAAAACTTACAAAAATTGGGTAGAGAAATGCACGTAAAAAAAATAAAATGAGCCCAGAGAAGAAGCGAACATCAGGTATAAAAGTAATATGCAACAACAAGGAAGCAAACATTTGAGAAATCTAACGATGTGGAAAGGTGGGAATATGTCAGAACCTCAAGGAGAATTTTGTTTTTGGAAAGGCACAACCTCTTTTTGAAGCAGGAGAACAGGAAAACATGGTAAGTGAGGTAAATTATATTTTAAAAGTGGTGAGACTCTTAAAGATAAGTGAGGTAAATTATATTTTAAGAGTGGTGAGACTGAGGAAGTTTATGCCAGATGACCTCCATCCTCAATAAATTATGTAGGATACTTCTCTATTGAAAGAGAAAAATGAGACTGAAAATGACATTGAAATAAAGGGTTGGGAAAAAATAGACAAATTTAAAATACTTCTACAGAGACAGAATCAATATGAGATAAATAAAAGAATTGCTGGCTAGAAGTTAAGAGTTAGGAGACTCAATATCATGTTATTATACTGGGTACCTGTTACATGTTTCCATGAACATTTCCAGTAGTATCAGGCTGAATGAGAATAAGAAAAGCATGAAGACTCAGGCAGGAAACTGGCTTGGAGAGCACTATATTTTTTTGTTGTTTACTTGTGTAAATTTAATTATCTAAATCCGTACTCTATTGGCACTTCCTTTTAGATGTTTGCTTTCAATGGTTGGTTACCCTCCTCTCTCTCTAGTTTCTTGGATGATGAATGGAAAACAAACAAAAAATGTAGTGTGATAATATGTCTACGTTTTGTTTAAGTCTGTAAAGGTCTTGCTATGCTTTGCATGTAGAACGAGAGAAGACTGCTTTCACCCTAACAATGAGAAAGAGACAAATAATCTGCAAAATTATAACTTTACTTGAGCCCATCAGAAATAGGAGGTACCAAGGCAACCAAATAAACTGAACTGGAAAGTGTGACAAGTCACTGCTAAGAGAAATGAGACAGGAACTTTTCACCTTTGGAGGATCATGGGAAAAAGTTAGTTGTTATACAAGAAAATGAGAAAAAGGAAGGTGGCCAAAAATTAACTAATTTTTAAAGGCCAAGAGTGGGGCAGTATGACAACTTGGAAAAAGGGGGAGCGAAACTCAATATGAATTTACAGCCTTCCAAAAGGGGCTCACAGGAAGGATTGAAGCAAGGCAAAACAAAACAAAACAAAACAAAGAAAGCCCTTCTTCATGATACAGGGTGCAGGAGGTGATTGGCTGCTGTGAGAGAAGGACACAAAGCCACGCCCACTTCCCTCATAACTTTCTTATTGGAGCAAAAACTTTAGGCTACTGGTGAAGGGCAGCTAACTCTCCAGCTCCCAGGGCCAGTGAAAACTCCATTGCTTTTGTGAGGTAGGAGTGAGGGGAAGGAATACACACCTCTTTGTGGGGAAAGATAAGAACACTCTCACTAACAGCATGTAAGTAAAGATACATTGTAGCATACATTACATGTATGCTACATGTATGTAAGTAAAGATACATTATACAATGTAAGTAAAGATACATTACAGCATGTAAGTAAAGATACATTGTAGCGGGGAGGAATAGAAGTAGGGTTGCCAGATTTTGCAAATAAAAATACAAGATAGTTAAATTTGAATTTCAAATACAATACAAATAACTTTTTTAGTAAAGTATTTTCTTATACTGCATGGGACATATTTGCATGGACAGTAAATTCCATGGGATACATAATAATTATATATATATTATATATAATGATTTTATATATATGGATATATAATGCTTAAATATGACAAATGGTTAACCATTTATCATAAATTCATTGAACTTGGAATCTTGTATTTTATCCGGCAACCCGAGGTAGAGGCGGAAGATTTCTGCCTATAAAGGAAGAGCAGGAGCTCCTCTTATAAGCAGATGCTATTTACTCAATAGGCCATGTAAATTCAGCATCTGACTAGTTTTCAGTGGCTAATCTGCCACTATCATTTCTTATCTGAATTATTGGGTAAGTCCTGTAAGTGGAGTAACTGCTTTCCTCCTTGCCGGAATACAGTCAATTGTCAACACAGAAGACAGAATGTTACTATTAAAATCTAAGTCATGTCGTTTTGTATCATATGATCTTCAAACTCAAGTCTTCCAGTGGCTTCCAGTGTCACTCAAAGAAAAAACCAACATGTGTGTGGCCTATAAGCCCTTCTCTGAATTCATTTCCTAACCAACAACAGGCTTTCTTGCTATTTATTGGATTTGCTAATCATATAGCCATTTCTGGTTCTTTGTGGTTATTTATTCCTCTGCTGAGAAGGCTCTTCTCCCAGCTAGCCACACATGGCTCTCTCTTCTCATTCTTTGGATCTTTTCTCAAATGCCACTCAGTTAATTGAGTCCTTCTAGAACTGTGCATACTACAATTGCACCTCACCATTCCCATCTATCTCACTCTCTCCCCATCATGCTTTATTGTTGATCTAAGACACAGCTTATTTTATGTTTTGCTCTGCTTATTTTTTTTTCTTTTTTCTTTTTTTGTTTTTGTTTTTGTTTTTGAGATAGAGTTTCTGGCCGGGCGCGGTGGCTCACGCCTGTAATCCCAGCGCTTTGGGAGGCCGAGGCGGGCGGATCACGAGGTCAGGATATCGAGACCATCCTGGCTAACACAGTGAAACCCGGTCTCTACTAAAAATACAAAAAATTAGCCGGGAGAGGTGGCGGGCGCCTGTAGTCCCAGCTACTCCGGAGGCTGAGGCAGGAGAATGGCGTGAACCCCAGGGGGCGGAGCCTGCAGTGGACCGAGATGGCGCCACTGCACTCCAGCCTGGGCAACAGCGAGACTCCATCTCAAAAAAAAAAAAAAAAAAAAGAGATAGAGTTTCACTCTTGTTGCCCAGGCTGGAGTTCAATAGCAGAATCTTGGCTCGCTGCAACCTCCGCCTCCTGGGTTCAAGCGATTCTCCTGCCTCAGCCTTCCAAGTAGCTGGGATTACAGGAGCCTGCCACCACGTCCGGCTAATTTTTGTATTTTTAGTAGAGACGAGGCTTCCCCATGTTGACCAGGCTGGTCTTGAACTCCTAACCTCAGGTGATTTACCTGCCTCGGCCCCCCAACGTCTGGGATTACAGTCGTGGGCCACCACGCCCGGCCTGCTTTATTCTTTTTGTTATCTCTTGTCTCACCTCACTAAAACAGAGATTGGGAATTTTTGTTTGTTTTGTTCATGGTTATATCCTAGGATCTAGAGGAGTTCCTGGAAACATAATTGATGCCCCATAAATATGTGTTAAATAAATGAGTACATGAATGTACAAATGAATGAGAGAACTACAGCATAGAGTTGAGTGAATGTTGCTACCAAAATAAAAATATTCTATTTTACAATATATAATAATGCTTTTTAGAAATGTTGAGAAAAACATGGTACATTTATATGCTCTTCCTTCTGAATATTCATACATTAGAGTATGACTTTTCTTGATTCCCTAGGGTGCCACGGTAACCCTCAATCTCACATTAAGTTTCCACATTGATATAAAGTGCTGCCTCAGATGGGACACACTGTAGCCTTTTAATACCAACATTCATCACGCTAAAATATATGCATGGCCTATAACTTCTGTGGAATAGCTTACAATGTGGAATAGGAGTGATCCCGAGGCAGAGCTTAAAATAAGCAAATAGGTCAAATGTTCAACTTACCTGCAATATTTTTAATTACTTGGCATATCTTTTTAAATGAATGTTCAGACCCTATCAAACCATCATGACACTAAACTTAAATGAGAGAAATACCAGGAGCCCCATGTGTTTCATCTTTTTTAATGCTCCAAGTAAAATGAATCTTTTGATTTTTTTTTCGTCCTGAAAATGTCTCTAAAGAGCCAATGGTTTAAATGCAAAGTTCTTCCCTTAAGGAAAAGGTTCGAAGTTTTCATTTTTCTAAGAGTAAAATATTACTTTCTCACATGAAAGTTTTGTCTATTTTATTGCTAGAGTTGAAAAAAGAAAAAGTCTTGGAACTTCTTTAATATAGCCCAATTCATCAAACTGATTCTTTCTTGCTCTAGGTTATTTCTCATTGATATTCCCTTTGGTTGCTAGAAATTTCTAAATTAGTGTTTCATACAACTATGTGGCAAACATTATTTAGCTAACTATTACCTTTCATTTGTATTCATTATGTGTACATGTGACTTTATCATTGCTTAGCATTATAATAACCATAAACGAGTGATTTATATTGCCATAGATAAAAGTATTTCATTTAAAAATCAGCATCTTTTCTTATTATAATCTTTTAAAGAAAGAAACATCATTAAACATAAAATGTCACTATTTATTTTAGTAGTATATGAGTGTGTGTGCATTACAATACTGGTGAACTATAGCTTTCAGCATCTTATTTTTTTGTTTAGATTTTTTAAATCTATGTGTCTTTTAAACCTCAAACTGTTGCCTTTTATTGTTGAAAGAGAAATGATGTAATCATGGTAGCAGTAACAACATATACAAGATAAAGAAAGTTTCCCCACATAAGGAAAAAAAATTCATTTCTTCTTTTTATTTCCTGGAAAGTGTACATAACTGCTTTGAATTCTACCGATTTAGAAAACGTAAACATATTCCACTCTTGTATTCATCTCTTTGTATGAAGTAACTGCAAGATTCTCTTTAAGGATTATTTTCAACCTCTGACTAATTACTATGTAAGTATATCTTCCAGATACAGTCATGTATCACTTAACAATGGGGATACTCTGTGAGAAATGAGTTGTTACATAATTTGATAGTTGTGTGAATATTATAGTGTATTTACAAAAAACCTAGACACTGTAGCATACTACACACATAGGCTATAGGTTATAGCCTATTGTTCCTAGGCTACAATTATGTACAGCAGTTACTGTACTGTATGCAACTGTAATACAATGGTAAGCATTTGTGTATCTAAGCATGGTCTAAACATAGAAAAGATACAATAAGTATGTTATTTATGGTCTCATGAGACCTCTATGATATGTGTCCATTAACTGAAACATTATGTGGCTTATGACTATAAATATTTGGAGGAGACAAAGAATCTATAATTTTCATGAGAGTTTATAATCATTAAATAAGATAAATCATTAAAAATATAAATAATATTTATCATTTACTATTAAAAATAACTAGTACTAAATTTCAAAAAGTTTTGGTAATTTTCTGTCTCCTGTTTCTATGCTTTGTAAAATTTAATTATGTAAATGCTCCTATGAAATTATACTTTTGTTTACTTTAAATAGATTTATACCCAAAACGTAATTTTTACAGTCCTGACGGTTCCTGTCTGTGATGGTTAGTTTTATCTGTCAACTTGGCTAGGCCATGGCACCTAGATATTTTGCCAAACACCCATCTAGATGGAGCTGTTAACATATTTTTTAGATGAGATTAACATTTAAATCAGTAGACCCTAAGCAAAACAGATTAACTTCCATAATGTGAGTGGGCCTCATCCAATCAGTAGAAGGCCTTAGAAAAGACTGAGGTCATCTGAGGCAGAGATAATTCCACCTCTGGACAGCCTTTAGGATCCAACTGCAACATCAACTCTTCTTTAGTTCTTCAGCTTCTGTCTACCTGCAGATTTTAGTGTTGCCAACCCTCACAATTGCATAAGCCTATTCCTTAAAGTAGATTTCTCTCTCTCTCTCTCTCTCTCTCTCTCTCTATATATATATATATATGTACCCACACACACACACATACAATCATGTATAGCTTAATAATGGGAATACAGCTTAATAATGGCAATACATTCTGAGAAATGCATTGTTAGGAGATTTTGTCACTGTATTAACATCATAGAGTGTGCTTACACAAACCTAGATGGTGTAGCCTACTACATACCTAGGCTATATAGTATAGCCTGTTGTTCCTAGGCCACAAACCTGTACAGCATGTTATTGTACTGAATGCTGTAGGCAATTGTCACACAGTGGTAAGTATTTGTGTATCTAAGCATATCTAAGCATAAGTAAAAATACCATATTGTAATCTTATGGGACCACCATAGTATATGTGGTCTGTTCTTAATTGAAACATTGTTATGTGGCACAGGACCATATAAATATATACATATGTACAAACATATCCACACAAATGCACACATTCTATTATTTCTTTTCCTCTGGAGAATCCCAACTAATACATCATTTTACCACAGTCTCCATTGTAAATATGCTTGGCTTATTGGCTGATACCATCTCTGCTGTAGCCTTTCTTTGGCCTTTCTTCCCTCTGACCCTTCCCAGGCTACCAAAGCTCACCATTTTGGGCATAGAAGCTCCTGTGGGAAAGAAACAAAAGTTGGGACTTTTGGTGATCTTATAAATTCAGAGGAGGAAGAATGGAAGAAACTAAAATTAAAGTAAAACAAATGATTTCCAAACTAATCCAGAAAATCATCAGCCTTAGTGAAGATAAATTGAGAAGTCAATTTTAAAACCAAACACCACATGTTCTCACTTATAAGTGGAGCTGAACAATGAGAACACACGGACACAGGGAGGGTAATAACACATACTGGGGCCTGTAGGTGGGGGATGGTAGCTGTAAGGAGAGCATTAGGAAAAATAGCTAATGCATGCTGGGCTTAATACCTAGGGGATGGGTTGATAGGTGCAGCAAACCACCATGGCACATGTTTACCAATGTAACAAACCTGCACATTCTGCACATGTACCCATGAACTTAAAATAAAAATAAAGAACTGCCTCTAGATACACTCACTATACATTTTTAAAAATTATTTTTAAAAAAACTTTAGGGTTTTCAAAAGGCAATAATTATTTACTAGTGTGAAATAGTTGGCATACTACATTCTTCCAAAAATATAGCTAAATAAGCAGCCTGTAATTAACAGGAGTTTTGCTCATGTAGAAGGACAGTGACTTTGAACCATAAAACACTTGAAGGCAGGTGAGTGGAATGGCTCAGCTAGGGGATCCAGGGTGGGTGCCTTCCCACCAGTGTGGGCCGATTAAGGCTCTATCTTGAAGGAAACTGGGTAACAAAGGGTTCTGAAAGGGAGAACAGCAGATATCAATAATAACAACAATGGCAATAAGTAATTTCATAGCTTTTTTTAAATGTTTAAACTATCCTCACAAAAATAAGAAATCTCTGCTTCTTTTTTAGTTTTTATTGTTTTCTATTTTAGAATTCAGAATTCAGGCCGGCAGTATTAGCATTTTGTTCTCACTACATTAGAGTTTGTAGGCATTTAAAGGCTAAGTTGAGAATTGAACAAGTTTTATATTATTCCCATTGAAGTATTTGTTCAAAGTTGTAAATAATCAACTTAAAAATGAACTTTGAGAACAAAATGTATTTGTAATTTTCAGGCTTGCCAATACTGTTACATGTATCATCATTCATTTTTAAAACAAAGTGAAGTTGAAAATATTTTGTCATCATTTTTGTTTATCTCTTACAGATCTGGATTCATAAAGACTTTCCAAGGTGGTTTAATTATTCCAAACTATAAAAAGCTCTGCTAATATTTACCAATGAGGTTTTTAAACTGCAGAGTATTGTTTCTGCTTTGTGACTTTGAAAGTTTAATTGATTGCTCTAGGGACACATTTTTCAGTTGATTGATAGGAGAACATTTCAAATATTATAACATTGCATGTAGACCATAAATTTACAAATTGCTCCTTTATAAAACTGATAAAATTAGATATTTTTCAAAATAAGCAAATATCTGGAAAAAATTAAGACTCTTTGAATACATGATCAAATGAAATAAACTACTATTTACTAAATATCTATTCTGGAGAAGGGAGGGAACATTGGTTAGCAAAGTATAAGGAGAATAAAATTGAGTCCCTTCACTGAAAAGCCAAGACATAGCATAGAAGAAGAAAGAATTAGCAGTTAGCAAGGCCTCAAAAAAATCTTAGCATTTCGTATGTTCTTCAAATTTAGTACTTTTTTTTTTCAGATCACCAAAGATTCCATTACTATTAAATTAAATTAAATGGAAATTGCTATTTCCATTTAAATCTGGTAAGGCTTGTAATCACATCCTACCTAGCTTAATCCTAGAAAATATCATCTTTGAAATGAGATTAAACATATTAATTGTGATCTTTAATACATATTACTTGGTTGTTTTTATATACCACCTAAAATCCTCATGCATACATCTTGTTGTATACATGGCATACATTGGGAGACACTGCTTTATAGAAATACCATCTGAGGCTGGGCGCAGTGGCTCACACCTGTAATCCCAGCACTTTGGGAGGCCAAAGTGGGCAGATCATCTGAGGTTAGGAGTTCCAGATCAGCCTGGCCAACAGAGTGAAACCTCGTCTCTACTGTCTTTACTAAAAATACAAAAATTAGCCGGCCATGGTGGTGCACGCCTGTAATCCCAGCTACTTGGGAGGCTGAGGCAGGAGAATTGTTTGAACCTGGGAGGCGGTTGTTGCAGTGAGCCGAGATTGTGCCACAGCACTCCAGCCTGGGCAACAAAAGCAAAACACCGTCTAAAAAACAACAACAAAAAAAATGCTATCTGAAAAAGCTCAAATTGCACCAAGCCTCAAGAATGTAGAATTTCATTGCTTAGCATAGGAATTTGTTCCACAGGACAACACTGGGTTTTAAAAACCTGTTCCTTACACTAAACTGAAATCTGTCTCCTAATAGTGCCACATGAAAATGTAGATACAAACTGGATTTTATCTATATTTAATTGGAAATTATACTGGGAATATAGTGACCATGATTTAAATGACTTCTAATTTAGAAATTATTATTACTTACTAAGATGTTAATTTTAATAAATGTATACTGATTTATAGTGATCTTATTTAGTATTCTCAAATCATTTGCTTAATCATCTAGTCTAGAATATTTTCAGGATGTGTGGTTGAGTTTACCAATTCTCCTTCTTTATCTCTTTCTTAAAACGGAAATCCAAAAAGAATTTGCCCACCTGCAACTTTCTAGGTTGCAGTGTCTGTAATTACAAGTATTACAAGTGTCTGTAATTTCATAAAACTCTCCAGTTTTATTTTCTACTTCTACTGATTCTACAGTTTCATATTTAAGTACTCTTGGTATTTTTAGACATTCCGCAAAGAAACAATTTCATTTGTAAAAGTTCTCTTAACCCTAATATTAACATTGAGGTTTTGAGTCTAAGTCATTAGAAAAATAGCAGAATTACTAGAAAAATGTATAAACAAAAATCATCTAGAGATGAGTAAATTCAAAATTTGTTTAAATTATCCTGACTAAGAACATTCTGTCTGTAAATATTTTATAGTATGCATTGCTGACCAAGACTTTTAAACATTTCTAATTTTACTATGGTTCTTCATAGACTTTAAGACATAATTAACCTCAATGCATCAATGTATGTATGTGTACCATGTATATAATTCTCCATAGGTACACAAATTACATGCACATATATTTCTTTTCCCCCACGGAAAGTTATAACTCTTTCCAATTGCAATTTCCTAGGTCAATCATCATTCATTCAACCAATTAGCAAACATTGAAACTTGATTTAATAAGATAACACATGTCAAGGACAATGTTTTGATCACACCTCCTGGTTATAACAGCTTTTGAGTCAAGCAGAACTATACTCAAAATTACTTTTAAAGAAAAGTTTGCATTAATTTATTTTAGGAAATCTTTGAAATTATCAGAATTGACATTCTCATTGAATTTTAATGGTTAAGATGACTTTCAGAAAAACACTTAGGCTTCACAAGTGTCAAAGTTGTTATTTAGTAGTTATTAGCCTAACATTATGTAAGAATTTTTATAACCTGGTATTATATGTCAAATAAACAGAAGTGAAGTCTTATTCTTGTTTAGTTAGGTAGGTATTGAGGAGTAAAAGCTTTCTACCAATTATACACTTAGAAAGCCCTGATTTGTGGATTTGACTATTTAGGAAATATATATACATATCTTACCGCAGAAAACATAGATTTGTGTGTTTATGAACATATAGATGCTCTCTGTGATGAGATAGTGTGTGTGTATATATGTGTGTGTATACATACATGTGTATATGTGTGTCTATATGTGTGTATATATGTATTGTATATATATATGTGTATATATATATGGGTGTGTTTATATGTATACATGTATACATATACACGTACACACAATTTATGTGTATGAGTTGTTCTTAACACAGAGCCTCACCTCAACCAGGTGGCTTTACTGCTTTTTCTCCAGAGGAAAAAAAAAGATTTTAGGTGTAAACTTCTTTTGAGGGAGGAGAATCTCATGATACTAACATATCAATATGTTTACATTCTTAATTCCATTGCTTTTGAATTTATTGTGCAAATCTCCCATAGACTTTGGATTCCATTTCTTCTTTCTGCCTACAGAATTTAATCATTCTCCTCCTTCTTCAGTTTAACCTAGATAACTGCAAATAAAAACAAAAAGAAAGGAAAACAAAAAAACTTTATCTCAATATTTTTTACTTTCTTCCATCCTTGGGAAATATGAGTTTCCCAAGGCCTAGAGAGTACAGGTGATTGATAGTTGTGTGTTTAATAAGCAAATAAGTGCTTTCCCTTAAGGTAATCTGTTTATCTTAATCATTTTCTATGTGAAAGTATAGAATAAGTTAAACACTTATATGGCTAAGTGGAGATAACAACCACTCCCACAAACACATCATATTACCCAGGAACGTACAAAGTACATTACAGAAAACATTGATAAATGTATTATTAGAAATATTAACACAAATACAATAGAATGGGAAGAAAAATTCCTCAATGATAAAGACTTTTTTTTCATTTTACCCTAGACTATTCTCTTTTTA
Organism: Pan paniscus; assembly: GCF_029289425.2. Taxonomy (NCBI): domain Eukaryota; kingdom Metazoa; phylum Chordata; class Mammalia; order Primates; family Hominidae; genus Pan; species Pan paniscus. The sequence continues at coordinate 101,514,674 of NC_073253.2, forward strand.
GTTAACATTAATAAAAATTCACAAGTATACAGTTACTCATGTCTCTCCTGTTTCTTGCAACAATTGAGAATGGGAAATAATAAGTTAATTTTAAATATTAGTACATCCACAGGACTTAGAAAAAAAATTTCCTGGTTGAGATTAAATTGTTTATATAGGGAAAACAGTCACAAATTAAAGATTGTATGAATTATTTTTAAAAAACATACATTCACAAAAAGATTCACATAAGAATCTTACTTGCAAGCTGATTTGTAATAGCCAATATTAGAAACAACCCACATGTCCATCAGCAAGAACATAGATGAAAATATTGTGGTATTTTCATAAAATGGAAAGCTATTCAGCAATAAAAAATTAAAAAAAAAAACTAGTGATACATTCAATAGCAACATGATTGAATCTCAAACACATTACGTTGAGTGAAAGTAGCCAGATATCAAGGACAAGAACAGCCAAAACCCATCTGTGGCAATAGAAAATAATTTAATTTGGGGGCAAGAGGAGAGAATTGGTGAGAAAAGTGTGATTGGTTCATTAGACATTTCTAGGGTATGAAAATTTCTGTAGTTTGATTCAGCTTACGGTTATATAGTTATGTCTAATTGCTAAAACTCCCCAAACAGAACATCTTATTTCTGTGTTAATTTATGTTAACGATATATTAGTTTATATACATAATCTATTTTTCTAAAGTGTTATGGTTCTGAGTGTTATGTTTTTGTCTACCTGCTGTCTCAAATTAATTTTGTATAGGGAGTTAGAAAGTGGTTGAAGTTATTTTTTCTTATATATCTAATTTTTCTAGCAACAAATTAGATATATATATAAGGAAAAAATATCTATGAAGATTTCTTGCTTCATTGTTAAACTTCTAGCTTTCAAACATGTGGGAAATCTCATGCTTTTTCACAGCTTCACCGCCAGGATTTTCTGGGGGGGCTTTTTGTGGGAGTTTTAGGTCTATAGTTCTGCCCTTTTAGTTCTATGCCTAAAATAGTTTGGCATAGAGTACAGTAGTCCCTTTCCTAACTTCTCTAGGACTAGAGCCCTGTGCAGTGTGGAGGCATGGAATTCTTCAGAAAAATGTCTCTTAGTTCTCTTGCCACTCCCTCAGTATTTTGTAGGTGAAATTCCAGAATGCCCAAGGAGTTTCTTTTTGCTCTCTTGCCCTGATTAGAGGCTTTTTGCAGCTGAAGATGTGCAATTAATAGATTTCTCTCAACATTCCTGCCTCCTTCACCACTACCACACATGATGATGAACAACTAATAAAGATTGCATGTAGGTGTAATGTGCACTTTAGTAAGATGCTCACAACAGTCTGTATGGCACTGGTAAACCCAACTAGCATCTCTTCATCCACTTTCTTGTGGATTCATCTTCCTGTGTAGGTCTACCAGGCATAGGAAAGTTGAGAGCTCGTTCTCACCTGTATAGAACCTGAGACTTTCTAGAATTTAGTTCTTTGTGTGTGTGTGTGATCAATTTTATAATGACTTTCTCAAAACGATAATCACGATAGTCATTTTACAATGACTATCACGATAGTCATTTTATAATGACTTTCTCAAAACAATAATAATGAAATTTAACCTTTTTTTGTTTTTGATTCTTAGAGTGGGAATGCACATTTCATGCGACATCATGTTTCTCAAAGTTTACTGATAAAAAAATTAAAAATACATACATCCCTATTAATAAAATAAATAAAATTGACTAATATACAGAGAAATTATATATGGTTCTGTATTTAGGTGGATATGCACAAAGAGGTATATATAGAAATAATAAGAATATGATGAAAGAAATACCTTTAATTTTGATATTTATTCTAATTACGCTCTTGCATATAACAATATTTTTATTAATATAACTTTTGAAAATATTGATCTATGCAAAATTAAAAACATAATTCTAAGAACATTGGGATAGATATTTGCTAAACATGGAATAGCCACAATACCCCATGCATAGTTATATTTTTGCATTTATTATCACATTTAACCTTACAAAATTATGAGATATGTGTAATCCCACATAATTTTATAAGTGAGAAAATTTTATAGGTTTTTATTTTATAGGTGAGAAAACTGTGGCAAGTGGAAAGGCCAGATTTAAACACATCCGATTTTACTACTGGGATTTTCTTTTAATAGAATGCATGCAGTATTGCCTTCAATTTTACAAAATAATTCTTTAAGGCACTATAAAGATAATTTAAGATAGATATACTTTACGGAATATAACAAGATGACTTGTTTGAATATAATATAGACATGAACAAAATTGCTTTTATTATTTTCCTCAAAAATCATACATTACATTTAATTAGGTATGCCATTGCTATATGACATAATTTAGTAAACTTATTATATTAAATAATATATTTATATCTACTCTGTCTCACTTTTTCAAAGGTTTATTTTCTACATCAAAGAATTATATTGAATCCCTACAGTATGTTTCTCTCACCAGAATACTGACACCATAGTGAATTAACACTATGTTAATTCAAAGTTAAAATCCCTTTATACTTTAAATAAAATTGTATTTTTAAAAGATACAAGCCAAGGGGCAAGTATCTTTGGGAACCTCTGTACCATAGTCATTCTGTATGTTAAACTGCTAGCTAGGAAAGTCAGTTGTCTCTTATCTTCTCTGTATGTGTGTAGGCACATTATATACAAAGTAATAAGTATAATTGAAGCAAAATAAGAACCTTAATAATGAAGTGCAATAAGGTGGCTATAAGATGAAAACATATTAATTAGAAGTGCTTCACTTTTAATAATTTATGATGATATATACCAAATTTTTATCTTTTTTTTTTCATGAGCACCTTGTAGATCACTGTTTCTCAAACTGGCAACTGAGGCCAATGTAAGGTTCTTCAACATGGTATTGGAGCTCAACACTATTCTAGGTAAATTTTAGTGACAGAAAATTCATTTTTAAGTAAAATGAATAAAATGCTTTGTGTTAACATGACAACATAAATCTTAATTATTTTATATCTTTGGGAAAGATTATTTGATTTACCCAATGAAAACTAAGAAATCTGTTTCAGTCTTGGTGATTGAAAGACTAAACTGTAGTTTAGATTCTATATCCAGTTAGTTTCTTGTATTACTCTATTTATAATTATTGAAAACTCAACTCACAGCTACAGGTTGGGGAATGGCAGTGTTTGGTGGCTTCATCAAATGTGTCTGAATATTTGGCATGGACCCACAAATAAGGAGATATTTATTTCTAAAATTTTTTAACAACCTTATATCGTATGTTAACCTGATGTGTATATCAGATTCAAAATTTTGAATGTTGAATATTTCAGTTTGTAAGCCAAAGCTTAATAAGCTTTAATTGATCCTTATGTTTATTTAAACTGTATAAAGAGCTTCCTAATTTCTGTGGCATATTTACATCTTTTATTAAAAATACACCCAATAATGCATCACCAGTGTATGTCTAAAAAGAAAGAAATGAGACAAGCTCTTAGTTTTCAAATTATTCATATTATAGTTTGTTTGAAAATATCTGAATATTTTATCCACAACGTTAAAAATAATGTTTTATCTGATAAGTTATAGCTTCTAACTATACAAAATATTAAATGTACTCCTGAAGACACAATATAGGTCACACAAAATAACTGAAATGAATTTTTTTTGTATCAGTGGCAAAAATAAATACTTTTATGCCATCCATTAGTACCAAAATGCATGTGAGCACATTTCCCTTGGCAGTCTTGGTGCTGTTAATATAACTCTATTATTAAATAAATAATTTTTCTAATACTTCATTTTTTCTCTCTTACAAAATTATGCCATGATTACTAAGCTGAATGATGCTTCTTTAGTTTAGGCCTCTTGTCTACAATTAATGATAAAAATTTATCAATTTTATGGTGGAAAATATTTAATGATTGTTTTATGAAACACAGACAGAAACCAATCAATACATTTAACAGTGATTCTTGTGTTTTCTTCTAAAATGATGTGAAATTTTAATGAGCATGGACAACATTGTGTAATGTACAGAAAAGTAGGAGAGAAACTGTGACTAGATAACTGGTCTAATGCATACAGTTTTTAAGGTATTCATTGCCTTCTTTCCACAATTTTTGGGTTGCTTGTGCAGAAATATTTGTTATACATATTGCCTCATCTCAGTACACATATATTCACATTCTGTATTTCCTGAGTTCAGTTTACTATTTACATGTATACATTTTCCCATGTAATATTTTCATTTATGTGATTATTTTATTCATATTATTTCATAATATTTTATGCTTTAATGAAGGATTTTAACATGATCCATTCATTTGGTGGATTAGAACAATAGCATAATATTTTTCAAACCCCTCAAATTAAGAAATGTGAATAATTGTCAAATGATAAATAATATCTACTGAAATAGACTTGTAATTAAATGCTAATCAGGACAAAATGACACATATGTACTTTACATAGCTACATAAAATTTCCAATCATTAATAACTGAACATGTATTGACTTTCCATGAAAAATAGTCCTTTATTAATTTTTAAAATTATGTAGCAAATATGGAAAAAACTATTTTTTTCCTAACTGATGTGTATATAAGTCATGGGTCCATCAGTGATCCACAGATAACACATGATTATTATTATATTAGTGGCAAATAATTGCTGAGAATTACCCACATATTAATATTTTTTAAGTTTCAGAATCTCTTCAGAATTTGATCAACCTACTGACTGACTCATTCATTATAATTTGTTTCCAATATTATAACATTCATTTTAAACAATTTTTGTTAATATTTTCCAAGTTATATTGGTAATTTTGTAGCATATTACTCACATTCATGACTTAGTTGCATTCACTGCAAGAGTCCATCAGGGAGTCTATTCCTCCATATTGTCAGTAGTGAAAACTTAAAGCATTTGTAAGTTGAGCAGCAGCTTAAAATTTGTACCTTAATACACTAAAATAGTTAGGATATACATAATACACAATTTAACATAGTTTACATTTTAGAAAATTGTTTATAACATGCAATGACCTAGGTAGACTGGATAAGTGTACCCAATAATATACAAATTTGTTAAACAAGAGAAAGAATTAAACATATATCTAAAGTTGTATGTCTCTAATATAATACTGCTTAATTTTCAATCCTGTAAAATGTATGTGTAACTTGACAAAATCATGAACATTATATTTCATTTATTAAGAACTTTCAACATTTAAAACATGGAAATAAAAATCCAATTGCTAAATATTGCCAGAGAGGAAACCATCATTTTAGCTTAATTTTACCATAGGAAAAATGGCCAATTCTCAGGCTACACTGTTATCCTTGTTTTGATTCAAGATTATATATCTCAAATTATGTTATACATATATATGGCATACATTCGAGATTATTTATCTCAAATTATGTTTTTATAAAAAATGGCATACATTGAATATAAAATCTCCAGTCTCACTATGTGGGAGAGTAATAATAAAAATGTGAATAAGAAAAGGCACGGTAAATATGGAATACTTTTTTAAATCAAATAAAATTGTCTGTAGTTACATGCTCTTTTCATTTGCTTTCTTTATTCAAAACCGTTCATTGAAAGTACAGTTTCTATAAAAACCCACATTCATTTTTTTCCACAAAGAATACCCTTCAATAATAATGATCTCACATGCATTTTGCACAAAGTCAATATTTTAGTTTTGTTCTTTATGATTACTCTCTCATGTGACACTGTGGGCAAGGATGCTTGTGCAGTAGTACGCATTTAGTGGCAATCCTCTCAGGCATAAACTTTTAACTTTCTTAAAATTCAGTTGAGTGAATTTTCTGGAGAGAATAACATGAGCAAGACACAGTGTTGGGACATTCCCTTTTCTTGTGGCTTTTATGGTATAGTAGTTTCCATGGTGGCTTTCCTTCTACTTGAACAAATGGAGAACCAGTCCACACTGGTTTATTCCCAAGGAAAGCTACTTATTATATCACACTGAGTTTGATTTCCATTCAGAAATTTGGGCTGTAGAAAGTAAAGCAAAGTTATTCCCATAACTATACTTTATAAATAAAATAACATTAAAGCTAATAAAGTGTGTAATGTTTTAGAACTTCGAAATCAACTATGAAAGTTAAAATGTAGGCTTAAAGTCATTTATTCTCTTGGAATTCTTTTTAAAGTTAATAATGTAAATATGTTTCCAAAGACACAAAAAAACCCCAAATCCTATTAATTTATATAAATAATCACATGCACATGCAAACTAAGGCACAGTTGTATTTAATCAGCTATCATTACTTTTAATTATCTAGTTTATGATTTATGTGTTTAGCATGGTTTGTAGAAACCACTTTTTCTTGCCTCTAGATATCACATAAGAGCAGACATTCTTATCCCCATTCTATAAATATGTAAAATAAAATATGGATTGTTGGTTCAGTTCCCTGAAAACAATAAATCAATTAAATAATAAGAAATAAGTACAAGTTGAGTATCCCTCATCCAAAATGCTTGGGACCAGAAGTGTTTAGGATTTAAGATTTTTTTTTAAATTTGGGAATATATGTATGTATTTAATGAGCTATCTTGGAAACGGGACTCAAGTCTAAACAAAAAAATTATTTGTATTTTATATACACCTTATACATATAGCCTGAAGGCAATTTTATACAACGTTTTAAATAATTTTTGGATGAAACAAAGTTTTGACTGTTTAGACTGCAATTCATCACATGAGGTCAGGTATGAAATTTTCCACTTCTGGCATCATGTAGGCACTTAAAAAGTTTTAGACTTTTGAGCATTTCAGATTTTGGATTTTTGATTAGGGATACTCAACCTATAGTAGTTAAGGAATACTTGAGACATACCTGTTGAAGCAATTGAGTACAAACATCATGACCATCTTTTTACCTTTGCGTGCAGTTGAATATCTTGGACTACATCTAGTAATATTGTCCTTTCCTTGATGACAAGGTGAATTTGTAGCAAAACAAAATCATTCCTATAATTTTAAAGGAACAATACCATTAAGTGTCCTTCCCTCAATATTAAAGGAACAGAGGCATTATTTTTACCCTCTTTACTTTCTACTTTATCCAGATTATCTTTAGTATGACTTAACGTTATGAGATATTTGTTTTTAGATTATAGATCACATTCAGTTTCAAAGTTTAAGTGCTTCTTTGTTACTGTTTTTAACATAACTCTTATTATTTTTGACATATTTAATGATCTATAAGCAGGCTGCCTTTGCCTTTTTTTTCTATGTTCAATTAGCTCAAAGCCATTGATTTCCCTGTCCTTCTTATGCTATAAACCAGTCAGTGGATGTTACTTGGATTAAGAACATTCGCGTCTTTTATAATGGCAGTTTCTTCCCGTGTGTAGTATCAATGTAAGGGTGTGAGTGTTGTCATCCATTTAAAGCTTATCAAATAGGGCACTTTGAAAGATTGCTTTCCACTGCGATTGATATATTTCTCAGAAAGTATATTGAATGGAACTTTAAGGGAATTAAAACATTTGAAGTGGGAATGGCTTTTCTTGTTTTGAAAGGACGTGATCCAGTATTGCCTATATAAAATGTACTAGGATTAAGTTTTTGGAAAATTTCTACTATTCATTTTCTTAATTTTTATAGTAAAAGAGACTCTTGTTATTTCTACCAAACAAGGGGAGGAATATAACATGATTTGCCAAGCTGACAAAACTATCTCAGCATTCAGTTTGTAAGCTGGCTCCATTGTCAGAGGATTGCAGCAGGGAAGGCAGAAGGGCTGAAATTGTAACAGAATTAAAAAACATGTTGTTGCTTGAAGCACTATGATGTTAATTTACTACTCAATAAATGCAACAAGCTTCCACTGAGGCTTGCAGGCCTGGAGAGAGAAGCAACTTGAAGGTATCTATGTGCATAGTTGCTTAGCTAATTATGAACAGTGGCTGATTAGAAATGTGCGGGGTGATTCTTCTACCAAAGTTTTATTCCCTACACCTGTACCCCTGAGTCCAAATGTTTTCAGTGGTATAAAAACCCAATGATTTACAAAATAACTTCTGAATGTATAATACCTTCAAAATATGATTAGTGCCCATTAAAATTATAAATATATTGGAGTTTGACAGATGGGACTTTAATAAGCTGGGATCTCATAGGATTTGTAATGTTCTGCTGTTTCTAGCTATGGATATCATAAATCGCATGGCACGCTCCTTTTTATAGAACTCTCCAGTGGCTTCCATTGCAATCAGTGTAAATAGATCAATTTAACCATGCTCTGTAAGGTCCTCCATGTCCTTACTGATGCCCACCTCTCTGATCTCTTTTCCCTCCTGTTTTCTACTACTTCCCCATTACATTTCATCCTCATTGGCCTTCATTTTTGTCTCTTAACCATGCCCAGGCCTTTTACCCTGTGATTTTTTAAAAAAGTCTTCGATTGTCCTTCTACTAGATAAAGCTGACTTATCTTCCATGTCTATAGGGAGGCCTTCCTGGACTAACATGGCTAAACCAACTCTTCCACACACCTCTCTTCCCTTGTTATTCTGTTTTTGTTTGAGACAGGGTTTCACTCCCATCACTCAGGCTGGAGTGCAATGGTGTGATCACAGCTCACTGCAACCTCTGACTCCCAGACTGAAGAGATTCTTCTGCCTCAGCCTCTCAAATAACTGGGACTGATGCATGTCCCTGTGACTGAGTAACTTTTGTATTTTTGTAGAGACAAGGTTTTGCCATGTTGCCCAGGCTGGTCTCAAACTCCCAAACTCAAGTGATCCACCTGCCTTGGCCTCCCAAAGTCCTGAGATTACAGGCATAAGCCACTGCACCTGGCCCCATTATTCTTTTTTTACACTGTCTATCTCATTTATTTTACATCACATATTAGTATCTATATTTTCACGTGTTAATATTTTTTATTTTCTATATTTGCCCTCGCTCCAGGATTTAAGTCCTAAAACCTAGGGTCCTATCTGTCTCATTTACATAGTCGGCACCCACACACCAAAACTGTTCACATTTGATGGAAAATAAAACTACTAATAGTTAGTGCATTAATTTATTAAATCGTTAAAGTTCTCATATATGCTTATTGGAAAATTTAATTTTCACTAAAATGATTATTAGACTGAAAGGTGGAAGTGCAGGTAAGAACAGCATCCTCATAAATTTATATAGGACTTTTTTGTGGTTTATAAAAGCAATTTCAGTTCCTTATTTGGCTTGCCAAATAATGTATTTTAAAACACTACTATAATAATTCTAATTCTTAAACACATTTTTGCATTTTGTTGTTTTTGTTTTCAGTTGTTTTCTAAGTGACAGTTGTTTTCTAAGTGACAACAAGGAAATGTGGTTTTATTTGATTGACAATTGTCAGAGCTAGAAATTTTATCATCCAAAAAGTAGGTGTATTTAAATTCTAAATAAGTGTCTTTGATGCATTTAAAGATAAAAACAACAACAACAACAGAAAACACCACCTGTAACATGAGTAATTTGGAACAAAAATAACAATGAAAATACATGTGCTGGGAAATATGGCAGGCACTCACTGCTTGACACACTTTACTGATATTAATTCAGTTAATCATTACAGCAACTATGAAGTTGGCATTCTTTTTTCTGTTTTACAATTCAGAAGATTCAGACATGCAAAGTGAAGTGAGACACTCATGTTTAAAGAGACAGTGTTATAGCAAGTATCTGAAACTACACAGTCTGGCCTCCGAAGGAAAAGAGCTGATTTGGGCAAAAGAAAACAAAGAGAAACTTCTCTTATTCCCTTCATTTAATAATACCTTAAAACGAACAAACAAAAACACAGTTTATAGGCACTTAACTCCTAATATCTCTGACATCTTTTTTATTCAATATGCATGTTTTTTTTTGGCAATTAGTTAATAAACTTTATCTTCCTTTTGAAAAGCAGAATTTAAAATCCATATAAACCATATAAAATCCCTCTTCTATTGATGGCATTTTTTTGGTTAACACATAACTTGTCTTTTCTGTAAACATTTTGAATCTTTCTCACTGTGGCATTGAGATGTTTATTTGAATAAACCTGTTAAATTATAATTTTTCTTAATGAACAAATAATAGATCAATATGCCTTGTTAATCATTGATGTGTAGCAGTTTTTGCCACCTCTATGTAATTACTCTAAATAATATATCAGTTCCATAACAATATTATACTCAAATGCATATTTCTTCTGAATCCTTTCCCTGATAGGGGACTGTGTATTAAATTTAGCAATATAATTTTCTCTTTTTGTAGTCATAAAATATTTTATTTTACAACATGTTATTATTAATGTATAAACTTATATGGTTACATAACTAAATAAAGCATAAGTGTGTGTGTGTGTGTGTATGTGTGTGTATTTCCTGTACCCTTAGAGAAGTGAAAGCCAAGAATATGAAAATTAGTGGATAGGAATGTAACCACATCACATACAATTCCTTCCCACCTATAATAAATTCAGCTTTATGTTTCTTAAATTTACTTTATTGAAGTCTCATTGATCTTTCAAAGTGATTTCTTCCAATTTTAAGTGTCTACCAGAAAACAAGAACCAGATGGCTCCTCTCCCTGCCTATTTCTTTAAATTAAGCATAAATGTATTTTTGTAAAATGAATAGTGGTGACTCTATGTCTGCCAAAAATTTACAGAAAAAAAACAAATTGAGGAAATTATGTAAATTTTTGAACATCAAAGAAGGAAAAAATAAGAGTTGACAAAAGTACATAATTTGGAGAGTAATTGTAATAATAGACCAATCTAATTTGCTTATATTTTCTTTTCCATTTTTATTATTCTATATATTTGTATTCCTAGAGCTATTGCTAGAAGGTATATTGTACATTAATGTACATAGTACACAGATCATACCTCCATTAAGTCAAGCTGATTAACTTTGAAATTATGAGCTGTAGCTTGTTTTACCTGCAAAATCAGTCAACAGTACTTCGCTTTCTCATCAACCCCAGGTGGAGAGCCAAGGGGAAGGGGAAGGAGGCAATAAAATCCAAGAACAGAGGGTTATTTCAGCCCACTTGGTAACCAAGTCTGAGCATCTGGCAATCCAAGATCTCAGTGCTTATCTCAAAACAAGTGTGGATTTTTCTGTTCTGACCTCAGTTTAACAAATCTGACAAATCAAGGTAAAAAACACTGACATGACATCAAGACAATTTATGATTATAAAAAAGTTAAATTGGCCGGGCGCAGTGGCTCACGCCTGTAATCCCAGCACTTTGGGAGGCCGAGGGGGCAGATCACGAAGTCAGGAGATTGAGACCATCCTGGCTAACACGGTGAAACCCCGTCTCTAATAAAAAATACAAAAAATTAGCCGGGCATGGTGGCGGGCACCTGTAATCCCAGCTACTGAGGAGGCTGAGGCAGGGGAATGGCGTGAACCCGGGAGGCGGAGCTTGCAGTGAGCCGAGATCCCGCCATTGCACTCCAGCCTGGGCGACAGAGCGAGACTTCATCTCAAAAATAAAAATAAAAATAAAAATAAATTAATTTGAAGACTATATATAATATATACACACATATACAACTATGTATCATATACATATATAATATAGTTATATATACAGCTATATATTATATATATACATATAATGTTATATATGTATGTATCATGTTATTGATAACAATTAATATTTATATATTATATATGTATGTGTGTATATATATATATTCTTAGGTTCATTTTCTAGAAGCAAAGCCTGAGCGAGGGATCAAGTGCATGAAATCTATTGGGAGAATGTGCCTTAGGAAAGCCCTTTGAAAGAGCGAGGAAAGCAATGTGGTGAAAGGGGAAACGCTGAGCAAAATTGTGGACCCTGAGAAAGACTATTCTTGGTGGGATATAAAAAGGGTGATGCCTTTTGAGCAAAAAAGTTACACCTAAAAATTCTCCTACAGTTTTTAACTCCTTGGCAGTTCTCTTGGTGGAAAGCATGAAGACTCAGTCAAGACAGTTCCCTCAAGGCCATTTCCACAGACCAGTGCCATCAACATCATCTGGGAACTTGTTAGACATGCACATTCTCATGCCTCACTCCATATCTGAGAGTCTGTGTTTTTACTTTCTTTCTAGAATAGTCTAATGCCCAATATCAGATTGTGAAGCCCTGGCCTAGGGCACTCCCCTGAACAATTTTTCAGGAAAAGAAAAGATAACTTGATCCAGTAGCAGCTAAATTTATGGTATGGAATGGATTTAATGATCTGGTGAAGGAGATCTGAGTGGGGCACCAAGAGCTTCCACATCCATTAGAATGTTTTTAATATTATAACCTGTTTTTTAACTTACAAGGAAAAGGTCTGGGGAAACATAGATGAGGAAAAAAAAAATAGAGCTTTGAAGAATAGGAACTTTAGGACTTTGACATCTACACCAGCCACTATGTCTATCATACTTGTCTTTCTAAAGAAGTTGAAAATATTTAGCTGTTCAATGAGTCATTAGAGGTAATACATATAATACTTGGTGATTATGGCAAAACATTTTAAAATTGAGCAAGAATACATAGCTAAAAATTAATTTTACAGATAAAGATCAATTTAAAGACAATCTCCAGCCAGAACAAAATTTTATACATACCTGTCCACACAAAAGCCTCAAAAAATTGTAACGATTTGTGAATTTGTATAATGAACTTGAAGAAAATAAGTATTAAACAGACTAATGTTCTCCTTGAGTCCTATACTAAGCTTATTTTCTACCCTAGCTGAAGAAAACAGAGAAGGAAAAAGGAAGGCAAGCAAGAAGAAAGAAAAGAAAGAACGACAGAAGGGAGGGGAGAGGAGCGGAGGGGAGCGCATGACAGCGGAGGGGAGGGGAGGGAAAAGGGAAAGAAGATTAGTTAATCCTAGTTAGTACATTTTCTTGCACAGTAAACAGGCCCTCCCTATCTTAGTAGTCTTCTATTGCTGCAATTTAATTAATGGCCAGGAAGAAAATTGTAAACATTTGATATTCTTCTGAAAGATTTTAAGAGGCAGCAGTAAAAGTGTTTTCCCTTTCCAAGGGTCTTCATACTTGTTCTCCTGCTTGTCTCAAGCAATTACCCTTTCTTTCAAGCCAGTCTCATCTGTTAATTCAGAGGGGTATCTAATTCACATTTTTTTTCTCAAGCAGTAATTCTGCATGGAAAACATACTTTACATTTCAGACAAAGACAGATCTCTTAATGCAAGTGCTCACTGCACTGTGGCCCACTCATATGCTGTATTTATTTCTTCTAAATTTTTAAATAAATTTGTGTAAATATTTTTATCAACCTATATTTTGTCTTTTAGACATTAAGCTGCAGGGTGGCAAGAGTATGACTCTTTTTGGCTCATCATTGTATTTCTAGCCAGATCCAATCCAAGTTTACATGTAACAAATATAAAATTATGACATTTATGAAAATAAATACAAACACTTTAATTTTTTAAAGGGTGACAAATCCAAGAGCACCACAAAACACAAAAACTAATACAGATCATATTCTCACACCATCTATTTAAAATAATGTTTAGACGCCACTACCAACATGCACACAATACCATGGAATTTACTTCTATCAAGATACCACCTCTGGCACTACATTTTTGTGGCCTGAATTATAGGTAGTTGATACAGGTTTGGAGCAGTTTTCCAGAAAGCTATTTCTATATGCATATGGATAACTTAATGCTGTATGAAAGTGACAGTGAATCACTTCAACCTTTGCCTTAGTTGGATCCAAAAACATCCCTGGGCACTCTAATGCTACCCATCAGAAGAAGTAAGATGGACAGGAAATCAGAGAGGAAAAAGAGAGAGCAGTCTTTACTGAGTAAAAATCAGCCTTACCTCTGCAAATTTTATAAAAATGGCAGGACCAAGTGAGCCCATTGTTGGGTTATTTCCAGGGCCTTGAATGGGGTCCTAGGCAGGCAAGCTGCCCCAGGCAGGCGTGAGGCCTGCAAACATAGGCTTCTTTATCTTCCCAATAAATATGCCTGTCATTACCTTTATCTTACAGAGTGTGTACTTCATATTAGGTTCTTAATATGTATTTGCTAAATAATAGCTAAATGATAACAATGTCTTCCTGCCTCATTCCTTTCCTAATGCACCTGCTAAATAATAAACATAGTGGTTAAACACCAAAGGTGAATTCAGAATAATTACTATTTTATGTGTTCTGCTGTTTCCCTGTAGGAAATTCATATTTTTGAGTAGGTAGTTTGGTGTTTTAATGATTCAAGAACATGGTGAAAATAGTTGGTACTTCTTGAATCACTGTTTTATATAGGAATTTTTAAGAAAAAATCAATTGTAAGGTGAAAACAATCTATTTAAGTATTACAGTTTAATACTCAATTGTATGCATTGTAATTCTATATCATCATTAACATTTTCAAACTAAAAATATTTTACATAGTTTAAATAGTTATACTATACATTTTCCTAGAGAGAGAAATTAGTCTGATTTTGCTGTCCTTCAGAATGCAAAGGACTAAAATTATCTTCGTAACATGCTAAATTCTGAATCTTGAGCAATGTATTCAGAGGATATCCATACAGTTAAAGGAAATAGTAAGATTCACAAGCAGGTGCTCATTTCTAAGTCCAAAATCTTTCTTTACCTCAAGTTCTTACTGAATGAAACACTGATCAAATCCATTAAAACCAATGATGAAGCCTGAGTTCAATTTTATCTGTGCACAAGTTAGCTTTGAAAACAATGGATAATAAAATGTTGTAAGTAAAAGCAGAGATTTACAAGCCACTACCTTAGGAAAGTAAGAACAGAATGTTTGCTAAGTACTAACTCTAGAAGAAAAAATTCTTTCTATCATGAGTATTTAACAATTCCAAGAAGTTGGCGCTCTTTTTGAAGAATAAGAATATGATGTAATTATGTTTACAAGCAGTGTCTTTTGCCTCATACAGCTTATATTATAATCTTTTAAGAATGTCTTATTCGGACACATTTCATATTCTTACACCTTCCATATGTTAACATCACTCAGTGTAGTTATCTGTCTTATTTATACAAACATAAATCATAAATTCAGCATCCAAACAAGACATTTTCTGATCTCATATTCAGGAACTTTGACTTAGGTTCTGTTTTAAGAGTTTCCAAATAACAAACTCATTAACTCAAACTATATTTTCACGAGAGAAAATTAAGAAAGTAAATGTTGGGAAATTATTCTCATGAATCTCTCAAACAAACTCTTCAGACAAAGAGTTTGAATGAGTCATCAATTGCACTTTTGTTCCAGACTATCTTTTCAAGGATCTTTGCATAGCAAACAGCTTTGGAAGATAGAGAATGTCTCCCTCCAAAGCAAAGGGCAGTCATGTTTACCATCAATTATAAAAGATTCAATGTCCTTGAGAGCAGGGCTCCTATACTGTAATACAGTCCACTGGGTGTGGAGGTGCCGTGTAGTCCAGGTCACGGTGCCCTGTGGGGATCAATACTCTGACCCAGCATTCTCCTATCCTCCACCAATATCCTTGAAACTGTGGTAGGCTAACTTGTTGAGATGCTTCATACTTCTTGTCAGCAAATCAAAATCAAATTTCAAACAAGAGGATGGAGGGCAAATATACATAAGCCTCAACAAACTATGTCTTATGGAATATGATTAGCATTGGATATAAAGATTAGGGGCCAAATGGAGGGTAATTCTGAGTAAGAAAATGCTGCGATCTTAGGGGTCTGAATTCTAGCATGGGGTTTTTCTGGCATGTTAGAACCACCGTAAACTAAATCCCAGCTCATGACATTTACTAAGCCAAGCAAGAGGACAAATATTTTTAAAATATTAAATTTTAAAATGCTATTAGGAAGCCTGCCTTGATTCAGTAAATAGTTTAGATAAGAAAAACTAGTAATTTTTCCCTGTTACATATATCTTCCATATAATCAGAGAAACTGCTAGTATTTCATCACTATCATGTATTGTTCTCAGTTCAAGAGAGAGGGAAGAAAATAGAAGATACTTTTAATTTACAGGAGTTTACAAAGTCTATGCCAAAAACTCAATACATGCCAGTGCACACAAACATGCATGTATACACATGTATACACATTATACACAGGCACACATGTATAAGCAAATGAGAA